>NC_136978.1:15895039-16145039 GCF_032717465.1 Coenobita brevimanus
CATCGCCCATACGCTATTAGAAGGAATGCTATTCCTCGTTACCTTGAGATGGCAATTTTAGGTCGACATAGGAAAAAAGTAAATCGGCAAGCAGCCTACCCTAGTTATCAACACCACAATCTCACAATCTGCAAACGCACACAGTATTCATAACCTCATTAGAGCACCATTTGAAGGAATGTTAATCTTCGTTACCTTGAGATGGTAAGTATAGATCGTCAGTTAAAATATATATATATATATATATATATATATATATATATACACACCAGTTAGCAGCCTACCCCAATAATCATCCTCACAATCTCACAATCGCCACACACACAAAAATCACCACCTCATCCAAGCGCCATTAGAAGGAATGTTAATCTTCGTTACCTTCGCAATAGCTAGTGTGGGCTGTGAGTGACGTGGGAGTGCGAGGCTGAGGACCGTAATCTGGGTGACACAGGTGGATTCGCAGCACCTCTTCCTTATAGATTTGTTTTGCATATTACTCATGAATATTCTCTTGCATGCAATTTATATAGCCTTATAACTCACGCTGTTTACGTTAAAGTATAGGTCTTTCACACTAACATGGCCCAGATTTTCGTCCTGTTGTAGCTTATTTCACGTAAGTTAACAGAAAAAGGCAGTACTAAGACTCTACATCCTTTCTACTGCACTTCTTTGTTTCTAGCATCATATTCTAGCGTCAATCTCTTTTTACAATCCATTATTCATGATGGAGAGATGGCGGTTTTGAGCCAAGATAAAAACGAGTATAGTTACAAGAGGATACTGAGGTGTATTGTGAATAGGCAAAAAAAAGTTGTTAAGGGATTTCCACTGCCACTTGTAATAAAATCCCGGGTCGTACTATCGTTACCTTAGGACAGTACACATTATTTCTCTTTGCTTCGTTAATTATTTTCCTTTTTATATCGATTACATCTTACTGAATTATTTTGGATAGTACACCTTATTTTGCTTTGTTAATATTTGTCTTTTTATATCGATGTAGACCGTACAAACAAGAAATAAGAATTGTGTTCCACGTATTGAAAGTAACAATACTACTTTTATTCACAGTCCAAATTTTCAGTCTCTCCCATCTTGAATGCTGAGTTGTATGTGCAGATTAACACTAGGATGCAATGCTAGTCAAGAAAGGTTACAGAAAGGATGTAGAGCCGTAGATATGCCTTTTTTTTTTTTTCGCCGCCTATGAGCGACATAAAATGAACCAGAAAAAGGACGACAATCTGGGCCAAGTTACTCTGAAAGAACTATAATAAGGAAAATATGCTAGCGAGCCTGCATTAAGAAAAGGAAAAACCATAAGAACATAAGAAGTGAGGATAACCATAACAGGAAAAACCATAGGAACACAAGAAGAGAGGATAACTGCATGAAGACAGTTAGCCCATACTAGGCAGCTCCTACAAGTGTGACTAAACTACTAGAACAAGGCAAGGATAACAAAGAGGAAAAAGACTATTATAAGGTAATATATATGCAAAAATAACTAGGCTACTTTTACTCTGATCTGGCCTAAAGTCGCCATCGCCCCACTTTGAATGTATAGTAGAATTAACAGATTAACACTAGGGTATAGTGATAGTCACGAAGAAGTGCTTTGGAAAATGTAATGCCGTAACATTGTCTTTTTTCTGCCACTGAGCTACATGATATAAAGCAGGTTGCAAAAGGGCGAATATATGAGCCAAGTTGAGGTGAAAAGAGTATCGTTCAGGAAGAAGTGTCAATGAGTCTCCCACGCTGACGAGAATATGGCCCTGTGAGGCTATCTGGCCACACCTGGAGTCTAGGGTTCGTATTCTCGATTAAGGAAGCTCCCTGACACTTCTTCCTTAGCGGTTTATTTTTGGATATGGCTGGTTCGCACCATTTTGTAAGCTGTATATATTGAGTATGGTGGTATTTGAATGATTTAAATGACACAGTAGTGGACTGCATGGAGTAATAGGCAAAATTAATCGTTTAGGGTGAGGTGTTAGGAGTTTCCTTCACCGACGAGAATTCGGGCCTAGATGTCTCGGTGTGATGCAGGGAGGCGAGGCCGACGATTTAAAACATAGGAAGGAGACGCTGGAGGACTCCTTTGTAGAAAGTGGGAAAAGGGATTAAATGGAGGGACAAAGAAAATGAGAATTAGAAAATGGAGGGGAAGGAAAAATGAATAAATGAATGAATAAAACAAGAAATGAAGAATGGAGAGAAGATGGGAGGGAAGGAGGAAAGGTCGGCGGGAATGAAGCTGGAGAGGAACGTAGAAGAAAGTGAAGGCAAGTACTGAGAGGGAAGAAAGGAAGTAGGAAGGTTGTAGTTGGACGAGAAGGTAAGAGAAAGTGAAGGAAGGTACTGAAAGAGAAGGAATGAGATGGAAGGGAATGTAAGAGAAAGTGAAGGAAGATACTGAGAGGGAGGGAAGGAAGTGGGAAAGTGAAGGAAAATACTGAGAGGGAGGGAAGGAAGTGCGAAAGTGAAGGAAAATACTGAGAGGGAAGGAAGGAAGTGAGAAAGTGAAGGAAAATACTGAGAGGGAAGGAAGGAAGGTGGAAGGGAATAAGGATGGAGGGGAAAGAGGGCAAAGGGGAAGGAAAGTCTTGATAGGGAATATATGTGGGATGGAAGAAATGAAGAACTGATAGGTGGAGGAAGGGAATGGAAATAAGCTGAAGGAAAGTAGCAGCAGAAAAGGAAGCCGTGGTGGAGTACAGGTAGAGGAGGATGTGAAGGTGGGAGGGAAGGAATGAAGGTGTGCACTGCGAAAGAGGGAGAAAAGTGGATGCGTGTAGGTGGAAGGAAAGAAAGAAGGGAGGAAAAGTAAACTGGGAGAGAGTTAAGTGGGGAGGAGAAGGAATGTGGGGGGAAATGGAAGGGTGTGAGACAGGTAGGAAATGACACAATGAACAAGTGATTTAGAGTAAGGGTGCGAATGGGAGTGTGAAGATTACCTGGAAGTGTCACAAAACTGCCAAAACTAAGGTCGTTTATCCCGCTGTGTTTATCCCAGTTTATCCCACTATGTTTATTCTACTGTATTTACTCTGTTGTGTTTACCCTAGTGTTTACCCTAGTGTTTACCCTGGTGTGTTTATCCCACTCTGTTTATCCTAGTGTGTTTATATCACTGCATCTACTCTGTTGTGTTTATCCTTCTGTGTTTATCCCATTCAAAGCCAGAGTGTTCAGGGGGAAGAATTATACTTAAAGTCAGTGTCTTGATTGTAGGTCAGGATGTGCTTCAAGATATTAAGATATATCTTGATGATATGAGGCCGTAAACTGCGTGAAACTGGCAGGCAAATGAACTCTGGTGTACTGTATGGATTTAATGGCAACACACACACACACACACACACACACACACACACACACACACACACACACACACACACACACACACTAATAAATATCTATATATGTCTCTGTACGTCTCTGTATACCAATTTATCCATCGACCTATACACATTCTGTAGTGAAATTAAAGTCTGCAGTGAAATTAACAAAATATTACGAAGTGTGTATATCCTAATCATTTCGCTACCCTCAGCTACTGAAACGTTTGGTACTACACATCACAGGTCATCGGCAGCAAATCAGTAACGGTAAGTAGGCTAGTTTGTCCTGCGGTAAACAAAGCATCCTGTTGACCCACCCGTGTGCTTACGAGATGCCCAGTGAATGACGATGTAAGCTGGTGGAGTGGTGTGGAATGTCGGCGTATCAGTCAGGCACAGGAGTGAGTGAGTTATGTGGCATTGTTTCGAGACCGGTACTGGCAGTGGGCAGGGTTTGGGTGTGGACGCATGCTTAGGTTTAACCAACAGCAAGAGGGTTTTTATTTATGTATATCAACCACACGACGGTCAGTAAGGCAGACTATATATAAACCCCACCAGTTTCGCAAGTCCATCCTAAACTGGAGAAAATCGTCAGGAGATGACAAGAATAAAATTTAAAATGAAGTCCCCGAGCTCAGGGCCTTCAATTGTCTATGCCATATCAGTGTCAGTCAGATTACCTCAATCAGTACGATGACGTGTCACTCCATTCTCGTTACGGGCTATTCTGTTCCAATTGGTAAAAGTCGGTCGAAATGAAAGGGTAAATGAAGGTTATACGTAACTCCAGGTAAGAAAAGTTTCCCCTAAGCTAAACTATTCAGCTTAAACATACCAAGAATAATGTAGGAAATACGTCACTGGAGTTATGTAGCCTAAACCATGAGAAGTGGCCAACAGCGAAGAGTAACTCTGCTTTCCTTTCCTCTAATACCCTTCCTCCTTCCTCTCTCTAATGCTCTTCCTCCTCCCTCTCTCTAAAGCTCTTCCTCCTCCCTCTCTCTAAAGCTCTTCCTCATCCCTCTCTCTAAAGCTCTTCCTCATCCCTCTCTCTAATGCTCTTCCTCCTCCCTCTCTCTAATGCTCTTCCTCCTCCCTCTCTCTAATGCTCTTCCTCCTCCCTCTCTCTAATGCTCTTCCTCCTCCCTCTCTCTAATGCTCTTCCTCCTCCATCTATTTAATGTCCTTTCTTCTCTCTCCCTTTAATGTACTTCCTCCTCCCTCCCTCTGATGACGTCTCCCTCTCTCCAGTGCCTTTCCTTCTCTCTCCCTGGTCACGTGGATATGCTAAGAATGTCATGCTAGGACTGAAGGCTGGTTACAATGTCATATCTGTCTTCACAATTCATCTGGTATCAGGGGCCAAAAATTATTGCAAGACTGGAGGATGGAGAATGAGATACTACGAAAATGAAATATGAGCTGGAGGGCGGAGAGGAAGAAAAACCTAAGTTGAGACAGGGATGGGATGGAGAGGCGCATGAGTGAGGGTGGTGTGTGTTGGATATGAGGAAGCCTGATGGCGGAGGACAAAGTAAAATGAAGGTGATCCATTTGTGGCTACCCCTTCCGGGATTAAGGTATTTGGCTATAGACAGAAGTTAATGATGCAAAATATGTTGATAATGAAACAATATGGTTAAAGAACAAGAAAAAAATCCAGGGTAATATGAAAATTAATCTGGCACCATATGCAGCAAAGAGAATACGGCTCAGGCAACACTTGATGTCTTCAAAAACACGGCGTAATTTTAAATCGTATTATTTCTACTTCCAGATAATTCTATTCGACTTTGGGAAGGTCTGTCGTACGGCACTGAAGGAGTCATGAAGACTGTCTATATTTAGGCAAGTCTCTCCGAAGTCTTCGTCCACACCAGTTGCATGCTGGCGTAGGCGTGTACGGGGAACAACTTCAGTGGGTTAAGGCCCGTCCAGACGATCGAGCAATGCCCGCGGGCACAAACGAGCAGTTTGCCTGTTGACGGGCTCACCGCTTGTGGCCGCGGGCAAATGCGTAAATTGCCGTAAATTGCCACGGGCAGTTAACGCATTTGCCCGCGGGCACAAGCGGTGAGCCCGTCAACAGGCAAACTGCTCGTTTGTGCCCGCGGGCATTGCCCGCTCGTGTGGACGGGGCTTTACAGCGATGCAGTACTCATGGCCGCGCCAGCAGGCATCTGGTGTGGACGCTTTCTAAGCCAAAGAAAAGCCTCTGAAAGTAGCAAGAATGTAATAAGAATAACGTCATATTGGTAAAATGGCTTAAATGTTGTGTTGGAGTACAGGAGCGGACAATAATAGCTATCCACTCGTTATTCAAGCATTTATGAAACACTGACACAACATCCCGAGAAGAGTGCTGGGCTGCCTCACAATACTGGGTTTTGTACGGTTTTTAACACTGTTTCGTTATCTATCGCATTAAGGTGAATCGATAGTTAGCTCCGTAGTTGTACAACGACGTTCAATAGTTGTCAACAAGTCTGGGGATCGGAATTCGTTAATCGAGACTCCAAGCTTCTAAATTATCAATCTGTCTGTCTGTCTGTCTCTCTCTATCTATCTATCTAACCATCCATCCATCAACTCACCTATCTACTTTTAGCCAGGGGCCTTAATCCAGCAAAGGGTGACCACAAGAAAATGCCTCCATGTCGCCCTGTCCTTTGTCATTTTACTTTCCTCCCTCCATCTCGCACCCTTTCTCTTCTCTTCTCTCCACTCCATCCATCTCATCCTCGGTCTCCCCTTCCACCTCACTCACCCACACTCCTCTAGTCAATCTTTCCATCTCCATCCTCTCCATGTCTAAACCATCTCAGGTATTTCTCTTAACGTTTTCAATCACATCCACAACACACCACCACAACGCTCCCTCACTTCCTCGTTTGTCTGAATGGTCAATGACTGTCCTTTTGTAATTTATTATTAACGGGCGATTCTGCTCAGTGAAGGACAGCGACCAATGATTTTTTTCTCTCCAATTCTGCCTTTACTGCCATCTCTCCATGAATGCAGAGTTTCAACAAAAGATTAACATTAGAATACGGTGCCAGTCACGTAAAGATGCTACTGAAAAGATGTACGCTAGTAATGTAACAACTTTTTTTTTTTTCTATCACTAAGCCACGTAAAGTTAACTGCAAAAGGAAGAAAATCTGGGCCAAGTTAAAGTGAAAAAATTATAGTAAGGAAATTCGAAAAGTCTCCTGAGCTGAACAAAATCGTCTGGAGAGGCCATGAATAAACAGACGTCCTCGGGCTGAAGGGTTTAAGATATCATTAGGTTCAGGTTCAAGTGTGTAAAGGAACTACTGACCAGAAAGTGTGTAAAGGAACTACTGACCAGAAAGTGTGTAAAGGAACTACTGACCAGAAAGTGTGTAAAGGAACTATTGACCAGAAAGTGTGTAAAGGAACTATTGACCAGAAAGTGTGTAAAGAACTATTGACCAGAAAGTGTGTAAAGGATCTATTGACCAGAAAGTGTGTAAAGGATCTATTGACCAGAAAGTGTGTAAAGGATCTATTGACCAGAGAGTGTGTAAAGGAACTATTGACCAGAGAGTGTGTAAAGGAACTACTGACCAGGTATAAGTGTGTTAATGGAACTACTGACCAATTTCATGTGTAAAGGAATAAACCCTCTGTCGTTAAACTGATTCCGACCCCCATTAACCTAACCTAATTTAACCTTCATAGTCTGATCCACACTTATCTTCTAACCTAACCCTAACCTGCTAACCTAACTCAACTAACCCAGGCAACCTAACTAAAAACCTTACCTAATTTAAGAGTTATAATCTAACCACACCAAAATTAACCAAACAATATAACCCTAACAACCCGGCCTAGCTAAAATTAATCTGAAATAATCTAACAGCCTAACCAAACCAAACAACCTGACCTAATCAAGCCCTAACAGTCTAATATAACCCAACAGCCCAATCCAATCTATCCCAAACAGCACACTAGCATAATCCTAAAAACCTAAACAACCGTAATAGCCTAACAATGTATCCTGACCTAACCTAGATGCATGTGAAAAAAATAAAAAGAAAAATTGCCCGTCCCGACTCATTCGGAAATTTGGGGGGGAAGGGGGGGCAAAGGGTCCGTTTTCAGTGTGAGATCTCAACCCCATCAGATTGATGACGCATTTTCCTTTTTGATATCTGGGCACCTTCATCCACTTTTTTTTTTTTTTCCAGATTAGGAAGGAAGGCAATCATTGTAAAGTGGTTAAAGGAGTCTTTCTAACCGAACGTCACTTCAGCCTACTTTTTTCACTCTTAACTTTGCCTGAAATTGTCACCTCTCCACCTTGGATGCTGAGTTGTGACAATGGATTAACACTAAACTATGGTACTGGTCATGGGGAAGTGCTATGAAGAAGGATGTAGAGACGTAGCACTGTTTTGTTCTGCCACTGATCTACGTGAAAAGAACTAAGAGAGGACGAAAATCTAGGTGAAGTTACCACAAAAGAACTATAATGTCTCCTGAAAGCTGAACAAAATCGCTGAAGTTACTAGGAACAAGAAATATGTCACTGTTGTAAAGGGGCTAATCATATATTACGGTAACCAGCAGGTCTCCATCCATCTGCATACCTGCTACAAGGCGCCCTTAATTCCGGAAGAGGTAGTCACTAACAAATCGCCTCCATGTCAACCTGTCCTCGGCCAATGGACTGTCCTCTTTCAAACTCGCATTCACTTTCATTCACTCTTGTCCACCTTATCTCTTTTCATCTCCTCTTCGATTTCCCCCTTTCCCTCCCCCCGCCCTCCTCCTCACGCACATTCACTCTCCTAGTCAATCTCATTCTCCATTCTCTCCACACGGCCAAATCATCTCAAGGTACTTCTGTTTTCCGGTACAGCCACATCAACGCCACAACGCTCCCTCACTTCCTCCGTTGTCTCATTTTTCACGCTATTTTTGTGTTTACTCTAATCTGGTTATGAAGTGTTATACCTGTATGAGTAAAAGTAAAATAATTAATACGGATTCTTTAAATATAAAAAGAAAACAGACTCAAGGAGACAACTCATAGGCAGTGAGTGAATGAGTGAGAAAAAGAGTGGGTAAATGAGCGAGCGAGTGGGTAGGTCTGAGTGAGTGAGTGAGTAAGAGACTGAGTGGGGAAATGAGTGAGTGAGTAAGAGACTGAGTGGGGAAATGAGTGACTGAGTGAGAGTAATACTAGGCGGACAAATGAGTTGTGAAGGAAGCAGTGGGTAAACAAGTGAGTGAGTGAGACTGAGTGAGCAAGGAAACAAGCAAGTGAGTTCTGACAGTGACTGAGCAAGTGAAAGAGTAAGCGAGCAAATGAATTGTGACCGAGTGAGAGAGAGAGACTGAATGAGGGAGTGAGTGGGTAAATGAGAGAGTGAGTAAGAGGAAGACTGAGTGAGCAAGTGAAGGAGTAAGCGAGAGAGGTCGTGGAGTTGCTCGGGTTGCATTCCTCCCACACGGCCATTTCCCTACGCACAACAGTTACTTTCCTTTAATGAGTCCCTTCCTGCGCAGAGCTTTCCTGTATCCTGGCTGACACATGACCTTCGCGTCGGGCACGGGCTGGGGCTCCCGTTACTGCTGTGGTCTGAGATTCCTACACTATAATGCCGCTCCACAAAACACTCCTGTTGTACGTAACCTTTCTCTTGCTGTCCGTTGCTTCTCTGATGGCTGTAATCCTTATGCTACTCGTAACCTTTCTGTTGTTGTCTGTTTACATTTCTGTTCTCCGTAACCTTTATGCTGTTGTTCGTAACCATTATGCTGTCTAACTTTTTTATTGTCTAATCTTTGTTATTCCACCTCATGACGTTCAGTGAGGAAAAAAAAAATCAGCTAACAGCATGTCATTACTTTCTTTATATAGCAATCTTTAACTTGTTTTTTATGAAGCTTAGCAAGAAAAATGTCCCACGTGTATTTCTCTAGCTCTAGGTGATCCAAAAATTTCCAAAATACGAGTATAATTAAAAGGAAAAACAGAAAAAACAGAGCTATGGTATACACTACAGGAACATGTGACTGTGTGGTTTAATTAAATTAGAATGAAAAAGTCATAATGTTACATCAGGAAAAAACACTCAGTCCCTTATTACCCCCTTTGGAAGCCAGAAAGTACCCGAAGCTGTCACAATAATCCAATAAACCATATAATTTTAAGTCACACAAGCCTACCCACGTTCCTAACAGCGTTTAAAGGCTTATTTATACCTTGCGAACGAACTTGAGAAAAACAATATCGAAAGTAATTATGGGCATATGCGTCCGATCTGGGGTGCATTTTGGAATCTCAACGAATTTATATGAATGTTCAAGTGCGTGTCGGTACATCATCTTTGCCCTCATGAGCCTATGGATAACAAGAATTCTAACACATGCATTTGCCTTCTCGTCCCCTGGCATCTTGGTATGTGAGTGACTGCAGTGGAGAGTTAGGGCATGGCTTCACCCTATCTGGAGATAAAGCAGGGTACTCACCTACGAGGGGCTGTGGTCTCCTCCAGGGGGCCTCATCCTCCACCTCCTTCACCTGACAGCACATGGAACACCATCACCACCACCAACAACACTCACTCATTCACTTCCTTCAAAGGTGTCACTGTTAGTTGCCAAAAGCGAACTGTCTTTCTACTAGCACGTTTTTCGGCTTATGTGTCATGAGAAAGCATATCATTGCAGTCTCTTATTATTTTCAAGCTAGCGTCATTCATTCTTGCGTGTTAGTTATGACACACTGGTTAGTTATTTAGCGGCGTTGGCGTGGTTGTTAAAGTTAGTGATCATTGCTCACTCTTGTTGCTGTCGGGGCGAGTCGGGTGCGGTGGTCGGAGCGGATTCACCTGTGGGAACCAAGGTCGGGGTCACATTCAGTACCAAAACACCTTAGACATAAAATAAATAAAATGCTGCATAATTAACATGGCAATACAAATGATATGAACATGACATAACACACTGACCTATGCTATGCTAAGGGAGTACAATACAAGCAGTACAAGGTGGACCATAGCACCTCGTAGGACTCTTATGTAACTTCACAAGCGTTACACAGAGCCATCACTCAATTAACTCTCTCAGGGTTCTGCAACTGACTCACTCAAGTCGTTCGGCGTTAGGTGCTGTAAAACACTAGTTGTTCCTACCATGAGAGGGTTAACGACATGATCCAGACATTAGCAGCACTTAAAGACATACAATACTGCTTTTACCCTAACCTGGCCCAGTTTTGTATTTTTGCAGCTTAATTCAGGTGGCTCAGTGGTAGAAAAAGACAGTACTATGGCTCAACATTCTTTCCATAGCACCTCTTTGTGACTAGCACCATATTTAATCTCGTTACAACTCAGGATTGACGATGGAGAGATCGGAATTTTAGGCCAAGTTAGAATAACAAGAATATAGTAGTGTGTCAGATTGAGAGCTGAGCGAGACGTACTGAGCCAGACTCGGCGAAGAGACCACCAGCTAGCGAGCAGTGACCCCGGCGGCGAGAGAGCGGCCCAACAGACGTGCTTTCTCAACGGCGTCCACGGCCAGACTGACTAGTAGAAACGTTGTCGCAGCCTCAGTCACGCTCACGATCACTGACGTCACGGCCAACATCCTCACATATCCCAATAATGTCGTCCTGCTCCCGAAAGGCAAACCAGAGCAGCATCGAAGTCCCCCCAGCACCCATGATCGCTGCTGTTTTCAAGGTTAACTGGCCAGTTAAACCTGACTGAGTAAAGTCAGCCACGCTGGATCCCTTCTGAACCTAACCAGAAATGGAAAGTGATGCTATTTCTGTTTTCTATCCAAAAGCGCGCTTGTGTGTGCTTGTGTGCTTGTGTGTGTGTGTGTGTGTGTGTGTGTGTGAGAGAGAGAGAGAGGTGGGCGGGATGAATGAGGTGGGAGGGGGAGTATGAAGTGGGCGGGGCGTATGAGGTGGGAGGGGGTGTATGAGGTGGGCGGGAGTGTATGAGGTGAAAGGGGGCGTATGAGGGTGGGAAGGAGCGTATGAGGGTGGGAAGGAGCGTATGAGGTGGGCGGAGGCGTATGGGAGTGGGAAGGGGCGCGTGAGGTGGGCGAGGGTGTATGAGGTGGGCGGGAGTGTATGAGGTGGGCGGGAGTGTATGAGGTGAAAGGGGGCGTATGAGGGTGGGAAGGGGCGTATGAGGTGGGAAGGGGCGTATGAGGCGGGAAGAGGCGTATAAAGTGGGCGGGGCATATAAAGTGGGCGGGGTGTATAAAGTGGTCGGGGTGTATAAAGTGGGCGGGGTGTATGAAGTGGGCGGGGTGTATGAAGTGGGCGGGGTGTATGAAGTGGGCGGGGTGTATGAAGTGGGCGAGGTTTGAGGTAGGAGGGGTGTTTGAAGTGGGAGGGGGTGTTTGAGGTGGGAGGGGGTGTTTGAGGTGGGAGGGGGTGTTTGAGGTGGGAGGGGGTGTTTGAGGTGGAGGGGGTGTACAGTATGAGGTGGGTGAGACTGTATGAGGTGCGGTGCGGTGTATGAGGTAGGCGGAGTGTGTAATTGTGAGGTGGGTGAGGTGTGTAATTGTGAGGTGGCTGGGGTGTGTAATTGTGAGGTGGCTGGGGTGTGTAATTGTGAGGTGGCTGGGGTGTGTAATTGTGAGGTGGCTGGGGTGTGAATGAGAGGTGGGTGGGGTGTGTAAATGAGGTGAGTGGGTTGTGTAAATGAGGTGAGTGGGTTGTGTAATTGTGAGGTGGATGGGGTGTGTCAGTGTGAGGTGGATGGGGTGTGTCAGTGTGAGGTGGGCGGGGTGTATGAGGTGGGCGGGGTGTATGAGGTGGGCGGGGTGTATGAGGTGGGCGGGGTGTATGAGGTGGGCGGGGTGTATGAGGTGGGCGGGGTGTATGAGGTGGGCGGGGTGTACGAGGTGGGCGGGGTGTACGAGGTAGGCGGGGTGTACGAGGTAGGCGGGGTGTACGAGGTGGGCGGGGTGTACGAGGTGGGCTGGGTGTATAAGGAGGGAGGGGTGTACGAGGAGGGAGGGGTGTATGAGGTGGGAGGGGTGGATGAGGTGGGAGGGGTGGATGAAGTGGGTGGGGTATATGAGGTGGGTGGGGTATATGAGGTGGGTGGGGTATATGAGGTGGGAGGGGTGTATGAAATGGGCGGGGGTGTATGAGGTGGGCGGGGGTGTATGAGGTGGGCGGGGGTGTATGAGGTGGGAGGGGTGTATGAGGTGGGAGGGGTGTATGAAGTGGGAGGGGTGTATGAGGTGGGCGAGGTGTTTGAGATGGGAAGGGGTTGTTTGAGGTGGGAGGGGTGTATGAAATAGGTGGAGTGCACTCGTATGAGGAGGGCGGGGGGTATAGGGGAGAGGGGCGTATAAGGCGCGCGGGGAGTACAAGTGGGGCGGGGTGTATGAGATGGGTGGGGTGTATGAGGTGGGTATGGCGAATGAGGTGGGTAGGGCGAATGAGGTGGGTAGGGTGAGTATATGTGACGTGGGTGGGATGTGTCAATGTGAGGTGTGTGTAAATGATGTGAGTGGGGTGTGTAATTGTGAGGTGGGCGGGTGTGTAATTGTGAGGTGGGCGAGGTGTGTCAGCGTGAGGTGGGCGGGGTGTACGAGGTGGGCCGGGTATATGAGGTAGGGGGGGTGTATGAGGTAGGGGGGGTGTATGAGGTAGGCGGGGTGTATGAGGTGGGCGGGGTGTATGAGGTGGGCGGGGTGTATGAAGTGGGCGGGGTGTATGAAGTGGGCGGGGTGGATGAAGTGGGTGGGGTTAATGAAGTGGGTGGGGTGTATGAGGTGGGTGGGGTGTATGAGGTGGGTGGGGTGTATGAGGTGGGTGGGGTGTATGAGGTGGGTGGGGTGTATGAGGTGGGTGGGGTGTATGAGGTGGGTGGGGTGTATGAGGTGGGTGGGGTGTATGAGGTGGGTGGGGTGTATGAGGTGGGTGGGGTGTATAAGGTGGGCGAGGTGTTTTAGGTGGGCGAGGTGTTTTAGGTGGGCGAGGTGTTTTAGGTGGGCGAGGTGTTTTAGGTGGGAGGGGGTTGTTTGAGGTGGGAGGGGTGTATGAAATAGGTGGGGTGCATTCGTATAAGGAGGGCGGGGTGTATAGGGGAGAGGGGCGTATAAGGCGCACGAGGAGTACAAGGGCGGCGGGGTGTTTGAGATGGGTGGGGTGTATGAGATGGGTGGGGTTGTATCGGTACACGGCTAGCACTAAATATCGTGCCACCGCTAGCACCAATTTAATGTATCGGTACATTAAATTGGTGCTAGCGGTGGCACGATATTTAGTGCTAGCCGTGTACCGATACATTAAATTGGTGGCAGCGGTGGGATGATACATAATATTTACTGGTGCTAGCGGTGGCACGATATTTAGTGCTAGCCGACTTCATTACACACTGTTAATTATGACTAAACAGCTTTAAAAATTATGTAAAATGTGTGATACTACAACTTCTTATGGAAAAAGATGTTGACACCAGAACAGGGTGTATGAGATGGGTGGGGTGTATGAGGTGGGTGGGGTGTATGAGGTGGGTGGGGTGCTTCAGTGTGAGGTGGGGTGGGTGGGGTGTGTAAATGAGGTGGGTGGGGTGTGTAAAACTGAGGTGGGTGGGGTGTATAAAACTGAGGTGGGTGGGGTGTATAAAACTGAGGTGGGTGGGGTGTATAAAACTGAGGTGGGTGGGGTGTGTAAATGTTAGGTGGGTGGGGTGTGTAAATGTTAGGTTGGTGGGGAGTGTAAACGTGAGATGGGTGGGGAGTGTAAAGGTGAGGTGGGTGAGGTGTGTAAGTGTGAGGTAGGTGGGATGTGTACAGCATATGTAGAAGAGTTGGATGTATGAGGTGGGCGGGGTGTATGAGGTGGGCGGGGTGTATGAGGCAGGCGGGGTGTATGAGGTAGGCGGGGTGTATGAGGTAGGCGGGGTGTATGAGGTAGGCGGGGTGTATGAGGCAGCCGGGGTGTATGAGGTAGGCGATGTGTATGAGGTGGGCGGGGTGTATGAGGCAGGCGGGGTGTATGAGGCAGGCGGGGTGTATGAGGTAGGCGGGGTGTATGATGTGGGTGGGGTGTATGAAGTGGGAGGGATGTACGAGGTGGACGGAATGTACGAGGTGGACGGAATGTACGAGGTGGGTGGGGTGTGTGAAGTGGGTAAGGTGCGGATGAAGTGAGTACGGTACGTAAAGGTGTGAAGTGGGTGGGTGTAAGAGTGAGTGAGGTGGGTGGTGGGCGTGGGTGTATATGCAGACTGTGAGAAAGGTGGGGTGTGTACCTAAGGCGAATGGGTTGGCTAATTATACGAGAAGGTGTAACTCTGAGGTGGTGTGTGTGTGGGGAGGGGAGGTGTAAAGAGTGGAGTGTGTGCTGGTATGTGTATGGAGAGAGGGGTGTGTTTAGGGTGACGTAGCTATGATGGTGTGTAGGTATATGGGGCAGGGTGGCGATGGTGGGTTTGTGTATCTGTATGGTGTGTGTGTGTGTGTGTGTGTGTTTTGAGGTGGTGGTGTTATATGATGTGGTTTAACTCTTAAGGTATTGGTGACGTGTGCTATATATGTGTGCATCGCCAGAGCAGAAACGGATGTATATTATGTACCTATTTTTGTCTGTTTTCCTTGGTACGTGTACTCTGTAGGTATGATGGTGTGTAGCTAGAAATGCTTTGATGGTGTGTGTGTAGTTTCGGATTTGTATCGTGTAGCTATGAGGGGATGTGTAGCTAGGGATGTGTATCATGTAGCTACGAGGGTGTGTGTATAGCTGGGGATGTGTACAATGGACCTATGATGGTGTGTGTAGCTAGGGATGTGTACCATGTAGCTATGAGGGTTTGTGTAGCTACGAGGAGGTGGTGATGTAGCGACGAAGGGGAGCGTGGCGTGCTGGGTGGGGTACGATGGCTGCAGGCTGACATGTGACTCGCTCCACACTGTAATTAATACGTCCAGCAAGTGAAAAAGACGCAGTGATGAGGTTAATGATAATCGCCGCGCTGAAAGATCGTGCGCAGGAATTTTAGACGAAGGAACGTAATTATAGTGCACTTCCCCTGGCCAGATCTCGTTCATTACAGTAACCAGAAACCTGTGTACTGTAAGTTTTTGTTTTCAATCACCTTTTTTTAAAGACTAGTTTTAACTTTTTTTTCATCTCAATTTTACGGTGAAGTTGTTTTACCAATCAACTGCTACTTGTAAAGTTTGACTGGTATACTTTGAAGATGTGCAACCATCTCTCTCTCTCTCTCTCTCTCTCAAAAAAAAAAAAAAAAAAAAACTATGGATTCTTTCAGATACTCAGTGAAGGAGTACAGAAGTGAGTTTTCGTGCGTGACGAGGATTACTCCATAAACATGGAAAATACGATTATACAAGATTTACTTTAGGTTAGGTTAGGATAAGTTGATTAGGTTTCCACAAAATAGGTCAAGTCTGGTCAGGTTAGGTCAGATTAGGATAAAGTAATTAGGTCAGGGTAAAATAGGTTTGGCTAAGTTAGGATAAATTACGTTAAGGTATATTAGTTGGGTTAATTTATGAAAATGTGGGTAAGGTTTGGACAAATCTGCACTTATACAGGTAATTTTATGCCGAAAATAGTGTTCTTATATGGCATCCGCCTTTCTCTGGCGCACAAGATGGCGTCTGTGTTTCGGAGCCGATGGAGATTGTAAACAAAGACCACTTATTTAAAGCTATTCTCACACACACAAAAGAAGTAATAAGCATCGAAACTTGACAACGCACTCAGAAAATATTCAAAGAATAATGGCAAAAAAAAAAAAAAAAAAAAAAAAAAGCTGCAAAATAAGGTGGTACCATGAACATGTCCCTTACCGCGAACTGCTTCATGCTCTTGTCCTACGCAAAACCAGATACCGAGTGCAAAAAGGGAGAAATATTACGAGCATTTCTACGTTACAGCAATATTTCTAAAACTGAGTACGGAAAAATGTAAGAAAGCCTATAATATGATTCAATTTTGAAACAACTGTGGGGATAGGATGTGGTTAGATTACATTCCACTTTACATAATGTTTCAGCAACTATGTAGACATTTTTTTTTTTCCAAAATGTGTTTCAGTCCTGTCAGACACTGGTGGTTTATCTTCTTAAAACCTCACGAAAAACTACTGGTGCAAGAGGGACAAGGATAGGATAATATTAATGCAGGAAGAACAAGGACAGGAAAATATTGATACAAGAAGGACAAGGACAGGAAAATATTGATGCAGGAAGGACAGACATGAAAACATTGATGCAGGAAGGACAAGGACAGGAAAATATTGACGCGGGATAGCGTAAAGTCTAGCTGTCTCTTGTTCTTCCTGCAAAACCAATCTTCGGCTGCTCGCACACTAGAGGAAGCCACTAGTCATTCCTCTTACTTGGATCCCAAAGAATTATTCACCTGCATACGGATTAAGCCGGGAGGAATTAAGTTTATCAATATCCCATCAGACAAAGCACTATGGACACATTCTCTCACACTAGCTATTGATCCGAATGCATACTTGAACGTTTGAAAATTGTGTATGTACGGTACATGTGACACTAGTTTCGGGTAAGCGCATGCGAATCATCTGGCTACTAATAAATACTGAAATCACAGTTATCTCATAATCTTACCTGCAGAATTTAGTTAAGCATCAACCTCTCTTCACAGTGGTGCAATAGGGACACGATATCAGTGCCTCCGATCAATAAAATTACAAAAAATAGGGCGCCCACAAACACGATTTCTACTCCGTTGGTTGTGTAATGATGTTCCCGACACAACTGACTCTCTATGACTGAGTCACTGACCAGGAAATGAGCGCGGCCTTACCTGTCTCGATTTGGGCGAGCATGTTTTCGACACAGCTCCGCTTCCTCAGTGGGACCATTTTCTGTAGGAATACGAAGACAATACTTTCAACAGAAATGTCGATATGAACACTGTATTAGATAAATGAATTAGATTACGTAAATGGGTTTCACTGGAATTCGACATAGCTCGAACTCTCAGAACGATATGGAACAGATGCTCATACATGTTCATTTCTTTTCACAATGTTTTTTGAGATCGAGATTTGTCAAATTCCAACGAAACATTTAATTTCGTGAAATACCTTACACAGTATTGATATAATTTCAGTCTGAAATACAGAATAACAGTACTCTCAGGCTACTAAGACTCAGAATTTCTTCGTATGTCTTTACGTAATATACCTGTTTATACTGCAACACGTCCTGAGCATCGTGAGTTGCTTCAAACAGCGAAGCAAAGGAGTCTCGGATAGGGAGTTGATGGTACTTGGGGAGGGAGGGAGGGAGGTGGAGGAGGGGAGGAGGTGTGAAGCAGTGTTGCCATTTTGTGGAAATTCGTCTTCTAATGTGGAAAAACAAAGGAACGACGAGCATGGATGTGGACAGGCGGACGTCATTCCACATTCGTGTGGAATTTTTTTCCACACTACACGTTCACGTTATTTTGTAGGAATAAGGTATATTTTATCATGATTGGGAGGCATTAACATGTTTTGTTATTCAGACCCTTCACAGTTTGTCTATAATACTGTCATTTAAAACAAGGAAGAATATGTCGTTGAACAGTCTCCCTGCACCCACCCTGCGATATCATTACTTCTTACTGAAGAAACTACTTAACAGTTATTTAAAAGACACATGCAAACCATTAGCAGTCCACATGTACTTTGTAATAGTAAAGAACCACCGAAACAATGTTGTGAATCGTGTACAGTTGATATACTAGAAAACCTGGATGTGGATAAACTTGCTTGTCTCTTGGCTAGTTATTAACCAGTATTTGCTGACTTATGAACTATCTTCGTCGTTAACGCCCTTACATTTAAATCATAATAGGTCTGACATCATTATTAATTTCATCTCTTACAGTGTTCACGGTATACCAAATTTTATGTTAGTTCTACCAACAACACATCCTCTGTAATCCTGGTTACTAAACGAGAACGTGTGGAATAATGACGTCACAAGCAATGTGGAATTCACAGCAGCTCTGGTGTGCATTTGCGTCCGAACACCAGACCATTCTTGCCTTCCTGGCCCCAGCATCGACATGGAAATTTTCTTTGGATAGCAATTGATACATACATACATACATACAGTACATACATAAATACACACATACACACGCATATATATATATATATATATATATATATATATATATATATATATATATATATATATATATATATATATATATATATATATATATATATATATATATATATATATATATATATATATATATATATATATAGTTTATATGAATTTTATATACTTATAAATAAATAAATATATTTAGAGAGAGAGAGAGAGAGAGAACGAATAAGCAGATCAACAAACAATACGGCTGATGGACAATGGCACCAATAATGAAGAAAACAACAAACTAAGTAAAAAAAAATAAACTATAAACACAAGGAAAGAAATAAGACAAGTGGTTAAGGGCACAAAAATAGTGAGTACCTAAACAATGGCTACTTAAGAAAATAGAGGTGGTGTGGGTAACGGCACCCCAAAGAACGGAACAGATAAATAATAACAATGACGACACCTGGTGATTACGGGCAGCAGTGGCAGTGACGGCCTTTCGCAGCTCCAAGAAGCGGTTATTTATGGACCACGTAATGCCATCAGGGGCGTGGGGTGGTCATTTGCCCTTAACCCGTTTTACTCTCACTTTCTTCTTGTTACCTGTTTTTATCGACACTTTAATTTTGAAAGGATGGCCACAAACGACTCGCCTCAATGTTACCCTGTCCTCCGCAGTCAGGCTACCCTCTCTCCAGCTCACACCACCTTTACTCGTATTCATAAGCCTCTCCACACCATCCCTCCACCTCATCCTCGGTCTTCCTCTCCCTCCCTCCATTTCACTCACTCTCCTAGTCAGTCTCTCATTCTCCATTCCTTCCACATGGCCAAATGCTAGAGCCATATGAATTTACTCATTTTAAAGGAGGCTTGTGACCTAGGTGGCTTGGGTTAGGCTTAAATGACCCTTTCAGTACTAGTTGAGGAAAATGAAAGTCGTGGAGGAGGAGGAGGAGGGAATGTAAATATGTTCAATATAATAAGCGAAAACGAAGACGAGAAGATCGCGGAGAGAGAGAGAGAGACTGAACTGGGTCTCAAACTGTATTCAAACCATCATAGCCGCAACGATCCATAAGAAAACCCACGGCGGCCGTTAATCATTTGAAAATTTGAATATAAAAATTAACGGTCCATTGTTCACTGGTTCTTCAACGTCCCTGAGAAGAGAAAATTGGGTTTGCCGACCGTTTGAAAAAGCTGAGGCGAGTGTGAGAGTGAACGTGTGTGTGTGTGTGTGAGAGAGAGAGAGAGAGAGAGAGATAAGTGTGATCTGATGCGTGTGGGAATGTAAACACACACACACACACACACACACACACACACACACACACACACACACACACACACACACACACACACTTGGAACCAGAACCAGATAAAGTTATGTTTGCCTAAAATTGTTTGTTAATTGAAAGAAAGGTGATGAACTAATATTGGAAAACGGGACATATGAACCTGACTGATTCCTATAAAAAACTAGGCATGAAAAATTCGGTAAAACACACACACACACACACACACACACACACACACACAATAATCGGTCTAATCCAAAGCACAGAGACGCTTTGCTTGCATTTTTCTTGTAGTTTTTGTCTGCATACGAAACGATGAACTGAACTTCCCGTGCAGAGGCCTAGTGCTAATACAAAATCCTTTTCTATATATATACGGAAGATGTCTGAAGTCCTTAGAAGAGAGAAAAAAGTGACCTGAAGCTAACATAGAACTTTCTCACTCTTCTTCTTCTACTTCTATATAACTCCCCTACTGCTAGCTGGGGTATTTTGGAAGAACTACCCGCTTCCATGATTTGACAGTCGACGGTGGAAATCTAGCTTTTTTTATTTTTCTACAGAGCAACGACAACGTAATTTTCGCTCTAAAACTGTCGATGAGATAAACAGCTACTACATTACAACATAATGTCGACGTTTTGAATCTCTCTCTCTCTCTCTCTCTCTCTCTCTCTCTCTCTCTCTCTCCTTTTCACAACCAGACGATTCCATTCAGTTTGTCAAGATATCCGCTACCAATCTGACCCTCTGACAATGCTGGAATTCTGATCTACTGTATTCCTGCTGCCGCCAGATAAAATCCTTCGGCCTTGGCGTGGCTCTCGTCGTATAATTCTCTGACGTCAAGAATCACACTTGTTTTACTCGTACTATCGCCAGGCGATTTTTTACAGCCTACAAGTGGCCTCTTTTCGTTTGTGGTTTAACCTCTCAATGTGGTGACGTATTTAATTCTTGTTGTCTTGGTTTTTCGAACACAAAGAGATAGATATAGCCTTCCTGAACCATTCAGTATAAGAACTATCTTGAAATCGCCTGGTGATATCAAGAATGAAATATAAAAATACGTCGTTGCAGTAAAGGGAACAAAACTCCCGCCCTATCAATACTTCTGGGGTAGGGTTCTCGAACATATTTACCATCGATTCTCCGTCGTGACAAATTTTGTTTTGTTTTTATTTTTTTTATTTTTTTCAAGAAAAACTAGGTGGTATCTAGGGCTGGTGGCGGTACTGTTAAATCAGATGGAGTGTGACCATGTGCGGTTTGCCACAAGGATGTAGGAAGTAAGTTCATGCAGATAAACTTCGAGACAATGGTGATATTGTGTATGCAGTGTGTCGGGGAGAGCAAGTAGTATCAGACGTGAAGGGACTGATCTTGAATGCGAGTCTCTCGAATGCGTAGATGAATTTTGCTATTTGGCAGAAATGTTATATGATGAAGTGCGGCTAGAGCTAGCACTGTGCCTATGGTAAGGAATGGTTGGAGGAAGTTCAGGGAGCTGTTGCCTCTCCTGGCATTGAAAGGACTCTTCCTCCGTGCTAAAGAATCTTTGTATGCGGCATATGGTAAGAGCGTATTGTATGGTAGTGAGACCTGGGGAGTAAAGGAAGAGAATATTCGTAGGCTTAAACGTAGAGAAACGACAATGATTAAATTATTAGACGGATATGTAGTGTGTCCTTGACTGCAGGGCGTGGGGGGGGGGGCTTAGCTTTCGATTGAAGAAATGAGATGAAGGATGGGACTGGAGTGTATTGGTGTTGTGATGAGGTGGGGTAGACTGGGATGGTTTGGGCATGCTGAGAGGATGGGAGATGACAACTGGGTGCGGAAGGTGAGAAGTGTGAACGTCAAGGATAGGGCTGCGAGAGGGAGACCGTAAAAGACCTGGGACGGGGGCATAGAGTGTGACCTAATGGATAAGGGACTGTACAGCGAGGCTGCCAGAGATCGTGCAGCGTGAAAAGCTGCCATTAGGTGACCAACGCTGACGCATGGAAGCATGTCGGAACCTTTATAAACAAAACGAACTAAATACATGGTGTGATTCTGTACCCTTTCTTCCGTGTCCTTCCTTGGAAAAACAAGTCGCAGTTACGACAGGGAACTGATCGTGTCTCTGTGAATCTGACCCCTACTGGTATTATGTCGGTACTAGCTGTGCCATCCGACCTAACGCCGTCTGTTGAGTGGCATACAATTTATTTTACAAACTCGTACGGCATTTTAGCATTCTCTTCTGTGTTATTTATACTATTTTATATTGACATAATTTCATCAATAACATAAACGAAGATGTTGTGGTGTAATGTGCAGAATAAATGGCTAAGGAATAGGTGCTGCGAAATTTCAAATGCAATTTCAAATACGACCCCTGGTGTGCAGTTAACGAAAAATCCTAAATATTCGTAAAATCCATCAACAGTGAATTGTTGCCATCTTTGCCACGATGAAGGATATATAGTAGTAGTAGAAGTAGTAGTAGCAGTGGTGGTGGTGGTGGTGGTGGTGGTGGTAGTAGTAGTAGTAGTAGTGCTTTAGTCACTTTGTTTTCATCTACGGAACTGGGCCACTCTCTGAACTTAATCACTACGATGTGGGTGCATGAAATTATCCCTTATGTGGAAGAAACGAACCTCCTTGGTTACTAGTCAGATGAATTCTCCAGTCTGATTACATCCTGCCATCAACTGAGCTGAAAGGGGTTTGGGATCTTTGTGACATTCAAGAAAGACAACTATAGTTCTTTCACATTAACCTTACCTATAATTTCGTTCTTTTACAGCTTATTTCATGTAACTCACTGGCAGAAAAAGAGAGTACATGCACAGGAGGAACACGAAACACTGGCATATTTAGCTATCTCCTCTCCTTGATCTTCCTGCAGAAAACACATATAACCTATGATTATTTTCCTCTTATATATATATATATATATATATATATATATATACATTTTTTTTTTTTTTTTTTTTTTCCCGGAACAAGAGACATGCAAAGACCCTGTACTCACTATTTTCTTGTCCTCCTGCCATAAGCAAAAATATAAACGGATAAACATAAACAAAGCAAATGTGCAGTTTCTTCAAGTGCATTGAGAAAATTGCCTACCCAATCCTGCCATATGTATGCCGACTTGAAAGAATTACAAAACAATATTTCGGAGTTATTTAACGAAGCGAGTATCCTGATGTAAAAGCCACATGACCGCAATGGTGGCATATGTGAAATGGTGATATCCCTAAGTACTCCCAGTGAGAAGCAGCAGCAGTAGCGGCGGCGGCGGTGACAGCGGCAGCAGCAACAGCAGCAGCAGAATTTTAAAATATGATGAGGGGGGCTGCTTCCACCTAATAATCATGGTTGGACAACTGTATACAACGGAAGAGCTTCGGAGTAACCAGACGAACTCACATGGGAAGTTTCACTTATATTCCTCAAAAGGTTTTGAAGAAGGCACACACACACACACACACACACACACACACACACATATATATATATATATATATATATATATATATATATATATATATATATATATATTGTTACATAGCCTATGATTTCATCATCTTTTGTGTAATTGTAACGTACAGTATGCTGCATGTTAGATCACGAGCGTGTTCTACCTCACTCCCCCCCTCCTCCCTTATAGTAGAGTAAGTCGTTCTTTCTGTTCTTCAGAGCAGGATTGTCAACTCTTTGTCCCCTCTGGCTTCATTTGCGCGTCCTTCTTACAAGTTGTATCAAGCTCTGCCGGCCCCTATATAATGAGCTCAGTCTCTACATTAATTGCCTCTTAGATCTACTCATTTTGTTCACATCTCTGTCCTCCCCTGTACAGTTGTTATTATTGTGAGTGCTCAGGAAGTCTCCAACCATCTAGCAGCTGTGTAATTTGAGTATAAGTGTTATTGCATTTTTTCCTTGTACTGTATAGCATAAGGTGTTGATTCGTAGGCCTAGTGAGGTTTTTGTGATTCATGTGTTTTTGTCAGTCATTTTTGATAATATTTTGTATCTGTAATAATATATCTTGCATTAACTGAGCATTATCCAGTGTATTTTCATTTTATCAGGGCTGACTTAGATAAATTTACTCATGCTAATTTCGTGTTAATAGAGGCTATTGCAGTTAGTCATATATTTAACCTGTTTTTTGCCATTACATTATCCTTATGAGTCCTGAATGTTTTGTTGTTAGTTTGAGCATTAAACTTTAACTTGTAATTTTACCTAACTCTTTGTTTTGAACCTGGAACTTTGCGGGACAGTTTTCTCTGTTCCGTAACATAAATTTGGCGACCTCTTATCAGGATATTCAGGATATTATCATAAGGATATTGCTTGATATTTTGTGACTGTGATTTATTCATGATGTCTACTATTACTACGCTTGATGAAGCCAAAGATTTTTTGTCAAATGTGCAAGCAGTGTGTGATGTAGAAAACAGAACAAAGAATGAACTTAAGCTTGTTGCTCAACAATTGGGAATTGCTGTTCGCTCTAATCATTATAAAGATCAAATTGTTGACATGATTAATGAAAGCTTGTTTAATGTAACTCCTCGAAATGAGCAAACGCAGATTGAATTAGCCAAGTTACAGCTAGCCCTGCAGGAGGCTCGTGTTAAGGAGGCTGAATTTCAGGCAAATGCTAAGGAGGCTGAGTTTCAGGCCCGTGCTAAGGAGGCTGAGTCTCAGGCTCGTATTCAGGAGGCACAAATTGAAATTGCTAGGATTCAGGCAGACCATGAGTATCGCATGAAACAAGGTGGAACTGGATCATCTAGCTCTGATGATTTTGATGTGGCTAAAAATGTTAAACTTGTCCCTCCTTTTAATGAATCTGATTTAACAAAGTATTTTCAGTTGTTTGAGAGGGTAGCTACAGGTTTTAATTGGCCCAAAAAGTATTGGCCAGTACTCCTTCAAACTGTTCTCACCGGTAAAGCTCAAGTAACTAATGCATCTTTGCCTCAGGATCAATGTGATAATTATGATGTAGTTAAGAGCTTGATTCTTAAGGCCTACGAGCTTGTTCCTGAAGCCTATAGAGTAAAATTTAGGACAACTTATAAACAAGATAAGGAATCCCATGTTAAGTATGCAAAAATCAAAGAAGATCTGTTAGAGCAGTGGTTAAATTCTAAGAATGTGGATTCTGATTTCGGTAAATTTAAGCAGATGATCTTGCTGGAGGACTTCAAAAGGTGTATTAGTAAAGATGTAAGCCTATATCTTGATGAGAGAAGAATAGATAATTTGTCTGATGCTGCAGTTTTAGCTGATGAATATGTTCTCACTCACAAGAGATATTCTAAAGAAAAAGGGAAAGCTGAGAGTAAGTACGTTGCCTCTACTCAGAGTACAGGTAACAGGAAAGAGAATAAAGATGATGTTTCTCAGGAAGTAAATACCAGCTTCAACTCTAGATTTCAGAAAAGTAAATGTACTTATTGTAGTAAGCTTGGTCATACTACGGAGAAATGTTTCAGGAGACAGCGTGATGTGAACAAAAAGGAGTCTTTAAATATTCAGTCAATTGGTCTAGTGTCCACCCTTGAGAGTTCCCAGAATTCTTCAACTGAGTTAACTGAACCTGCTTTGAGGGGTAAATTAAATTTTCATGATGGAGCTCCTCTTTTAAGCAGTGACGTGGGTGACACTCTCAAGAGTTCATGTGCTAATTTCCTGTCTGAAGGTTTTGTCAGTCCTCTGGACAGTAATGACAGGAAATCAGTTAAAATATATCGTGATACAGGTGCTTGCCAATCCCTTATGCTGACCAGGGTTCTAGGCTCTAATGTTAATTCCTCTGATGAAACTGTAATCCTACAAGGTGTAGGGAATAATTACTTCTCTGTCCCTCTGTGCAGAGTGAATTTAGAGTCTGGTTTTGTTAATGGTTCCGTTATGGTTGGGTTGGTTGAGACACTCCCAATGTCAGGTGTAACTTTCTTACTTGGAAATGATATTGGTGGAAGTCAAGTGTGTCCAGCTCCTCAGTTGTCTAGTGAGCCAGTGGCTGCGACCCAGGATTGTGATGTCCCTGATGTGTTCCCTGCATGTGCTGTCACTAGGGCTAAGTCTAAAGTTACTGGTGACTTAGAGGATAATGATGATGATGATGTTATCCTAGCTGACACTTTTCTTGCTAATTTGGACCACTCACCAGATGAGGCAGTACCCCGTAGTGTTGATAATTTGTCTCGTCAAGAGTTGGTTGAGTTGCAGGTTGCTGACCCTGAGTTGAAAGGTCTAGCTAACTCTGCTTGCAGTGAGGAAGAGTCAGCTGGTGCTTCTACTTGTTATTATATAAAGTCAGGAGTACTTATGAGGAAGTGGAGACCCCCAACAGCATCAGCCGACTGTGAATGGGAGGTTGTACATCAAGTTGTCATCCCTCGTGTTTGTAGGCAGGATATCATTAGAGTGGCTCATGATTCCAGTTTGGCAGGACACCTTGGAGTGAGGAAGACTGTGGCACGCATTTTGAAACACTTCTACTGGCCAGGTATCTTCAGGGATGTTTCCTGGTATTGTAAGTCTTGTCACACCTGTCAAGTTGTGGGGAAGTGTAATCAGACCGAAAAGGTTGCACCTCTAGTTCCCATTCCTCCTTTTGAGGCGCCATTCACCCGTGTGTTGGTGGATATTGTGGGCCTTCTTCCTAAGACTTCTTCAGGATTTTCATATGTGTTGACCCTGATTGATATGGCTACTCGTTATCCTGAAGCCATTCCACTTAGAAATATCTCAGCAAAGAACGTGGTTAAGGAAATGCTGGGGTTCTTCACAAAGTTTGGTCTGCCCAAGGAGGTACAGTCAGACCGGGGAAGTAATTTCATGTCAAATGTTTTCAAGCAGTCTCTGAAAGAGTTGGGCATCACCCAGATCACGTCTTCAGCTTACCATCCCCAGACCCAAGGAGCGTTGGAGAGATATCATCAAACACTCAAATCGATGCTCAAGAAATACTGTTTGGAACATCAGAAAGACTGGGATAAAGGTCTTCCATTTGTTGTATTTGCCGCAAGAGAATCTCCAAATGAATCACTGGGCTTCTCACCTTTTGAACTACTGTTTGGCCATGAAGAGGACCCCTTAAGTTACTCAAGGAATGCTGGCTGTCAGAGGAAGATGACGTCAACCTGCTGGAGTATGTGATGAAGTTCAAAGAACGGCTGTCCACTGCTTTACAGCTGGCGAGAGAGAATTTAGGAGCTGCTCAGGAGAAGATGAAGACTTGGTATGATAAGAAGTCCAGGTTACGCCACTTTCAGCCAGATCAGGTTTTGATTCTGCTACCGGTGCATGGGCAACCTCTTCAAGCCAAGTTTAGTGGTCCTTATTTCGTGGAGAAGAAACTCAGTGATGTCAACTATGTCATCACCACACCAGATCGTAGAAAGAACAAGCAACTTTGTCACATCAACATGCTAAAGTTATATCACAGGCGGGACGAAAATAACCCAGTCTGCACTGTAGCTGTTCCACCCGAGTCTGCAAGTGAAGTTCTCCCATGCAGCATGAGCCTGAGTGATAGTTTGGGGAAGAAACCTGATATCATGAATGACCTCCAGACTAAGCTTTCTCATCTACCTCCCGAGGAAAGGCAGGAGTTTTCGGCATTACTGCAGGAGTACCCGCAAGTGTTCCGTGCCACTCCAGGAAGAACCACTGTGTTTATGCATGATGTCGATGTTGGAGACGCAAAGCCAATTAAACTGCCTCCTTACCGTGTGAACCCAGTGAAAGTTCCTCTCATCCAGAAGGAGCTTGGCTACCTGTTGGACCACAAGATGATTGAGCCCTGTCAGAGCGAGTGGAGTTCTCCTGTCACTCTAGTCCCTAAGCCAGGTGGGTCACAGTGGCTTTGCATCGACTACAGACGTGTTAATCAGATAACCAAAACAGATACTTACCCTCTCCCTCGTGTGGAAGATTGCATAGACAAGATCGGAAAGGCTAGGTACATAAGTAAGTTTGATTTGTTAAAGGGATACTGGTAAGTACCTATGACTGAACGTGCTAGGGAGATCTCATGTTTTGTAACACTAGGAAAGACTTTTGCATGTTCTGTAATGCCATATGGTATGAAGAATGCACCAGCCACATTTCAGAAGCTCATGAATGTTGTAACAGAGGGTTTGGCAGGGTGTGTTGTTTATATTGATGATGTATTAATCTTCAGTGACAACTGGAAAGATCACCTATGCCATGTCAGTAAATTTCTTGAGCGTTTGGTTCAGGTTAATCTTGTAGCTAATTTATCAAAGTGTGAGTTTGGTCAAGCTAAAGTTCAGTACCTTGGGTACGTAATTGGTGATGGACATGTTGCACCACCAGGAGCTAAGGTTCAGGTTATAAGTGATCTTCCCAGACCTAAAAGTAGGAAAGAGCTACAAAGATTTTTGGGAATGGTAGGTTATTACAGGAGATTTGTTCTTAACTTTTCAATTCTTGTATCACCACTTAAAGACCTACTGAAAAAGGGAGTTAAATTTGTCTGGACCGATAACTGTGAATCCTCTTTCAGCAAGCTTAAAGGTATCCTATTAAGTCAGCCAGTGCTCGCTACTCCAAATTTTGCTAAGCCTTTTAAGATGGCTGTTGATGCAAGTGATACAGAAGCTGGGGCTGTTTTGCTGCAAGAGGATGATCAGGGTATTGAACACCCTGTATCTTATTACAGTAAGAAGTTTACTCCACCTCAAAAGAACAACTCAACTATTGAGAAAGAGCTTTTGGCCTTGATTTTGGGTTTACAGCATTTTTCATTTTATTTGTGTTCTGGTTTTGACCCCATAGTCATTTATACCGATCATAACCCACTGAAATTCCTTAGTAAGTTTAAAGATAAAAATCAGAGATTGACAAGATGGAGTCTACTTCTTCAGGAGTATTCATTAGACATACAACATGTCAAGGGGAAAGAAAATGTTATTGCAGATTGCTTATCTAGACTTTAGACAGATTGTTTTAGAGTAATAAGAAATTTCCTTTGTAAATTTCTTTTTTCTTTGTGGGGAGGTGTTACATAGCCTATGATTTCATCAACCTTTGTGTAATTGTAACGTACAGTATGCTGCATGTTTGATCACGAGCGTGTTCTACCTCACTCCCCCCCTCCTCCCTTATAGTAGAGTAAGTCGCTCTTTCTGTTGTTCAGAGCAGGATTGTCAACTCTTTGTCCCCTCTGGCTTCATTTGCGCGTCCTTCTTACAAGTTGTATCAAGCTTTGCCGGCCCCTATATAATGAGCTCAGTCTCTACATTAATTGCCACTTAGATCTACTCATTTTGTTCACATCTCTGTCCTCCCCTGTACAGTTGTTTTTATTGTGAGTGCTCAGGAAGTCTCCAACCATCTAGCAGCTGTGTAATTTGAGTATAAGTGTTACTGCATTTTTTCCTTGTACTGTATAGCATAAGGTGTTGATTCGTAGGCCTAGTGAGGTTTTTGTGATTCATGTGTTTTTATGTCAGTCATTTTTGATAATATTTTGTATCTGTAATAATATATCTTGCATTAACTGAGCATTATCCAGTGTATTTTCATTTTATCAGGGCTGACTTAGATAAATTTACTCATGCTAATTTCGTGTTAATAGATGCTATTGCAGTTAGTCATATATATATTTAACCTGTTTTATGCCATTACATTATCCTTATGAGTCCTGAATGTTTTGTTGTTAGTCTGAGCATTAAACTTTAAAATTGTAATTTTACCTCTTTGTTTTGAACCTGGAACTTTGCGGGACAGTTTTCTCTGTTCCGTAACAATATATATATATATATATATATATATATATATATATATATATATATATATATATATAAATATATATATATATATATATATATATATATATATATATATATATATATATATGCTGAATCTCGTGCATGGGTATAGGGTGTGTTGACGAAAATGATACCATCCCGCTTCGCAGGACTGTTAAATTAATAAAAATAAATACAATGAATAATAAATAACATACTACACTACGGAGGGTGAACTGATCATAAGTATGCTTGTGAATCCCTCTACTGAAACGGGGCGGACATGCCTGTGCCTCATGACGTCACTGGTAGGTTGCCTCGCGTTCCTTTTTGTGAGGTTTGAAGGCTTACAGCTCTAGAATTTAAGGATATATCGAAGAGAAAAATCACTGTAAAATAATATTACGATTATTATTATTATTATTATTATTATTATTACGCAAGGACATTGTTTATTTAAAAGAAATTTCCATTGTCAAATAATCGTGTGTGTGTGTGTGTGTTTCAGTGATATGGAAGATATGTGCTTTGTGACATGTGTAGTTTGAGTTGGGTTGTAGTGTGTGAATGATCCTTGTGTGTTGGCCTCTCTCTCTCTCTCTCTCTCTCTCTCTCTCTGCTCACCTGCCTGTCTTTCAGTCTGTCCCTCTGTCTATCAATCAAACTATCTACCTGTCTATCTGTCTGTCTGTCAGTCTGCATATCAACCTATCTATCTATCTGTTTATCTGTCTTTCTGGCTGCCTATCAACCAGTCTGTCTCTCTCTCTTTTTTGCATCTGTCCTGCATTGTGTCCTGGCACCTGTCTCGCTGCCTGTCTCTCTCTTTCCTCCCTCTCTTCTTTCTCCCTTTTTCCTATCTCATTTTTTTTTCTCTCCTGTCTCCCACGGTTTGTCATGTCCTTATACTGCCTTGTGTTTTCTTATGTTGTTATTCTTGCCGTCAGTTGCTCCTTGCACGCACGCACGCACGCACACACGAGCGCGCGCGCACACACACACACACACACACACACACACACACACACACACACTGTTCTGTACTCTCTCGGGCTTAAATTTCATAACCCCTTCAGTAAGATTATATTTTTCATCCTAACACCAAGCCACACAACACAACACAATCCTCTTTTACGCAACTCGCTCGTCTCTCCATGTTGTTTCCGGTTTCTGTTCTCGTCCTTCCATGTTGTTTTCTGTTTCTGTTCCGTTCCTCCTGCTGACCCTGAGTAAATTCAACAGCTAAGTTTCATCGTCAACTTCATGTCACAGTCCCAACACACCTCCACGAATGCACGACCACTAGACCATGTATCTGAGGTTTATTTCTCGTGTGTCGTGTTGCCTCGTGCATTATCTCGTTCCCACCCACTGTTGGTCATAATAAAGCCCAGGGGTTGGCCTACGTTTACTGAGCATATAACGACGATAAGGAAGGAGCAACTAGCCAAGGCCCTCTTCATGTTGGACAATGTAGCCTATAACCAATTCTCTAGCCACCTCACACCCAGGGAATGGAATGGACTGATACATTTCGCTTTCGGTTCTCCCCATTTAATGTGAAAAATGTTCTATCTCCTTCATTATCTTCATTGCCTTTTATTTCCTTCATTATCATCACTGCCTTCTATTTCCTTCGTTATCTTCATTGTCTTTTATTTCCCTCATTATCTTCACTGTCTCTGATCTTATATAACTAAAGTGAACTCTCTCTACATCCACGTACCCAAGCGGCTGTAAAGTAGGGACCGAAGTTTTACCGCATCTACTTCGCACTTGAGGCATATCCGACACTTTCCTCCCTGACGCATTATAAAGGGAATCTAATATCGGCAGTGAATCATACAAAGCCTCTCTCAGCTCGGGAATATTAGTCAGCAGAAGTCAGAAGGAGAAGAGGTGAAATATCGTCGACCTTTTGCTGCCGACGGTACATGATACATTCTTGCATGCACCAAACGCTATGCACACCTAGCACGACACATACCTGTTTACCTGTACACACACACACACACACACACACACACACAGGAAAATAAATATAATGTGCAAGAAGAAAAGTGAAGTCAATGAACCAGAGGTGTGAGCCAGCCTGAGAAAATGTCCTTCTTAGTATTATCAATCTCTCTCTCTCTCTCTCTCTCTCTCTCTCTCTCTCTCTCTCTCTCTCTCTCTCTCAATATTTCCTTCCTTCCTTCCTCTACTTTTGTATACTTTCCTATCTCCCTCCTTGTCTGTCTGTCTCTTTCCCTGTCCCTTCTTCTCCACACAATCCTTTTCATCCATCACATCTCTTTCCGTTTCTCTTTCTCTTACTTTTATTCCCCATTGTTTCTTCGTCTTTTATTGTTTATGTTGCAATTTCATCTATCAATCACACACTCCTTTTTTTTTTTTTTTTTTTTTTTTGGCTTTTTCCTCCTTCCTTTTCTTCCTTTTTTCTGCCTCTTGTTCCATTCTCCTCCTCCCTCTTTTTGTCTTTCTTGTTTCTGATGTCCTTCCTTTTTTCTTCCTTCTTCCTGGCTCTCTCTCTCTCTCTCTCTCTCTCTCTCTCTCTCTCTCTCTCTCTCGTTTTTCATTTGTTCTCACTGACCTTGAACTCTCATTCTCTATTCTTCTCTCGTACCAACTCTCTCTCTCTCTCTCTCTCTCTCTCTCTCTCTCTCTCTCTCACACACACACACACACACACACACACAGAATTATGGACGCTTAAGGTGGATTTTTAAAATATTCTTCCTCTCTTTTTCTCACCTTCTTCCCCTCCTTTTCCTTTTCCTTCTTTCTTCTTCTCTTCCTCTTCCTGTTCTGTTCATCTTCTCCTTGTCTTCCTTTTGCCTTCTTCTTTTCCTCTTTCTTTAATATTTCTCTTCCTTTTCCCTTCTCATTATCACGTACTTCCTTCTTGTCCTAGTCTAATCTTCCTCATTCTTCCTCCTCCTCCTCTTCTTTTTTTTCTTCTCTTTTCTTCATGTCTTCTTTCTCGTCTTCAAACACTTTTTTTTCTACTGTTCCTCTTTTTATCTAATCTTCTCGTTTTCTCCCTTTTATCACTTACTGTTCATCTCCTGTTCCCTTCTCCTCTTCTTCCTTATCTCCTCACAGTTCTTCCTCTTTCTTTCCCGTTCTCATCTCTTCCTCTTCACCTCCTCCAATTCTTCCTTTTCTCCTCTCTTACCGTTCTTCCTTATCTCCTCTCACCGTTCTACCTTTCTCCTTCTCCCTCTTGCTCTTCTCCTCTTCCCCCTTCATTTTGGATTCCTCTTCTCCATCCTTTCACTTCCACTTAATTATTCTCGTCTTCCTCTTTTCTTCTTTCAGTTCTCTCCTTCCTCTTCCTCCTCTTCATTCAGTCCTCTTCCAAGCTCTTTACCTCGTTCTTTCTTCTTTCTTTCCTCTTCCATTCTCTTCTCCTCTCTTCTATTAGGTTTCTTCTTCATTTTCTTCTGTTTCATGTCCCTTATATCTTTTCTTCTTCTACTATTCCCTTCTATTTGCTTCTTTTCTCTTGTCGGCTTCCTCAAACTCTTCCTTTTGGTCAGTTCCATGTAGGTCTCATTTCTCTATTATTTTCTCCTCCTCCTCCTCCTCCTCCTCCCCTTCTCTCACGTCTTCCCTTCTTCGCTTTCGTTATTTTCCTCTTCCTCTTCTTCCTTCTTCTTCCTCTCCCTTTTGCCTTCCTCCTAGTCCTTTGTCTTCCTTCTCCATATCATGCCTCTGTTCTCATCTCTTTTCTCACTCCTCTTCCTTTACTTCTTCTCTTATCTTTCACTGCCTTCTCACTTCTTTCAGTCCCCTTCCTCCTTCCCCTCCTTCTACATTCCTTTTCTTCTTCACCGCTCTCTCTCACTCACTTTTCATCTTTCAATCTTCCTTCTTCTTCTCTCTCTCTCTCTCTCTCTCTCTCTCTCTCTCTTTCACGATCTCTTCCTCTTCTTTCTTCCCCCTGTTCTTTCTTTCTCTTTTTCTTATCTCCATCTTTCTCTCTCCTTTTCCTCCATTCCTCTTCTTTCTATCACCTTCTATTCAACCCCGTTCTCTCTTCCTTTTCGCAACATAGTTAACCCCTTCATCACGACAACTTTCCTCAAGCTAAATAAAATCGTCTGGAGGTCTCGTAAGATTTAATACGGTCGTAACCAAACTGCCATTTATAGATTTTTATCCCTATACTGGCACTGGAGAGGGACGCCTTCACGCGGTGGCAATGATACGACCTGGTGGCTCCGCTGCCCGGTTATACAAACGTTGCTCAACTACTACTCTATCCCCCAAAAGGAAATGGTGGACTGCAAGGGTAATGTCACTCAAACCTGTAGTCCACTGAGTTCATTTTCTACATGATCGTAGGGTCACAACAACAGTAACAACAGAAGTTACAACAAGATAATAACAGTAACAAGAAAAAACAAGAACAACACTTCAACAACAAAGGCAACAACAATAACACTTCAACAACAATAAATAACAACAAACACTACGACAATAACACTGTGGCAACATCATCAAGCCAACAACAACAGCAACGACAACAACACAATGACAGGTTTCCCACAAAATCGTCCGACAGCAGCAAGAAGAAAATAGTACGTAATGGATCTGACGGTGATGGCGTTTGACCCCATTGCTACGAAAGGAGGCCTTGAAAGAAACGTCACGTGGTGGCACCAATATGTCTGGGTGGTGTATTTGCCCGGTTACACAAACTCCCTTCAATCCTCTCCCTATTCCCCGAAAGGAGGTCGGTAAGTTCAAGAAGAAAAAATGGTAACTTAGCCTCCAATTTACCAGGTTCACAGTCAGATGAGCCTGAGGTTGCTGCTACCACCACCACCACCACCACCACCACCACCACCACTACTACAACTACTACTGCTACTACTACTACGAGCTCTAGGTTTACCATAGGCTCAATAAATGCGGCTGGTGGTACCAAATGTGGGCTTAAAAAGACAAAATGTACTTCGCAGTAACGAACATAGCACTTAACCCGTTCCGAACGAGAGGGCTCACGAGCTGTTAAAAAAAAAAAAAAAAAAAAAAAAAACATCGTCTGGAGGTGGTAAGACTCAATAAAAATAAGTCATGGTACGATAATTTCCCTCGGGTTTCCTTCCTTTATATTCTCCACAAAACCAAACATCAATATCCCTCTCGTGACAAAGCTATCTTTTCCCACCAAGACCAAGGGACAAAGGATGCTACTACGTTCTCCTCATATTGACCATCCAGCAAAAAGAAACATTACTTACTACAGGGAGTTGATTACCAGACGAAGTGGCAGGTAAAAGCGACTATCTGTTTCCCTTGGCCTATAACTGACACACCTCAATCTTGAATGCTCAGCTTATCAGTGGATTAATCCTAAATTCTGGCTAGTCGTGAAGAAGTGCTATGGAAAGGACGTAGAACTATAGTAGTAGTAGTAGTATTCTGTTATCGAGGTATGAGAAACTGGCCGCAAAAGGACAAAAATGTGGACCAAGTTAAGGTGAAAAGATTAGAGCGACTATGTACGACGGTGGATGAAGAGCTCCGAAGGGAATGTAAGAAACTGTTTTGGAAGGACATCAATATAGGAAGACAGGGTGATAAGAGAGGTAGCGAGGACATGAAAGACTAAAACAAAAGCAGAACTCCTGAAAAAAACATATGCAGGCCGTTAGTCACACTCGGCACAGATCTAGACGCTTAAACAAACTGCAGAATCCACATTTTTGGGATGCCTCATTGGTGTGAAAGCTGGGTGCCAAAATTACTGGAGAAAATGTGAGGTAGCCAAGAGGCGCTTCACAGTTGCTCCCAGACACAAACACTATGACTGGTGTACAGGGTGGCCCATATACTGTATACTGCTCCTCTTCCGCTCCGTCGGGGGATTTCTCGTGTGTTGATGGGAAGGCCTAGTCAGCGAGCTCAGTGTCTATCCTGCATCATTTATCCATTTCCTCAGTGAACGCTATCAGTGTCTATCCTGCATCATCTATCCATTTCCTCAGTCAACGTCATCAGTGTCTATCCTGCACCATTTATCTACTGTATTCCCTACTCCCAACGCCACATCCACGTGCACACCGGCAAAATAAGTCCTCCCAACAACAAGGAAGAAGCCGCTTGGTGAAATTCTAGAGCAGCGCCATTTACAGACCATCCCGTACTATAAAACCATTCTTCTTTTACCATCAGACTTACATAGCTTAGCCCCACACCACAGTAGTTTTGACTGAGCAGAACAAACTATGGAATTCATTGGTAAAGCACACAGATACCACATGTCCAAATATATATAAAAGAGAATATTTGTCTGTGTCTGTCTGTCTTCTGTGGAAATCGAGAGAGAGACATATAGAACTCAGAACAGAAATAACAGGTGTTACGTTTTATGGCGAATTTAGATGTGTACATTACAGCTGCTAAAGTGGCGCCTCTGGTGGCCATGATTAGAACTAGCCAGAAATAATCGTCAACATAGTGGAAACATGGTAGCCAATTAGTTTCTTCTTCTTCTTTTTCTTTTACAACCATATCATTATTAGCTGCAACGGGTCGTATGGGTGGACGGAATGGTGGGATGGGCAGGGTTAAGTAGATGGCTTGATGTGGAGAGGCAGGGTGGGTGGAGTGGCTGGGAAGGTGGGTGCGATGGGGCAGTGTTCGGTGAGTGTGGTGAGGCAGCGTGGGTGACTGAATGGGTGGGTGAGTTGGTATGCAGGGTGGATGGGATGGTGGGTGGATGGGATGGTGGGTGGATGGACTGGTAGGGTTGGTGGACGGGTGGGTGGGAAGGGTTGGTGGGTAGAGGAAAAATAGGTCTACAGCAGGAAAAAATACATGGGGGAATAAATCGCTGGAAAAATGGGCCCAAGGAGGAACACTGGTTCTGTGAGTAAAATGGGACCCCTGGGGTCTTTTCTCACAAGGGGAATGGCACCCAGGATCCCAGGCAACGCCGGTATGCACGATCACAGGGTTTTACCCGTGTAATTGCGGGAGCATCAGCTGGTAGTTACGTTCGCCAGTTGCAATGTGGAGTTGATCGTACGAATGGTTGCTAATGAACGTCCCGGTACAGTATGTAAGATCGCTTCATACATTACAGTACATTCTGTGTGTGTGTGTGTGTGTGTGTGTGTGTGTGTGTGTGCGTGAGCGTGAGTGCGTGCGTGCGTGCGTGCGTGCGTGTGTGTGTGTGTGTGTGTGTGTGTGTGTGTGTGTGTGTGTGTGTGTGTGTGTGTGTGTGTGTGTGTGTGTGTGTGTGTGTGCGCGCGCGCTTATTCTTGCCACCTACAGACGATTCTATTAAGTTCAGGAGAACATTCTACTATACTGTTTTTACTCTGCCCTGACCTAAAATTATCATCTATCCATCTCAACACCAGAATCTGATAATGATCACAAAGTAATGCTCTGGATAGGCTGTAGAGCTGTAGCACTGTCTTTTTCTCTCACTTACCAAAGTGAATTTAGGTGCAAAAACGGTGAAAATCTGGGCCAAACTATGATAAAAACTACAGTGATTGGTTAATGAAAGATACCTCTCAGTTCGGAAAGTCTCCTGAGGTGAGGTGGAGATAAAAATAATAAACATGATAACAGACGTCACTGTATCGAAATACCTAATCCCATCCCTAATCAATTATTGTTCAGGTAAGGAAATACTTCTCGTACTGAAGAGGTTAAATGAATTACGTAACCCCTTCAGTTCCAAAATTCTCTCCAAAGCCTCTCAACCATTTTTTAAAGACACACCACCACTCTCTCCAACAACAAAATCTTGCACTTTATCTTTTCGTCTGGTTATCTGTCTTTCATCACCCCTCCCCCCCCTCTCTCTCTTCGATCACCACTATTCTTGCTACTGCCGCTTTTCTCAGATTGCACTCCTTCTCCAGTAGGGTAGGCACGCAGCTCCCGTCTAGCCACACACCCTCACCCCTTTTCTGTCCAAATCTGTAATGCCAAGGTAGTATTCAGTCCTTCATGCACACCCTAGTCAACTCTCAGGCTATCTTTTCCCCCGCCTATGTCCTCCAGTTTTTACGCGCCGTATGTCCGGCATCTCAGTCTCAAGGGCTTATTTTGGCTTTCATTTATAAGAGCCTGTTTTTATCTTTTTTATTTATAGGGATTCAGCATTTTCATATAAAAACAAGTACGATCTCGACCCAAGACGTGGGAAATATAAAAATACATAAAATATCGACAGAGCGGAGCGGCGAGGAGACTTTTTTTTTTTTAATTTATAAAAAGTAAGACAGTGGTCAGTACCTCCTTCCTGATGTCACTCCAGCACAACACCCCGCCGTCACACCACCCTGCCAACACACCACCCTAACCCTGCCATCACACCACCCTGCCACCACACCACCCTGCCACCACACCACCCTGCCACCACACCACCTTGCCAACACCACCCTGCCATCACACCACCCTGCCGTCACACCACCCTGCCACCACACCACCGTGCCAGCACACCACCCTGCCGTCACACCACCCCGCCATCACATTACCCTGCCGACACACCACCCAGCCGTCACACCACCCCGCCATCACATTACCCTGCCGACACACCACCCTGCCATCACACCACCCTGCCATCACACCACTCTACCAACACACCACCCTGCCGTCACACCACCCTGCCACCACACCAGCCTGCCGTCATCCCGGTGTTGTTGAGGTGTCAGGCGGGGCACGGTGGAGTGACAATGGATGCCACTTTTATCCCGATGACAAGGGGCCGTTACTCTCTCTCTCTCTCTCTCTCTCGTGCTCGCCAAACACACACACACACACACACACACAGGACTTGAGAAAGGAAAGTGAAGGACCGCAGAGAAAAACGAGGGATCGTTGAGAGAAAGGAGAACTGCAGGTAGGAAAAAGATGACTGCAGAGAGGAGTGGGGATTGCAGAGAGCAAGAGGAGTGGGGACTGCAGAGAGCAATGGGGGATTGCAGATAGCAGTGGGGGATTGGAGAGAGTAGTGAGGGATTGCAGAGTGGGAGACTGCAGAGAGGAGTGGAGGATTGCAGGGAGGAATGGGGATTGCAAAGGAGTGGGGATTGCAGAGAGGAGTGGGGGGTGCAGAGAGGCTGAGGGAATAGCAGAAAGGAAAGAGGATAAGAGAGGAAGTGAGATGGCAAAGAAGAGTGGAGGATTACAGAGAGAAGTGAGAGATTCCGTAGAGCAGGGGACTGCAGAACGGAATGATATGCTTGCACAGACGAGTGGGGGATTGTAGAGAGCAAGGGAGTGGACAGCAAAGGGAAGTGGGAGGATTACAGACGGGAGAGGGGGACAGCAGAGAAAAAGAGGTAGGGGTGTTGATGGGATTGGAGGGGGGAATCGCACTGGGGAGTGAGAGGGTTGTAGGGAGGAGTGGGAAACTGTAGAGAGTAGGAAAGACTTCAGCATCGACGGGGGATTGCTGAGAGTGTGTGAAGGATGGATGAAGAAAGGACAGGCAGTGTTCCAGAGATCAAAAGGAGAAGGAATGAAAGGGAGAGGGGCGAGAACATGGAGGTAGGAATAGAAATGGAGGGGGTTGAGGGGGAAGTGAATGGGATGACGGGTACAGGAGAGAGGTGAAGACAGCAGAGGTACAAATGGGGTGAGGGAAGGGGGGGGAGGGGGGGAGAAGGATAACGGGGTAGACAAAAAGAGAGGCTGAGAAAGGTGAGAGGAAGACGTCTTAGATTTATACCTACCGACTATGCGAGGGTCCTTAACACTGATACTAAATATTTGCTATAGTTGGTTTTTTCCTCTGAGGGAACTCGGTCACTCGCAAAACCTGAATACTAAACCGTGATTGAATATGATTAATGAACTTTGGTTGTGAGGTAGGAATGGGTCTCCATGGTTACTAGACAAACCATGTTTTCAGTCTGACTATACTTGGCCCTTTATCCAGGTAAAAGGGGTTAGGGATCTTTGTCGGGTCAGAGTAAACTCCCAATAATCCCTTAGAAAACAAACTGCAGCAGTCGAAATTATAGTCATGTCACCATATATACCGCTGGTGCGACTGGAACATGGAGGGAACAAACATTACCCACAAGTCTGAGAGTCCCAAGATATTTCCAGAAAAGGGGCAAGTAGATGCAGTGAGGAGGAAAAAGGGGGAATGTAGAGAGGGGGAAAAGGAGAAGTGAAAAGTAAGGGGGGAGTGGGACGGTAAAGAAAAAAGGAAGGTGTTGCAGGAAGTGTAAAACGAGGGAAGAGGTAACGAGCAGAGAGTATTTAAAGAGGCTAGTCAGGTCAAGTGCAGGTAAGGGGATGGGTCTGTTATGATGTGGCAGGGGTAAACCAGCTCTGCTGTCAGGCCCTGCTGCGGATGGTGTGGTGCGGTGAGGATCTGTCCGTTCTCCCCTTTGGGGCTAAGATGCGAATGAATGTGTTTGAATGGATGAGTAAATGGGGAGTGTGTCGTCCTGTCTCGGCTACCTCCCTTTCCTTGGGGGAAGCAGCCTAGGTATATAGATAGATAGATGTATAGAAAAGATTGCTTTCCCCATTTTGATTTTCATTCACTGCCTCACTTTCATCCTACTGATTCTTTTTTTCCCTCTTGCCTCATACACTTCCATCCTACTGATCTCTTCCTCCCATCTTACCTTTCACAAATTTTCATCCTACTGATCCCTCCTTTCCTTTCACACATTTTCATTCTATTGATCCCTTCCTCTCTTCTTACCTCTCATGTATTTTCATCCTAGTGATCCCTTCCTCCCCTCTCATCTCTCGCACACTTATACCCTACTGATCCTTTCCTCACTTCCTCTTTCTCTTAGCCATTCCCCAACCACGTACAGTAGCACTGCTTTTGCAATCAATCGTAAATACTTTTGGGAATTTTATCCCTGTATTATTGTATGCTTATGAGGCCTCCTTACATCTCTTCCATGGCAGTTTATTTTGCCTCCTACACACTACTATACTCCATTCACTTTAACCTGGACTAAAATTGTCGTCTCTCAATCTTGCATGCTGACCTGGAAAAAGAGCTCTGAGCTAGAATATGGTGCTTGCCGCGATGAAGTGTTGTATAAAGGATGTAGTGGTGTAACACTGCCTTATTCCCCCCACTGAGCAATCGGACCACTTCAGTCCGATGGCATGTTTTTCAGTTACTAGCGCTATCTCCAGACGATTTTATTCACCTTAAAAGATACGTCTTGAACTTGGGAACTGAATTATAGTCTACATTAACCACTTTTTCTACTACGGGATACTCTTAAGCTGAAATAAATCGTTAGATAATAGCAAGAATAAACTGAATATTACTATCGCCAAGGTTAGTGGGAAATTACGGCGCTCCAATCGGATTGAGCCAATGAAGGTTTACCGGTATATCCAAGGGGTGGTTGGGTTTATTGCTCACGTAATACCACTCAGGGATGAGTGAGGCTGGTCACTCATCTTAAATGTCAGGACCAACTTGCCTAGCCCAGGGCTCCTACGCTCCTCATGGGGCAACGTAGGATTGGATGATGAATTAATGAATTTACATCAGATAACATACAGGATGACATGAATGCGGCACCGACAGGAATAAACTATACTCTTTTCATTCTAACTTGGCCCACATTATCAACCTTTTGTAATTTAGTTTATGCCCATTGGTGGAATAATGACAATGGTGGGGGTCTACATCCTTTCCAGAGCAATGCCTCTTGACCAGCATCATATTGCAGTGTTCATCTATTGTTGCAACTCCGCATTTCAGATGGAGAGAAAACAAAAAATTTAAGCCAAGAAAGGGTAAAAGGAATAAAGAAGTGCTAGGAAGCCTCCTTATTCCCATGCGTACGGTGAGGTGTTTCGCTGGTTTATTCATACGGTCACCAGACGATTTTATTTTATTTATTTATTTATTTTTTTAAGTTTATGAGAGTTCCCTGATTGCGAAGGGGTTAATGAAGGCTATATCTAACCCTTCCAGTTCGAAAAATCAAGCCTGCGTTGAAAAAAAAATCGCATGTTAGCAGCAGTAACATATTAAATGAACGTCCCCCGGCTTCAACAGGAACACAGCCTAGGGATGAAGTTGCGAGGATTATGGAATAATTAGAACACAAGTGACATAAGCCATAACAATTTCGCCTCTAACTGATCATGCCTGTATTTCTGGAACTTACATGCTTTCTTAACTTCTTCCCCGAGATGTTTTGAAAATCATTCTTGCTATCTCCTGACGATTTATATTGAGCTTAGAGAGTGTCCCTTTGAAGTGAACGGGCTATTAGAAGCTAGGCTATATCTAACCACTCCAGTTCGAAAGCAATCTAAACTGAATAAAATACGGTAGTTTTGAGATAGCGAGGAAAAAAAAAAATCTTTGGCTGAAACGGGTAAGACTTTGGCGCAGCGTCTTAGAAAAATAGTTAATGAAATATACAAGATTATGGAATATCAACGTTCCCAGGGGATTAATGGACTTAGAAAAACATAGGATTCCAAAATTTGTATGTCTGTGTTATCTGACTTGTGACCTCATAAAAAAAAAAAAAAAAAGCCTACAAATATCTGGGGAGGAACAAACGTGCGAAGTCTGAAGTGATGAAGAAATGAAGGAATGACACCAAAATTAATGTCTGGAAATGAAAAAGAAAACACCAAATACAATAGCTCTTCGCAATAATCAGGAAACCTAAAAACTGTTAGAGCTGAAGGGGAAAAAAAAAAAAAAAGCTATTAAACTCCTTTTACCCTAACTTGGCCCAGGATTCTGTCTTTTGGCAGCTTATTTCATGTAGCTCAGTGGCTGAAAAAGATAATAATACAACCCTACATCCTGGCCAGAGCACTTTTTCGTGACTAACACCATATTCTTGTATTAATCTACTGGTACAACTCAGCATTCACGATGGAAAGACGTAAATTTTAGGCCATGTTAGAGTAAAAGGAGTATAGATGATAAGTGACTGCAACTCTAAGGATTTCGTATAACTCTCAACACAACCTTCAACTGCAGGGTGGTCCATAAATAGCACTTAATTCATATGGCAGTAACTTGTGTGTTGCAGGGACGGCTCTGTCTGCTGGAATGGATGTGAGTGTGGCAAAGGCTGTAGGAAATGAAGGACAGATACTAATGACGCAGACTAAGCCGTCCCTGCAACACAGAAGATGTCGCCTGTCATAGTGGAATGGGAGGGCTGTATATGGACCACTCTGTACTGCACTTTCCGAGTTGAACTGCCTCCCAAAGATACAGCTGGGCCCGTATTCTCTTTGGTTGAGGGAGCTCCCGAACACCTTATCGTAAGCGACTCTATTTTCCTTACCTTAATGTCTTCAGTTGTGTTACAAAAATCATTCTAATATCGCCATACTCTGCACCACAGAAATGATTATTACTAAAATAAATCGCAAGGATAAGGTGATAGGGAGCCTCCTTAACTGACGAGAATACAGCCCGTGGACTAAAAAATAAATAAATAAATGATTAAATGGTACTACACAAAAACACAAACAATAAACCCCTGGGAAAAAAATCACTGTTTATTGTTTACGCTCGCTCTTATTAGATGATTTTATTCAGAATAGGAGTGCTCGTTCAATCCGATGACCCAGTTTTTGCATTACTCTTGCTATCTCCAGACGATTTTATTCACCTTGGGAGAGGCATTTAAACTGGAGGGGTTAGATACAGAATTCACTTGCCCCTTCACACCTGAGAGTCTGTCCGAAGTTGAGTAAAATCGTCTTGTGATGGCAAGATTATACAGAAAATGAATAGGTTACCGGATTGATGGGATTAATGAAAGGCACATACAGGTATAGCCTCTCCCGTTAACAATATCTCTAAGCTAAAAAAATCGCCTACAGGTGCCAAAATATATTAAAAAAAAAATAATAAAATAACGTGCTCTGATAGAATGAGCCAAACTTTCATTTCAGGCTTTCGAATGATCCATCTTACAATCTTTCTTGTCTGATAGAAAATGCCAAATCCATTAGCTGGAGAGAAATATCAGTTCACGATACATTTCAGGTTAATGTTTCGAAGTGACAAGAAAGTGGCCAGATTGTTGGCATTTTCCGACTTGTTCCGCTGAAAATTGTACAAGATATCCAGCCATCTACTCTTTTTACACTTTTTACTTTATTATACTCCTCTTACAATAACTTAGTCTGAAATTGTCATCCTTCCATCTCGTATGCCGAGCTGACACAAGGGATTTATAAGTATGATACAAATCATGAAGAATTATGGGATGGATGCAGACCTGTACCACTGTCTTATTCTGCCGCTGAGCTACGTGAAATACTCTAGAAAATAACAAGGATCTGGAACAAGTTAAGAACAAAGTACTAGGGTCATCTTTCACTAAATGCAGAAAATACGTGGGTCATACTTTATCCTCATCCTTATACAGTGTTCTTTTCCTGTGTACAGTACAGGTTTCTCTCTCCTTAGACAGTGTTTTGCGCGCGCGTGTGTGTGTGTGTGTGTGTGTGTGTGTGTGTGTGTGTGTGTGTGTGTGTGTGTGTGTGTGTGTGTGTGTGTGTGTGTGCGCGCGCGTGCAATATATGCTTTACGTCAGCATCTGCTGTTTCAGTATTCCAAAAATATAATTGTAGTGTGAGTGGAGTGACTGACATGGTTCTTTTTTAACGTCAATAGAAAGACACGTGGTACACACAACTGCCAGATATTTCTTTTCCCTGGCGTGAATGTAGGTACACATGCACGCATGCACCCCCCCCCCGCGCACACACAGCACGCGCACACACACACACACACACACACACACACACACACACACACACACACACACACACAAAATCAGGAAACACTGGGCTTATGATACTCGTTTTTTCGTCATCTACGGAGCTTGGTCACTCCCAAAACTTGAAAAATACAAAGTCGTGGCTGCTTCAAATTCTGTGAGTCTTAGTTATGAAGCAGAAAAGAGTTTCCTTGGTTAATCGACGAATCAACGTTTCAGTCTGACATTTCTCCTATAAAAGAACTAAAATAGGTTAGGGGTCTTTATCAGGTCAAGGTAAACGCGTGTACTGTAATGTCCAAGCAGAATTTAAGCAGTTTGATATTCTCTCGGAGTAGTCATTATCACCATCACCAGCTTCCAAACCCTCTTTCCCACCAAGACTTGAGGTTAGTGCGTTCCAGAATTAAGAAAAAGAGAAAAAAATATCCTCTAGAGCGCCCAGTGAAGTACGTTATATAAATCACGCATCATTCAAGTCTTCGGATACCTCGGCTCCATCTCAAAGGACAATCGAACCAAACAAAATGGCACTTTATAATGCGAGTGGGATAGAACCATTTCGACCAATGTGTATGCAAACGTGACGCTATAATTCATTCATCTTGGCTCAGGTTTTCGTCCTCTTGCAGCTTATATCACGTAGGTCAGTGGCAGAAAAAAAATGGTTATGGCTCTACATCCTCTCCACAACACTTTTTCGAAACCAGCACCATATTCTGGTATTGATTTATTATAACTCAACATTCAAGGCAGACAGATGGAAATTTCAGGCGAAGTTAAAGTCAAAAGAGAGTAGTTTTGACAGAGCAAACGCAAGTAATATCATAAATTTGGCAATTATTTAACAATGAAATAAAAGATTGTTATAATCTTACCTGTATAATTCAGTTCAGCAACAGTTTCTCCCTCCACAAGAGAGATATCACGACACGATCTCGGTGCCTCCCATCACTGCAAGAAGAAGGAGGCTGAGTATTAATGCACGCTGACTGCACAAGTGTTATCAGGAGAGACTATCAGTTCTTTCCGAGTCCCAAGCTTCCCCATGAATCCGACCTGTAAATGTTTATTCCAATTGTACTGCTGGGGGGAAAAGGATAAGGGAGAACAAACCTTTTCTAAGAGTCTGATCGGCCGGAGAATATAACTCGAGTTTTGTCTTTTACGAGGGTGACGTGTTAACCCATGCACCACCGGTTCCCCCTTGTGTGAGCATTTGTGCAGAATTACAAACAAATTAATGAGCCCAAGAATGCGGATCTTATGTAAGTAATAGTAGTAGTAGTAGTTAGTAGTAGTAGCAGTAGTAGTAATGATGCTCTGACGATACAGTCAAAGCCCATGAAGTCTGGTGACGTCCTCTTTATTTATCCTGATATATGACGATTATATTCAACTTAAATATGCCCTTCCGTACTGAAGAGAATTCCCCTGTTCGAAAAATCTATCTGAAGCTGAATAGACTGGATACCATGCAAACAGAAAATACATAACCAGTCTGAAGGGACAATATAGCCGGAACATAGGTAATACGTCACCAGTTTGAAGGGATAATATAGCCGGAAAATAGATAATACGTCACCAGTTTGAAGGGATAATAGAACCAGAAAATAGATAATACGTCACCAGTTTGAAGGGACAATATGGCCAGAAAATAGGTAATACGTCACCAACAGGAAGGGATAATACTGCATAGCCGGAAAACAGATAATACGTCACCGGTTTGAAGAGACTGCCGGATAGTAGATAATACGTCACCAGTCTAAAGGGATAATATAGCCAGAAAATACATAAAACGTCACCGGATAATACATGTCATCAATAAGAAGGGATAATATGGCTGGAAAATGGAAAATAAGGCACAAGTTAGAAGGAGATAAATTTTGTTCTTATATGACGATGAGAATGTTTCCCTCTGCCCTGCCATACTAATCCTGACTCATGACATTCCTCACCTGATAGAAAATACAGGTAAGCAAAAGAACTCTTGGCACCTGCCCTAAGTTTTACCCCTGGGAAATATCACAGTCATCGTTTTTTTTACGCTACCAGCCGATATGCAGAAATGAGTGACGGTGGTGGTGGTGGGGGTAGGAATGGTGGTTTCAAAATGGTGGTGGCGGTGGTGCGGTATAAATGGTGGCCAAGTGGTGACGGTGGTGTTGGTGGTAGAAATGGTAGCTCAGTAATGATCGTGGTAGAAATGGTAGCATGGTGGTGGTGGTGGTGGTGGCTCAATAGTGTTGTTGATACTGGTTGTGGTAGTAGTGGTGGTGAATGGTGAATGGTTGAACTTACAGGTGTTAATATCACTCTTTCTGTTCATTTCGTAACACACAGAAATGATTTCGTTTGCTTGTTTAACCTTCTCATGATCGAAACAACTCTGGTACTGTACTCCTGGTAAAATTCGACGATGTTATTCACCTGAGAGCGTTAAAAAAATGTTGGCAGGCGTCCACAGGTTTGCCCAGAGAAATATCAGAAAGTCATCCTTTTTTTCAGGGAAGGATCTGAGCTAAAGAAATCCACCTGGTGGTGGTGGTGGTGGTGATCGGGTTTATGAGAGAACTAACCACATTTAATCTGGTGGTGGTGGTGGTGGTGGTGGTGGTGGTGGTGGTGGTGGTGGTGGTGGTGGTGGTGGTGGTGGTGGTGGAGGAGGAGGAGGAGGAGGATTACATAGGAAAGCAAACAGCAACAGACCTTATGGTCCTTTCGAGGCTGCTTGTTACAGAGTAAACTATGACTACAAGATCTAACACTACATGCTGAAGGATAAGGATAGTAAAGCAAGAAGGCTCCCCCCACCACCAAACCCTCCAGGAAAAAGTGAGAAAAACCACAATGCAGCATCGAAAAACTGACATGGAAATTTCATAGGAAGAGCTGGAAGGGAAAAGTCACTCTATAATACTTTGTCTATAAGCTACCCGATTGAGTAACCTGAAAGAGAAAGTAATCAAATAAACTAATAGTTATGGCATGACATTGTAAACCGGTACATTGAGTTTACGGGAAGTCTGTGGACATAACGTGGAAACTACACACTGCACAGTGTGGATGTTTAGTGGTGGTGCGGCAGCCTTGCCTGGCGCTTTTGAGGTAGGCAGCAGTCAATCAGGCCCTAGCTCCGTTCGCTCCACTGAGACAAGGAACTCTCTCATGTGGGACAAGTACACAAGTTTCATCCTGAAGCAGTGACCCCTGGTACATTAAAAAAATCCCGATGGTGGTCACTTGACTAACAGGGACCCTCAGTGATCCACAGCCCATCACAGGTCGAAAGTGAGAGTAGTGACCATTAACTCAGGGTTATCTGTGCAGATCCTAATCTGTGCTTATATTGCTTTCTTTGCATTGGGGAGATTGAAAAATATATATGACGGGTGTCTTAGATAAAAGGGAGCTGCAAGTGCACAGTGTGGATGTGCAATGCACAAGAGTGGATGTTTATGGGTGGTGTGGCAGCCTTGCCTGGTGCTTTTTAGGTAGACAGCAGTCAATCAGGCCCTAGCTCCGTTCACTCTACAGAGACAAGGAACTCTCTCATGTGGGACAAGTACACAAGTTTCATCCTGAAGCAGTGACCCCTAGTACATTAAAAAAAAATCCTGATGGTGGTCACTTGACTAACAGGGACCCTCAGTGATCCACAGCCCATCACAGGTCGAAAGTAAGAGTAGTGACCGTTAACTCAGGGCTATCTGTGCAGATCCTAATCTGTGCTTACTGCATATTACCTCATTTGCACAGAGTAAACCGAAAAATGTATAATGACATGACGTGATGCTATGTTAAGTTTACGGGGTGTCCTGTAGACACAAGGGGACTGCACAGTGTGGATGTTTAGGGGTGGTGCAGTAGCCTTGCCTGGCGCTTTTAAGGTAGGCAGCAGTCAATCAGGCCCTAGCTCTGTTCACTCCACTGAGACAAGGAACTCTCCCATGTGGGACAAGTACACAAGTTTCATCCTGAAGCAGTGATCCCTGGTACATTAAAAAAAATCCCAATGGTGGTCACTTCACTAACAGAGACCTTCAGTGATCCACAGCCCATCTCAGGTCGAAAGTGAGAGTAGTGACCGTTAACTCAGGGCTATCTGTGCAGATCCTAATCTGTGCTTACAATACTTTATTTGCATTGAATAAGCGGAAAAATGTATAATGACGTGACGCGACACTATGTACGGGTAGCTATAAAAGCAGTTATTCGGACAGAAAGAGTCAGCTGAGGATTCTCGTGCAAATACTTGTCTATTTTGTTTTTGAATGTCTCAATTGAGATACTGTTCACGGTATCTGAGAGTAACCTGTTCCAGATATTTACAAATCTGTTAAAGAAGTATTTTGCTTCATGGGTTTGGAAACACTTTCCCATAATTTTGCAGCCATTACTTCTGGTTTGACTCGACCGGTCTATATCAAAATATTTATTCATGTCTAAGTTGTCATATCCCTTCATGATTTTGAAAACTTCAGTCAGGTCCCCTCTTAACGTGCGCTTCGTTAGGCAAAATAATTTAAGTTCTTCAAGGCGTTCCTCATATGGTTTGTTTCTAAGTTGTGGTATCATTTTTGTGATTCTTCACTGAATTTTCTCCAATTTTTCAATGTCCTTTCTGTAGTACAGAGACCAGAATTGCACACAATACTCAAGATGGGGGTGCACTAGTGAGTTGTACAAAGCAAGTATGACTTTTTCCAATTTAAATTCGAAAGTTCTTCCAATAAAACCCACCAGCTTGTTTGCAATTTTAACCGCCTCGGTGCACTGCTTACTTGGTTTTAGGTCATTTGATATTATCACACCAAGATCCTTTTCATTGTCTGTACTTGATAACTGGATATTGTTCATTTTGTAGTTTCCATGGACGTTGTTACTTCCAATATCAAGTACTTTACATTTTTCTGTGTTGAATTTCATTTGCCATTTTTCTGCTCAGCTTGCTAAAGTATTAAGGTCATTTTGTAACCCCTGCCACTGTAATTTTGAAGTCACTTTACTGGTTATTTTAGTATCATCTGCAAATTTGGATACTTTACAATTTAGACCCTCATCAATATCATTTATATAGATAACAAAAAGTATCGGTCGAAGTATTGAGCCTTGGGGAACGCCGCTGATCACATTACGCCATTTAGATTCCTTTCCGTTTATCACAACTCGCCGTTTTCGGTCTGAAAGCCAGTCTTGTAACCATTTCTGCGTATTTCCTTTTATTCCATGTGCTTCTATTTTGCTCATGAGACGCTTGTGAGGGACAGTGTCAAATGCTTTCTGAAAGTCGAGGTCAATTATATCTACTGCTATTGAGTTATCGTATGATTTGTAAACATCATGGAAGAAGTCCAGTAAGTTAGTTAAGCATGAACGGCGATGTCTGAATCCATGCTGCGAGTCTTTAATTATATTATTTTCTTCTAGATAATTAACCATTTTATCTCTTATGATTTTTTCCATCAACTTGCACACTACTGATGTTAAGCTGATTGGTCTGTAATTTCCTGGGTGCGACTCATTTCCTTTTTTGAAAATAGGTGTTACATTTGCTAGTTTCCATTCGCATGGAACTTTCCCAGTACTTAACGATTTATTGAATAACACAGAGAGTGGCAGCAGTAACTCATTTTTTGCTTCTCTGAGAATTCTCGGTGATATTTTATCAGGGCCAGGGGTTTTGTTTATGTTCGTACTATTTATGGCTGAAAGGATATCGTTATTATGGATAGCATAGTTACTAAGGACTGTGCTATTTGGTTGGTTTGTGGGTAGCAATGGGTTTCTGGTGGTGTTTTCAACTGTAAAAACAGACACAAAGTAATCGTTAAGAATGTTTGCCATTTCGACCTCATTTTCTGTGTGTTTGCCATTGTTCGTTTCTAGAGGACCTATTGATGTAGTCATAATCTTTTTCTTTCTAATATAACTGTAAAATTCTTTAGGATTTGATATGCAAGTATTAGCAATGTGGATCTCCAGTGCTCTTTTGCTTTGTTTAATAAGTCTTTTCGATATGCGGCGTAGATTTTCGTACTGTAATTTATCATCATTATTTTGTGTAGTTTTATATTTATGGTATGCCTGTTTTCTGGCTATTAAGTTTCTTTTAATTTCACTGGACCACCACTTTGGTTTACCATTACTAGCTGGACGCCTGTTACGTAGTGGCACACATGACTTTACTGCTTCGTTAAATTTTTTGGTGAATATTTCCCATGATTGGTTTATGTCATCAGTTTCAGACATTTGATTCCAATCCGCAGTTGCAAGTAGCGCTCTGAGCCTAGTGAAATCAGCTCTACGATAATCTGGGACCTTTCCTTTGCTCTCCATTTCTTTTACTTTTTCAGTAGTAATATTAAACTGTATAATTCGGTGATCACTGGAACTAAACTCAGGTCCTATTTCAACGTTGTTGACTAGGTTATCATTTATAGTCAAGATGATGTCTAGGATGTTTCCTCTCGTTGGATATTCTACGTGTTGGGAAAGAGCGCTTTCTTGAAGATTCGTGTAAAGCTCTTGTCCTGAGCATGCCATTAGCGGTTCACCCCACTTTGTTACCGGTAGGTTAAAGTCTCCAAAAATTACGCTATCCTCTTGACAACAAATTTCCGCAATATGATCATAAAGATTTTCATCTGTCTCAGTTGACTGTGCTGGAGGACGATAGACGAGACATATATTTATTTTGTGTGAATTAATACTTAGCTGAACATAACTGGCATCTATGTTGGTAATACTGGGTTTGGATAGCACAAGGGGGTGGAGACTAGTTTTCACATATAGTAAAACACTGCCACTAGCTTGATGTGGTCGCTCACAGCTGAAAATATTGTACCCTGTTAATGAGTATTCCACTAGAAAGTCACGGTCAGATGTGTTAATCCAGGACTCTGTGAGGAGGAGGAGGAGGAGGAGGAGGAGGAAGAGGAGGAAAAGGAGGAGGAGGAGGAGGAGGTGGGGGAGGAGGAGGAGGAGGTGGAGGAGGAGGAGGAGGAGGAGGAGGAGCCTATCCAGAAACTTTCTTGAGCCTAAGTTGCTCATGTACAGACTCTGATCTTACCTGAAACACTACCAAACACTTCAAAGCCAAAGTAAAATGAATAACGACGTGAAAATGACAAAGCAATATTTTTTTCTGGCAGTATTTTATTTCCTTAGAGATGACAATACATATATATATTTCCCCAGAGTTTTATTTATTGCAGGAATTGGCTAAGACCCTTTGTGAATACGGGATTGGGTTCATATGTCCGCTGTCCTCAGTACCCGACCCTGGGTGATATTCTCGTGCAGGCAGGAAACTTACAACTCTTCCTTACCGGTTTCTTTCTGATTCTGCTCCGTTACAATATTCTCTTGTGTTATTTAAGCAATCTGTGTCGCTATTAGAAAGATCTATCTATCTATCGCCAGATGCCTTAATCCCGCAAGGGGTAGCAACAAACAAATCGCCTCGATGTCACCCTGTCCCCCGCCATTTCACTGCCCTGCTCCCAGCTCACACACCCCTCTCTCATTTTATTAAAAAGATATAAGGAGCAAAAAAGAGAATATTATTGGGTAGTTTGGAGAATAATTCGTTAAGGAAGAGGTGCTAGGGTGCGTCCTTACCCGACGAGCATACAAGCCCTTGTGTCTGAGAGTGTGGCATTATCTTATGGACTGGTGTGGCGTATATTGCACCACTAAGTTATATTCATATTGTACCTCGCATTTCACCTACACACGTGGTTTCCTTCCCGCGTGGTCCCTCGTGGTATTTCCCCACTTTGTTTTCATATTATTAATTAGCGTGGTTACTCGTGCTGCTACCAATAGTATTCAATTTCCCATCCCTCCTCACCTGTACTGGTGCCGCTACCAATAATTTTCGATCTCTCATTCCTACTCGCCGGTGGTGGTGCCTAAACCAATCAAATTTGCCTATTCAGACGACCTAGGCGTACCTGTGCTCCACCTACCTCATTAAGGGGTTTAAAACCGAGCGGACGACCTAGCCATCACCCCCCTTTTCCCTCTCAACTTCACCTGGCTAACTACCTGCCCACTCAACGTCTCTCCTGGTAAATCTGGCCACGCGGTACGATTTTACATATACAATACACGTAAACACATCAGCTCAGCACTACCGATCCTCACTAAATTCAATGCTCATATTCTAGTCTGTAACTATCTATGCAACTGATCTACAAATGGTGTAAATGTAATTACCTTGTACAACTTGAAGTCATGTAATAACTCTGTATTGTTCTAAGTCAATAATCACTGCCCTGTCTATTTCTTTCCATCACATGTGTTTATCTATCCTTAGCGTCTGCCTTGGTGTGGCCCTAGCACAATATACTCATAACTAAAACGCTACAGTGGTGACTTCCTGGAGTGTTTAAAGAACATGGATACCTTAAAAAACATCCGTCTATCCCTTCCTACATTCACATACGATATTAACATGCGGTTTACACAAGTTGATGCCGCATGGCCTGAAGATACCAGTGATGATGACAAATTCAGAGCAGTTGTTCACACTCTTCCAACTCAAGTAACTGCTCTTGTGCAGGACGTACTCCTGAAACCACCTACAGAGCACAAATATAAAACCCTGAAGGAGAGTCTCCTGCAGGCCCTGGGCAAATCAATGCAGGCACTTTTAATGGAGCTGGATGCAATTCGCTCCCAACAGCAGCACCCCTCAGCCCTCCTTGGCCACATTCAGGCCACTCTCATGGCAGCGGGGGCCACCTTATCAGATGATCTCCTCCGACACCGACTCCTCCTCCAGCTCATGCCACCAGTCTTCTGCCTCCACCTAGCATCCCTGGGCCCTGGCACGTCCCTTGCTGAGTTCATCGAGAGGGCAGACACACTATACAAAACTCAACAGCATTACGCTACCCATCCAGTAAGTGCACAAACCTCTTTTCCCCGTCATACCCCCAGTGTTACCTCGAGTGAAACAGTGGTGTCAGTGAATAGTGTTGCTAAAAAAAAACGGTTCCATGTCAGAGCTGTGTACCTTATTAACAAATTTAACACACAGAATAAACAAACTGGAAAATAAATTAAGTGGCTTCACCACTCAGACCTCCAGTGTTGCAAATCATTCCCCAGCCCCTCCGTGTTCCAACAGTGTTCCCCCAGTGAACCGTGACCAGAATGCTAATCCCCAAACATCAAGGGACGACTTTGTGTTGTGTACCATCACAAGTGCTTTGGCATGGAAGCTAAACAACGTGCACCACCTTGCATATTCACGGGAGACACATAAGGTGGGAGACAATCCCAGTAGTGTCTCTCGCCACACACACCAAACACCCCGTCATTATCAGCACACCCAAAGTCACACCACATTCCACAGGCTCCAGGGAACTGCTATGGGTTTAAGATGCCATTTCCGGCACAAAATACCTTATTGACACTGAACCCACATTCAGTATAGTCCTTCCTACCTCCGACCACAAAATGGCTCAGCAGCCAGCACTTGACCAGACAGCAGCAAACGCCACCCCCATAGCCACATACGGCACGGAATCCCATCACGTGGCACTCATCCAATCAGTGTCATTTACTTGGCCATTCCTCGTCGCAGACGTTAATCAACCCATTATCGGCGACGACTTCTTGGAGGCACATGACTTGCTGGTGGATACCTGAGGACGGAATCTATATCACAGACCCTCAAACTCGTCCATCCAAGTAACCGGGTGTGATGGTAATCCGTCACTCACTACACATCTTCGTCAGGAGTCCTCATACGATTTCATACTATGCCAGTTTCCCCTCTTGACCTCTCAGACTCTCAGCCACAGCTGCACAGACCATGGTGCAGAGCATTGCATAATCACTTCCGGGCCGCCCTGTTTCGCCTGTCCCAGACATCTTCCCTCAGAACATTGTCAGGCAGCGGAGAAGGAGTTTCAGGCAATGCTCGACGAGGGCATCATTCAGCCTTCATCAAGCTGTCAGGCATCCCCTCTACACGTGGTTCCTAAGGCACAGCAAGGTGAGTGGAGAGCATGTAGGGACTACAGGGCACTGAATGCGATGACAGTTCCCAATAGATACTCCATTCCCCACATCCAGGATTTCCACAAACCAACTGCACAGCAATCGAGTATTTTCCAAGATCGATCTAGTCAGGATGTTGCACCAAATCCCTGTGGCGGAGAAGGACATCCCCAAGACAGTGGCTTTTTTTAATACACAAAGATGAAATTCGGCCTCAGAAACGCCGCACAAACGTTTAAGAAATTTATGGACCAGGCTGTCAGGGGGCTAGATTTCGTCATGGTGTACATCGATGACATCCTCATCCCTTCTGATTCCCTTGAGCCACACAAAACACATCTCCAAGTGCTGTTCCAATGCCTGCAGGACTACGGGCTGCGTGTGCACCCGGCGAAGCGTATCCTCGGTGCAGACGAATTGTATTTATTGGGCGACAGGGTATCAGTCACAGGTATCACGCCCCTCCCGCAGAGGGTGGACGCCATTAAGGAGTTCCCACGCCCGGCTACAATATGCAGGCTCAGGGAGTTCTTGGGGATGGTCAATTATTTTCACAGGTTCCTTAGAAATGCTGCATCCACACTAGCCCCCCTTAACAATCTCCTGAAGGGGACGAAAAAAACATCCTCCAAGCCTCTTGAGTGGACCACACATTCAGACCATGCCTTCACCAACCTCAAATACCACATCGCCACCGCACCCCGCCTAGCATACCCATCACCAGATGTCCCCATGACACTCCTCACAGACGCCTCCGCCAATGCAGTGGGTGCAGTCCTACATCAACAAATCACAGGTACAAATGTGCCTGTTGCATTCTTCAGCCAGCACCTTAACCCTGCCCAGTGCAAATACAGTGCCTTTTCGACAGGGAGTTGCTGGCTACATTTGAGGCAGTCAGACATTTCAGGCACCTTCTGGAAGGCAGAGAATTCACCATCCTCACAGACCATAAACCCCTTATTTATGCTATGGCTCAGAAAGGGGAAGATTGGTCTCCTCGGGTGGCCAGACAGCTAGCCTTCATATCAGAGTTTTCCACTAACATCCAGCATATCACTGGGGACCTGAACACAGTTGTGGATGCCCTGTCCCATGACGTTTCAGCTGTCGGCCCTAGACTACCCCCACCTGACCATGCAGCCTTGGCCCAGGAGCAGGAGGACGATCAGGATCCAAGCATTGCTTCAGTCCGCAACCTTACTGCAACTGCAACAGTTCGATATCACCAGCACACCCCGGAAACTCTGATGTGACGTATCCTGTGGTACGGCACGGAACTATACTCCCCAACGATTCCAAAGGCAAGTCTTTAGTCATTACCACGAGATGGCGCACCCAGGCATTCATGGTACACACAGCTTACTTACCCAGCGAGTTGTATGGCCAGGTATGAGGCGTGACACCACTAACTGGGTCTGAGTGTGCGTGGCTTGTCAGGCAGCAAAGGTGCATTGCCACACCAAGACACCACTTCAACCGCTGCCCACATCAACTCAACGCTTCCACACGGTCCAAATTGACATCCTTGTCCCCAGCCCAAATCTAGGGGTAACCACTATATCTTAACATACATAGATAGAGCAACAAGGTGGGTTGAGGCCATGCCCATGCTGGGTGCTACAGCTGACCGTGTGGCATATCACTTCCTGGCATCCTGGGTCACTCGTTTTGGTGCCCCGCAGGTGATCATCAATGACCAAGGCCCCCAATTTGAATCTCGGGCCTGGCAAGACCTACTGGACTTCCTGGGTGCTAAACACCACAGAACTTCAGCATATCACCCTCACGCAAACGGGATGATTGAGTGCTGCCACCGCCGCCTGAAGGAAGCACTGAGGGCACTTCACAACCCAGTGAAATGGGTGGTCGTGCTGCCAGTCATCCTCCTAAACTTGAGGGTTACGGAGAAGGAGGATATTAGTAATTCCCCGGCAGAGCTAACGTACGGGGAAGACTTGAGGCTGCCAGGGCAGTGCGCCCCGCAACCAGGCACACCGGCCCAGGTTTTCCTCCCAGAGCTCCAGCAGGCAATGCAGGCACTACAACCAGTCCCTCCTCGTTCTTGCCAGCACCATATGCCGCTCATCCCCGTCCCTACCAGACCCGAAACAGATCTTCGTGAGGAGGGGTCACCACACTACCCCACTCCAGACCCCATACGAAGGCCCATACCTTGTGATCACAAACTCAAACGAAACAGTCACAATATACAAACATGGGAAATCATCCACAATCTCTTCAGACAGAGTCAAACCGGCCACACCACAAACCCAGTCACAGCCAAAACCGCACACATCATCTCCCAACCTTGCCAGACCACCAACCACATGCACACATCCTACACCTCAAACCCCGGCACCAACACCTACATGCACCACACACACACACCTCCCATCCCCTTTGTCAATTCGTACCCTCCACTCCCTTTCATCACCACACACCGACTCAGTCGTCATACAGCACAGCAAACCACTACCACTGACACAAACACTCCCTCATAACCACCCAAAAACCCTACCTTGAGCACTCACCTTACAACCACTAACGCACCCTCTGTCAGCCTCACTTGATCCTACCTCTCACCTTACTCCCCCACCCCCCACCCTTCACCCAGTCCTTACACCTAATCCACCCTCTCCATCAACCTCAAGTGATCGTACCTCCCACCTTACTCCCCCAGCTCCCACCCCTTACCCTTAACCCACCCTCTCCGTCAACCTCAGGTGATCCTACCCCACACTTTTTCCCCCCAGTCCCCACCCCTCCCCCAGTCCATACCCTTCATGCCTCGAGACCCGTCGTTCCCATAACCCCTCAACCACTCTCCACAACCCTACAAACTACATCAACAACTACCACATTTACCTACACACAATCAGGCCGTCTCATCAAACCACCACAATTTTACACTCCATCATAATCTGATACCAAAAACTGAAGACATTCCATGTTGTCATACACCTACATTTCATTCGTATTGTACAATTTTTTTTTTCTTCTTCCCACAATGACTCGATTGTAAAGGCGGGCATAACTCTCTCATTCATTTGCACATAATGGCTATGCACCAGTCAAATTCTCCTACAGAAAGTTATGCCCGGCTACTATTTCTTAGTTTATAGTCATGTGCCCCTCATTTAATACCTTACTTCATCACACATAACCATGCAAGGGACTTGTCATTAGTAATTCTCCTATCTATCACAACTGCTATTTGTAATTACTGCAATCATATCACTTTCAAATGTTCACTCACTTTGAAAACTTTATATATATTTTGTACCTAGAGCCCAAATTTTTTTTTTGTTTGTTTGCCATAAAACGGAGGGGGGAAGGGGAGTGCTGTGGCGTATATTACACCACAAAGTTATAGTAATCCCTCCACTATCCGTCGTAATAGAGCCATAGGCATGTCCGGAAAGTGGTCCTGTCCAGATAGTGGGCACCAGCCTCCTGGACTTGTACTTATGGACCCTAACTCAGAAAAACGCCTACACAACTCCCTCTGGACATGCATAGCACCTATTTAAGACCCAAATCTCACCAATAAGGGACATAAAAGACTGAAATAAATGCAAAAAAAGCATAAAATGAGGCTTTTGAGGTAGGTTCATACAATATTAAACATTCTGGGTATTTACAAGTCCCTGACTCCTGGACTGGTAGTTATGGACCCTAACCTAGCCTAACTCAGAAAAATACCTCCCTACTGCACATGCATAGCACCTAAGACACAACATATTCACACCAATAAGGGACATAAAAGAGTGAAATGAGGTGTTGAGGTAAGTATAGTATGGAAACTACAGTAGAGTACAGTATGAAACATTCTGCCTACTTACAGCAAGTCCATGGCCATCTCGATGAATAACCGCCTCCTCTCAGACTTTGACAGTAAGAAGGATTTCCTGAAGCACTTGCAGTACACTGTTCATGAAGTCTTGCACTGAACTTAGTCATTCACACTCAGAAGTCCATTCTCTTCACACTGTGCACTCTTGGTCTTACTTATGCTCCATTGTAACTTAATAAGTGTTGCACTCTGCACTTTAAGTCTTTCCACTCATAAAACCAATTCAAAACAAATCACAAGTGTATTTACGTTACATTTAGTCCAAAAATTTTGTCTTTTCACTCAAATTTCTACTTTCTTTACAATACTGTATGCACTGTTTTTCTTTCACTGCACAACACTAAATTCCCATGTGGTCTAGTGGAGAAGTTCTTGCCGTTTAATCACTGTCAGAGTCTGAGAGTATTGCTGGCAGGTGACCTAGGGGTGCATCGCTGGGTCGTGGTGATGGCGTACCCACTGCAGACGACTCAGAAGACGCAAACTCACGTCGTGCGGTGATTCCACCGTGGCTGATGTGCTGGGCTGTGGCTTGGAGCATGAGGGCCTGTCTTGGGGAGGCAACGGAGTGGAGCCAGGGCTGGGCACAGCAGGAGTCACGGGCCTGAAAAAGCTGTCAATCGTTGATTGACGCAAGGAACGACGATTCTAACGATTTATGATGTGCTGCCTGAAAGCACGCACTTCCTCCACAAGTCCCAAGGGCCCCATCTCCCTGCCGCAGTCCGGGTGTCCCAGGTAGTCCAGAACGAACTCTAGGTGTTCCCGGAGTGCACTCAGCTTGGGGATGGCTGGAGTTGTGTCATGCTGAGAGGAGTCCGCATCATCGTCGCTGTCCTCGTCGGAATCTTCAAGCTGGGTACTGACACCTGCAACTGAAGATGCAATCTCGATATCAGACAGGGTCTGATACCCAGGATCACCCTCGTCGTCATCCAATCACTCATGCACTTCATCCACATCAACATCACTGCCGTGTGCACGTAGATATGCATGGAAGTCATCCACATCAAAACCTAGGAAATCGTACTCCGCATCCATTCCGAGAAGCAGACGAGACCAACCATTTTCTAGAGTCTTGACAGGGATTTCCTTCCATGCACTGGCCCAGTTGTAAATGGCAGACTTGATGTTGCAGCGGCAAAGGTTTTCCAAAGTCCGCTGGCCTCGCATGTCCCGTCCCTCCCTGTGCTCATCCTCGTCCTCGAGAACAACCATCACCTTGTCCAGGAACTTCCGTCGGTATAGGCGCTTCGTTGCCACGATCACTCCTTGGTCCATTGGTTGGATGAGAGCAGTTGTATTAGGTGGCAGAAACATGCACCTAATGCGGCCATTCTCAGCCACTAAGTCCTTGTCGGATGGGTGGGCAGGTGCATTGTCGAGGAAAAGGAGGGCCTTTACATGGTCGCATGGGATTCCCAGTTTCTCCCTCTGGTAATGTATGACCTCCTTGACAAAATGGCAGTGGAACCAGTCTTTGAAGATTTGGGCTGTGAACCATGCCTTCAAAGAATGGTACCAGACGACAGGAAGGACATCCATCACCCCATGAAGACACCGAGGCTGCTTTGCACGGCCAACAATAACGGGCTTAAGCCGGTGCATGCTGTTAGCATTGGCACAACACAAAGCAGACAACCGTAGCTTGGAGAGCTTGCGGCCAGGTACACGCTTCTCCGTCTCCTCGGCTAGCGTGTTCGTTGACAAAGAGTGATAGAATAAACCAGTTTCGTCAGCGTTGTAGACTTGACTGAGAGTGAGGCCCTCCCTGTCGATCAAGCCCTTCACCTTGTGCTGAAACTCCTCTACTCCATCCTCGTTAGCGTCCAAAGCTTCGCCATGAGACCTACGGTTGATAAGGCCATGCCGTAACTTAAACGCGAAGAGCCAACCCTCGCATGCCTTGAAGTTTAGGGCGTCGTGAAGCCTTGCGAACTTCTCAGCAGCAGCCTTCAGCTCTGTACCACGTACCATCACACCAGCAGCACGTTGCTGTCGATACCAAATCAACGTGGAGTGGTCGACTTCAGCAAACTTGGGAGTAAACATCATCTTCCTCTCCACGTTGCGTTTGCTTTTTGACGAGAAGTCAGCCGTGTACTGCATGAGTTTGTCTCGGAATCTCTTAATATCACACAAAGTAGATTGGGCCAGGTTAAACTCACGGAGGATGCATGAAGACCATCCCGCATCTACTTTCTCCAATATCTCCCACTTCTTCTCCAGAGTCAATACCACTCTTTTCCTCTTCTCAGGTGGCGGGGCCATCATCACACACACGAAGGAGAGGCACGAGAGCAGCAGGAGTGCCTGCAGCAGGTAAGGCACCACCACAAAAGCGAGCACATGGGCAGTCATGATGATGAGTGTTCACTCGCAACAAGAGACAGGCGGAAAGTGGGGAGGATGCAGGGGCGCTCTAGCGGACGTCGGAGGAATGACGTGCCACAACAAAGCTGTCCCACGCCCTGTGCGCCAAGTTCAAATTACGGGCGGGAAAAAATCTTTTTTTTTTTCCCTAAGTTTTTGCGGTTTTTGGACCATTTTGGGAATATTGGATCCCAGGACGATTATATCCGGTTAGTGGGGATGTCCGGAAAGTGGGCGTCCAGAAAGTAGAGGGATTACTGTATTCATATTGTACCTCACATTTCACCTACACGTGTTGTTTCCTTCCAGCGTGGTCCCTTGTGGTTCTTCCCCACTTTGTTTTCATATTATTAATTAGCGTGGTTACTCGTGCTGCTACCAATAGTATTCAATTTCCCATCCCTCCTCACCTGTACTGGTGCCGCTACCAATAATATTCGATCTCTCATTCCTACTCGCCGGTGGTGGTGCATAAACCAATCAAATTTGTCTATTCAGACGACCTAGGTGTACTTCTGCTCCGCCTACCTCATTAAGGGGTTTATAACCGAGCGGGCGACCTAGCCAGCGCCCCCCTTTTCCATCTCAACTTCACCTGGCTAACTACCTGCCCGCTCAACGTCTCTCCTGGTAGATCTGGCCACGCAGTACGACTTTACATATACAATACATGTAAACACATCAGCTCAGCACTACTGCTCCTCACTAATTTCATTGCTCATATTCTAGTCTGTAACTATCTAAGCAACTTATCTACAAATGCTGTAAATGTAATTACCTTGTACTACTTGAAGTCATGTAATAACTGTATTGTTCTAATCACTGCCCTATCCATTTCTTTCCATCACGTGTGTGTTTATCTATCCTTACCATCTGCCTTGGTGTAGCCCTAGTACAATATACCCACAACTAAAACACTACACTTGCTAGCTTTTTTAGTACTAATCACTACGTGTATGATCTGCGATAAACCTGTGTCACTTGCGAACGAAAATTCACATTGGAAGTGCTTATATATATATATATATATATATATATATATATATATATATATATACACAATAGGTTCACACAGTGCGCGTCATCACAGTGCGCGATTCGCATTGTGCGCGAGTGACCAAAAATCATAACCAAAAACCCTTGAATGCGCGAGTTTACTGCACAGAATGCGAGCCAGAGGCAAGGAGTGGCTCAAAAATGCCATTTTCTATTAGTGCGCGACCACCCCTCACACAGCGCGTCACGTGTCATCATGTTGATGCGCAGAAACTCCCGGGCATTCTACTGTGCAGCTTGGGGTACAAGGGAGCGGGCGCACCATAACAGTCCTGGCTCGTGCACTGTGCGGATCCACTCTCTACAGCTAACCTGTCGTGTACAACGTGTGGTGTTTTTTGTCCAGCGCTGTAAGTGTTGCCGCGTCTCGGAATCCCTGTTATTTAAGGTCATCAGGCCTGTTGTCTACTGTTGTTAAGGTGACTACCCATATTTTTGTTAATGTAGCTATAGCTTTAGTACAATGTCTGAAAAATATGACCTTTATTATGTCTCTAAGGGCCAAAAAATGTCCAGGTATGAGGGGGTACCGCCCATATGTAATTATTCCCACAAGATTATGTATTTCCATTACGCAAATTCCCAGTGTGCGAGGTCGTGGACCGCCCAATCTCTCGCGCACTGTGCAAGCCTACTGTATATATATATATATTTTACATGTAATGAAGAGAGTCCCTATCCTTCTGAGCCGCTATTTCGATTAACCCTTGACTATCGGCTGACTATTTATCTTACATGTTAATTCAGGCTGACGCAAGACGATTGTACTTGCCACTGGGAATGGTGTAAGGGTTAACAGACTATCTTGATTAAGTACACTATTAAAAATGAAAAAAAACGCACAAAGACTTGAAATGCATCTACGCTGAAATGCACGTCATACCCAGGAAGAAACGAGACAGTGTCGTGGCTGCCGCTCAAGACAACTAAGAGTCGAAGAAGAACCCATATTAAAAAAAAAAAAAAAAAAAAAAAAATGCACGTTTTATATTATTTAGCAAAAAAGGTTTACATTAATGATATAAAAACTACCGACTACTACACTTTTTCTTCCTGTTATGTACCGACACTTTACGAACCTCCCAACTAATCAAATACGTCCTGCACCCAGCAAATTCATTACGTCCTGCACCCAGCAAATTCATTACGTCCTGCACCCAGCAAATTCATTACGTCCTACACCCAGCAAATCAAATACGTCCTACACCCAGCGAATCAGTAAGTCCTACACCCAACAAATCCAATAGGTCTTACATCCAGCCAAAAGAAACAGGATTTCGTAGTGGCTGCTCTACAACAGACTATATTCTAGGCATTAACCAAATAAGTAAAATAAAATCAGAGTACAAGAGCCCTCAATGGATGTCACTTACTAATCATGAGAGAGCACTTAGGCGTTGGGCAATTCAACTAAATTAGAGACTGGTTAATTGATCGTTAGGTTATTCTCGACGCTTCTACACCGCTTTTGGCTAACCTTTAACTACTTAGATTAAAATTTTACGCAGGTCAGGGGAGACTTTTCTTCTTCACTTAACCTCTTCTAAGCTGGCAAAAAATATCAGCAGGCGATAAGGATAAAACATACAAGGACGTCCCTGTTCATCACTTAACCATCATTCGATACATTCCTTTTCTGCACTATTTTTTTTTTAATTATTGTCCACAGCTTCAACCTATATATCGACAAGGAACCTAGGAATTAGTTGTGAACCTGGAAATTGGATTGCAGGGGGAGGGGGGAGCTACACTATGATTGAAGGAAGACGTAGAAACCAGGAGAGGGGGACCCAGAAATTGGTTGGGAGAGGGGGGACTCACAAATTGGTTGGGAGAAGGGGGACTTAAAATTGGTTGGGAGAAGGGGGACTTAAAAATTGGTTGGGAGAGGGGGGACTCAGAAATTGGTTGGGAGAGGGGGGACTCAGAAATTGGTTGGGAGAGGGGGACTCAGAAATTGGTTGGGAGAGGGGGACTCAGAAATTGATTGGGAGAGGGGGGACTCACAAATTGGTTGGGAAAGGGGGCCCCAGAAATTGGTTGGGACAGGGACCTAGAATTGACAGAAGGGAGACTAGAAATTGGCCACCTGGGAATTTTGGACTACAAGGAAGATGAAATGACTGACACTGAAAATTTCGGTAGTATCAACACAAATTGCGTTTCAAATGGATAAATATTGTGTGAAACTGGCTTTGACATAACATGAAATACTTGCCGAACAATGTTACATTTCGATGTAGCTGATAATATGGAAAATAATTATTAAAATCTCAGACATTGTAATTTCCTTTGTTACGGTCTGGCCTGGATGATTCGGGAATAGCTATTTCCTGAAACCCTGAGAACGACGCCGAAACTTTGAACCCCAGGAAGTGTATTTTCGTCCCTTTCTTCACCATCTGCTGCCTCGAAGCTTCATTAATTATCAGCGCACAGAATATTGGCTGAGGCCTCGACTCCATGGAGACGGAATTTGTATGAATCCCCAGTCCGAGTTTACTTAGGCTGGGAAAACCTTAGGCTTGGGAGTTGACTCAGATCTACTGCCGGGGTTAGGTCACTCCACCTGTGTAATCCATCTCCAGCCTGGTGTTTCGGAATCTTTTGTCTACCAATAGAGGTTTGATAGATAAGAGAGAAGTGTGTTGCTGTGGATAACTTGTACTGGTAATGTATAACGGTTGGAGACAATTATTGTAATTGTAATTGTTAAGCATTTGTCTCCTTTTGGTCGGCTGTAGGTGGTAATTTTATTTTATACTGTATTTCATAAGCTCGGAATTATAGTGAACCAGAATTCATACTGCAGTTCCAATTTCTTTATCTTTATTTTTTTTCTCTCTCTCTTTAGCTTTAAGTGAAAGCCATGATTGTAATATTTTAGGTTAATATTTTAATGGCTTTTGTATATTAAGTGGGTTTTGGGTTTTCATAATTCTCATCTTTAAGTATGATAGATGGCGTAAGTTTCTTTTTGTTATTAAAGAAAGTTAATTATTTATAATCTTTCCTCTGAACCTCTTTAAAATTACCTGTTCTAGTGAACGCCAAAATTGAGGTGGTTCATTCTTTTGCTTATGACTCTGGGCCAACGCGGTCAGATGGTTATAAGGATGGAAAGTAAAGCTTAGAGTCGTAGCAAATGGCGACCTTTGCCTGGATTGTTTACGAACTTGTATTAATTCATTTACCACTTTACTTTTTATACTGAGGCTTTTCTGGTACTCTAATTATGACTCTGTTCTCTTTTTAGGGAGTGTCGTACTGCTCACTATACGGTAGAATGACCTAAGATTGTATTCTATATTTAATTGCTTTTAATGTGATGAGTGTTTGCTTTGGTTATCTTCTTTCTTTGGCAAACTGGCTTAAAATGGCATTCCTGATTTTACTGGTTTGTGCTGGTTTTGCTACAGATAGTTGGTAATAGCTGTAGTAAACTGTGAATAGTATAGGAACACCAGGTTTAAAGAGTGCACAGGTGATCAGAATTCAAACTTCCCTCCTTCCATTTCTGTCGTGGCAAGACTGGTTTACTGGTTTGTGCTGGTTTTGCTACAGATAGTTGGTAATAGCTGTAGTAAACTGAGAATAGTATAGGGACACCAGGTTTAAAGAGTGCACAGGTGATCAGAATTCAAACTTCCCTCCTTCCATTTCTGTCGTGGCAAGACTGGTTTACTACTTGTGTAGGGGATTCATCCGGACCCAAATTATCCCGTACCCCTATACACTTATGAGACGAGGTGCAACACCTTGCTGTAATGTCTTCGACTTAACTGTATTTCCGGCATCCTTTGGCAGTTAAAGGATTGAAGACCTCTATTTTACTGTCTACCTTTGCTATAAAACGCATTCTAGGAGACCAACAATCACCTAATTGAGGGATTGTTCTAGTGGTTGAAAAGTGTTCAGAATTGGTAAAACAAAAGATTGGGGACTTTTGTTTTGCCCCCTCTGCCGATAGTCTAAATTAATCTCGCACTTTTGGATTCACCGACCGGATGTTTCCCTAGTGTCCCTCTCTGAACAAGATTTAATCAGTTACCCATTTGGATTGCCATTTTATCTGGTCACTGCTTAGAGAGTTATTGGGTGTAGTTTCTTGAGCAGCAGAATGGTAATCTCCTTTTTAATATACACTACCTGTATGATATAATCATGTCGGGACAATTTGATGTAAAAGACTTTTGTCAAGTGCCTTCACTTAATAAATTAAAAGATGCCACAATCCGAAAGGATGACTGGAGGTATATAGCGACACATTTTGATGTGGAAGTAGGTTCAAATGTTACTAAGGAAGTGCTGAAGAATATAGTTCTAGAACATCTAGTCACACATCAACTTATAGAATCAGAGACCATTGAGATTTTGACTCCTATGAGCTATGCTCCAGTAAGTAGAGAAGGGGACGATCCACCTCCTCCCTTTGAAAAGTGGTCACCCGAAAAGTTAGCCTGGGAGAAAGAGAAATATCAAGAGAAACTTAAATTAGAACAAGAAAGGCTAAAGCAAGAAGGTGAAAAATTCAGATTAGAACAAGAAAGGCTAAAACAAGAAGGGGAAATGAGGTTCAGATTAGAACAGGAAAGGCTAAAACAAGAAGGGGAAATGAGGTTCAGATTAGAACAAGAAAAGATTTGCTTAGAAAAAGAAAGGCTAGAACTGGAAAAGTATAAACTAGAGGTAGGAAGTAATCAAGCGGCAAAAGAAACCACTTTCCAACCACATACACATATCTCTCGTGCCTAACTTCAAAGAAGATAGTCCAGATGACTTTTTCCGGGAGTTTGAACGTACTGCTAAACACATGAAGTGGCCTGAAGGAGAATGGACTTTGCTTATAGGACCAAAGTTGACGGGTAAAGCGGGGACAGTTTATGCTTCCTTGGAAAATGTGGAGGACTATGAATCTGTTAAGCAAACTATACTTTATGCTTATTCCATTACCACAGAGAGCCATCGCAGGAATTTCAGGAATTACTTAAAACCTGTGCATAGTACCTATGTGGAATTTGCTGATGAGAAGAGTAGACTTTTTGATAAATGGATAAATAGCTCAAATGTCTCTACATTTGAGCATCTTCTTAATTTAATGATAATGGAGGAATTTAAACGGAGACTGCCATTCACTGTTGTGGAATACTTGGATGATAAAGGTGAGGAAGAGTTGAGTAAAGCAGTCCGGTTAGCCGACCGTTATGCAGTTATCCACATATCACATGGGGCTGGAGTTGGAAAGCGGAGTAGTCCTGCCCATGTTAAATCCTCCTCTAGGGTTAGTTTTGGGACCTTGGATGGTACGGCTAGTGATAAGCTCTTCTGTAGATACTGTAAAACAGATCACACCATAGAAAGATGCCCACATCCCAACTGTAGAGCATCCTCTCCTCCTCAGAATCGGCGGAATCCTCACAAAAAGTCCCAACTCACGACACAAAGCTTAACTCGACAAACATCTCAAAATAGATCTCGAGTAACTTCTAACACGGTTCAAAATCCTAGACCTTTGACAAACCTTGCCACATCTTGTGACAAGGTTGACCCCTTTAAAGGCTTCATATCTAAAGGGATGATTGCCCTACAGTCAGACTGCGAATCTCATCCCATAACCATCCTTAGAGACACAGGAGCTGCTCAGACTATCCTGTGCTCTCGGAGTCTCCCTGGTGTAGAGAAAAATTTCACAGGGGAGAAGGTGCTTTTGCAAGATTTCTCTGGTAGGCCTTCTGTGATATTGGCTGAGGTTTTCCTGGACTGTGATTTGGTAAAGGGAAATGTCAAGATAGGACTTGCTCATAATGACTTACCAGTTGCTGGGGTGGATTTAATTCTGGGTAATGACTTGGCAGGTACGTTAGTGGTCCCTAACTTAACTGTAGTGGATAAACCGATGGAAGAGAGTCCTACAGCTGACCTAGACATCTCTCGGCCACATTTATTTCCAGCTTGTGTGGTCACTAGAGCCCAGAAACTTGTTACCTCCCAACCTAAGTCTCCTATACCTATTACAGAGCAACTACATGCTAAACTCATTTCCAGGGAAAACCTGGTCACAGCCCAGGAAAATGACTTCTCTTTGGCCTCTTGCAGACATTTAGCTTCAGATAACAGAGAGGCTTGTAAAATACCTGGTTTTTATTATAAAGATGGGGTATTGATGAGACTGTATCGTCCTCCTGAATTGAAACATCTAGATACATGGTCTGAAATTCATCAGGTTGTTGTACCAACCTCTATTAGGAAATCTCTGATGGAGTTGGCCCATAATGGGTTGTCAGGCCACCTGGGAATCCTGAAAACTTACAAGAAACTCTTACAACACTACTACTGGCCAGGTATAAAACCAGATGTTAGGCAGTTTGTAAAATCATGCCATACATGTCAGATAGTAGGAAAACCTAACCAGGACATACCTCCTGCACCCTTGAAACCAATACCGGTAGTGTCGGAACCTTTTGAAAAAATCATTATAGACTGTGTAGGTCCTTTGCCAAAAACAAAGAAAGGAAATGTGTATCTTCTGACAATAATGTGTGCAGCTACTCGTTATCCTGAGGCCTACCCACTCAAAAACATTAATGCCAAAAACATAGTGAAGTGTTTGTTGCATCTGTTTACCTCTGTAGGGATTCCCAGGGAAATACAATGTGATCGTGGGACAAACTTCACTAGTGACTTATTCAGACAGGTCCTTAAAGAACTAGGTACAGATCAACAGTTGTCCTCGCCTTACCACCCAATGTCCCAGGGTTGCCTGGAACGCTTTCATCAAACATTCAAATCCATGTTGAAGAAATATTGTTTTGAGACCCAGACAGATTGGGATGAGAACATAGATATGCTGCTCTTTGCCATCCGGGAATCCCCTCGGGAATCTTTGGGTTACTCTCCTTTCGAGTTACTCTATGGTAGAGAAATCAGGGGCCCCTTGAAAGTTTTGAAAGATGAATGGTTTAAAGATAATCCACAAACCAAACTATCTGTTTCTCAGTACATAACCAATCTTAAAACCAAACTAGCTCAAGTTAGAAAGATAGCTAAACAAAACCTTCAAAAGGCTCAGTGTAAAATGAAAGCTAGATATGATAAGAAATCAAAGTCTCGAACTTTTTCCCCGGGAGACAAAGTTCTTCTGTTTCTTCCAGTACCAGGTAACCCATTAAAAAGCAAATATTCTGGGCCTTACCTGATTTCTGAAAAACTGTCAGACCACAATTATGTGGTGTGTACCCCAGATCGACGTAAAGACACTAAATTAGTTCACATAAACTTGCTTAAACCCTATGCTGAAAGGCCACTAGAGGAGGACGCGGCATGTTCTGTTTTAATTTGTAACAAGACTATGACAAAACCACTGGAACAGTCAGTTGTTACTTCAGACTCAACTACTCAAGAAAATCTATTTGGGAGGACCATATATCCAGACTTCGTGCCCTTCTGATGCGTTTGAGGGATGTGGGCTTCACCATCAACCTGGCCAAGTCTACTTTTGGAAAAGCAACGGTCATCTACCTGGGCCATGTGGTGGGACGAGGACAAGCTAAACCAAAGGATGCAAATGTAGAAGCCATTCTCTCCTTCCCTACACCTACCAATAGGAAAGCACTCATGCGGTTTTTGGGCGTGGCAGGGTTTTATAGAAGATTCTGCAGTAACTTTTCTATCGTTGCAGCACCTCTTACCGATCTAACTAGCCCCAAAGTTCCTTTTGTCTGGACCCCTGCCTGTGATACTGCTTTCAATAAACTTAAAATGCTCCTCTCATCCGACCCAGTCCTTAGAACCCCCGATCACACTAAACCATTCTATTTGCAAACTGATGCTAGTGATTCTGGAGTTGGAGCTGTTCTTCTCCAAAAGAGTTCTGAAAATCTACTTCTTCCAGTGTCCTACTTTTCAGCAAAATTAAAGAAACACCAAAGAAAATATTCCATCATAGAGAAGGAAGCCCTGGCTTTAGTAATGGCATTAAAAAAGTATGAGTGTTACCTATATCAACATCCTTTTAAGATAACTGTTTACACTGATCACAACCCCCTCGTCTTCCTCCAGCGTATGCGGAATAATAATCAACGCAACCTTAGGTGGGCCCTGCAAGTCCATCAGTACAACCTGGAACTTTTGCACATCCGAGGAGTGGACAACACCATTGCAGATGCTCTCTCAAGAGATCCCTCATCATCCAGTCCTGTGTCATCCTTTGTAAGGGCTTCGGATGACTTGGATGGGGGGGTGTTACGGTCTGGCCTGGATGATTCGGGAATAGCTATTTCCTGAAACCCTGAGAACGACGCCGAAACTTTGAACCCCAGGAAGTGTATTTTCGTCCCTTTCTTCACCATCTGCTGCCTCGAAGCTTCATTAATTATCAGCGCACAGAATATTGGCTGAGGCCTCGACTCCATGGAGACGGAATTTGTATGAATCCCCAGTCCGAGTTTACCTAGGCTGGGAAAACCTTAGGCTTGGGAGTTGACTCAGATCTACTGCCGGGGTTAGGTCACTCCACCTGTGTAATCCATCTCCAGCCTGGTGTTTCGGAATCTTTTGTCTACCAATAGAGGTTTGATAGATAAGAGAGAAGTGTGTTGCTGCGGATAACTTGTACTGGTAATGTATAACGGTTGGAGACAATTATTGTAATTGTAATTGTTAAGCATTTGTCTCCTTTTGGTCGGCTGTAGGTGGTAATTTTATTTTATACTGTATTTCATAAGCTCGGAATTATAGTGAACCAGAATTCATACTGCAGTTCCAATTTCTTTATCTTTATTTTTTTTTTCTCTCTTTAGCTTTAAGTGAAAGCCATGATTGTAATATTTTAGGTTAATATTTTAATGGCTTTTGTATATTAAGTGGGTTTTGGGTTTTCATAATTCTCATCTTTAAGTATGATAGATGGCGTAAGTTTCTTTTTGTTATTAAAGAAAGTTAATTATTTATATTCTTTCCTCTGAACCTCTTTAAAATTACCTGTTCTAGTGAACGCCAAAATTGAGGTGGTTCATTCTTTTGCTTATGACTCTGGGCCAACGCGGTCAGATGGTTATAAGGATGGAAAGTAAAGCTTAGAGTCGTAGCACCTTATTTACGACCTAATTGGAGCATAGAATTGTTCAGCAAGTATATACTTGATATAAAGTGCAATCTCTTTGCACACGATATACTTTTATGTTTATAAGAGATTTGTGTTAACACCACGAATACAGTCTTATTATTGTCGCTATATTCAACTTCCTTGTAGCTCACCACTCGCAAGAAGCATATTGGTTGAAAAGGCTCTAAGAATTTGTTGGGGGAATCAGAAATTGGTTGGAGGGACTCTAAAACCTGGATGGAGTGACTAAAAAAAAAAAAAAAAAATGGCTAGAGTGAACCTAGGAATTGGCTGGAGGGAATCTAGAAATTGATTTGAGGGCATCTAGAAATTGGCTGGAGGGAATCTAGAAATCAGCAGGAGGGAATCTAGAAATTAGCTGGAGGGAATCTAGAAATTAGCTGGAAAGAATGTAGACACTGACTGGAGGGAATGTAGAAATTGGCTGGAGGGAATCTAGAAATTGGTTGGAGGGAATAAAAAATGCAGTCTGTTAATGCTCTTGTCATAGTTATATATTTGCTGTCTCCAGACAATGTTCTTCAGCTTAGGCTATATATAACCTTCATACATCCCTCCAACACGAGAGGTCTTTTATAAACTGAATAAGATCGCCTGGAAGTGGCAAGAACGAGACGTCGGTATAATGAGGGGGTTATACTAGGTGCAGAACACACATGACAGAGATCCAGAGAACACCAAAGGCACAACATTTATCCTACTCAGATTCCCCCCTCCCCCTTTTTTTCGTACAATTTTGCAAACTCCAGACGTGTTTAATAAGTTTAGGAGCTTTATTATAATCTGAATAAATTATATTAGCTTTCCTCAGTTCCTTCACCATCAGAAGTCTCCTTTGAACCAAACAGAATCATCGGTAACCTGGAAGAGTATAACAAAGAATATGCCATCGGAGTGATGCGGTCAACTGGAAGGGGGGGGGGGAAGCATAATGGAGTGATATATTTTAACCCCTTCACTACGATCTCGACCTATTTTAGTTCATTCCTGCTCCTTCCAGACGACTGTTTTCAGTTCTGAAGACTGGTGAGGTTTCATACAAGCTGCCTATTATCCGAGTATAATACGGTATATAAAAGACGTCCGCCAGGTTGAAATTATATCTCTTTTGCCAGCAGGTCGGTGCTGGAGAAGGACGCCTTCGTGTGGTGGTATCGATATAACTAAGCACTTCTGCTGTCCGGATTTAGCGTCCTTCGCCTTCCTTCTTATCCCGGAAGGAGAATGGTGAGCTGCAAGAGGAGGGCAGCTTCACATTTTAGTCCACCGGGTTCACATTGCGATGAACCTCGGGATGCGACTACACCCACCACTGCCACTACATCTGTCTGATGCATCCCAACAAAACCTGCTCCGTACGAACATCACTACGCGCGTTCTGAAGTGATGGCTTGGTATTGCTGACTGCTGAATCAAAAGGTAGAATTTAGAGTATTTTTGGATATTTCTTAACACATCTCCCCGTCAGATTCATTCACCACATCGCATCTCTATATCCTCTTCTTTGTTACTGACGAAAATTACATCAGTATAAAAATGTCCTCAATATCCTTATAAATGAGTGTTAAAGTGTAATACGCAAAATAAATCGCAACGGAGAAGGTACTTCGAAGCCTTTTACGCCACTTGGAATACAGTCCTGCGTTGCGAGAGATTACTTTTTTTTTTTTTTCGTGTTGTGGTTGCCAGACATTTGTACTGAACAGGTTAAACTCTTTACTAGGGTGACGTATACTGTATCTTCCTTGCTACTTCCACACGATTTCACTCAGCTTAAGGGAATAGGCCTACCATAGTGATCAGGGAATTAACGAAGGCAGTAGCTAACCTCACCAGCTCGAAAAACCTCTACACCGCTGAATAAAATCATCTTTACCAGTTCGACAAATTTCTAAGCTGAATAAAATCGTCTGGCTAGCGAGAACATGTAAAATAACCTCCTCGGACTGAAGTGAGGGGTATAATAAGTAGTTAAGACATGGGTTAGGTGGGTCGTGAGGGCCAGCGGGGGGTGGACTAAAAAGGAAGGTGTGATGGGTTGAGGGCCAGCTTATCTAGTGTTATTATCGGCACCACCAGCCAGCCAGGGCCGCAGGGGTGGCGTCAGGGGCAACAACCTCATCATCAGGCCTTAAAACATTCGCTGTATTTGAGAGGAGGAAGCATGTCCAGGTAAACTCATCATCAGGTCTTAAAACATTCGCTGTATCTAAGAGGTGGCAAGTTGTACAGGTAAACTCGAAGGTGGTAAAGGTGTGTGTTAACCTAAGATTTGTAACCCCCCTTTTCAGCTGATGACTGGGGTGTACACAGATTGAAGGATAAATCTGATCAGTAACCAAGAAGACTCATTCCTATCCCATAACTAAGGAGCATCGATTTTCACGCAACCATTACTTAATACTGTTGAGAGTGGCCCAGTCCCCTCAGATGAAAATAAGCCGGCCACAGACGGAGGGCAGGGCACAATGATTTACCACGAAGTATCCTATATATGGAGTTCTAACGGTTTTACGGTTTCCGCCACGTTTTCACTGTACTTCCGCATGAGACCCTAACTCTATCGGTGTTATCCTCCTACCTAAGAGAAAAATGCTACCTCTAAAAACAATATTTTGAGCTGTTACTGGAGATGGGTGGTAAGAGACGCTGGCAGCTATGACGAAATGTTAAGGATGTATATCTTACTTTACCATTAAATAACAGGTAATCGGCTAAAAGAGGACGCAAATCTGTAGCAGGAATGATTAAACTGACTATAGCAGCAGGGCAACCAAGGTCACTTCTGTGGGGCAACTGAGCATTAGCATATTTTGGGCACGCTTTCCTCACGGCTAATTTTACAAGTTGATCCAGTGACCATTTGACCATCATTTACAAACGGCATCACAGGCGGTATACTCGGGGCAAAAGACGGACACAAGAAACAGACGATGAACCTGAAGATGGTGGTAGGTTCTCATGTTTCTAACTTGGTTTAAAACTGGCATCTCTCCATCTCGATTGTTGAACAGCAAATATATTACTACTAGATTATGATCCACTAGAACAGGACTAGATTATGATACACTTAATTAACACTACATTAGCACTAAATTGATACACTAAATTAACACTAAATTACGATACACTAGATCAGCACTAAATTATGATAGGGTACACTAAATTAACAGTAGATTATGATAACATTATGATACACTAGATTAACACTAGAATATTGATACACTTCTTTACAGCTAGATTATATGATAAAGAGGTACTATGAAAAGTATGTGGAGCCAAGCATCCTCTTTTTCTACAAACGAGGTACGTGAAACACGTTACATAATGGTGAAAATCTGGGCCGTGTTAATGTGAAAGAACCAGAGAGAGAGAGAGAGAGAGAGAGAGAGAGAGAGAGAGAGAGAGAGGTCTAAGGTGAATGAGGGACAGTATAGTCCTGGGTGGTTGCAGTGACGTTAATACTACAGTATTTGGGCTTTTATCGTTACCTTTATAATCGAAGAAGCATATAATGATGCTAAGTAGGGATGGAAGATTCAGGGTGTTGCTGTCTCTGGCTTCAGCGCTGTGATGATGATAATAGTGATGATGTGTGGCTAATTACCTCTCCCTATCTTTCTCAGCCTTGCCATTGCTTTCCTGTATTTTTTTTAGTGTATATTAAAATATGACTGTGGATTATATGATATGCAAAATGTTTTTGTTTTCATTCACGGGAGTGCCTTGGATATAAGAAACGGCGGAGGGGCGGTTGAGTCAGGAAGAGGCGCTTATTGCTTCCTTCAGTATAGTGACGTCTTTTACAAATTATTCTTGCAAGTAAAGTCACTTTGTTTTCACCTTACGGCACTGAACCACTCCCACAACTTGAATACTAAGTCGTGGTGGCGTGAAAGCCGACGGGTCTTAGTTGTGAGGCAGGAATGAGTTTCCTTCCACCCACTTAACACAGGCACCATAGTACGTTCCACACTGCCCCGTTATTTGGTTATATGGTTTTCTAGGTTATTTCCTGTGTTGCAGGTAACCATTTGTCTTGCCAGTCAGAGCAGAGTCACCAAAAAAATTTGGCAGCACTACTTCAAGTGAATGATGTCGTCACCAAATATTACCACGTTAGTACTGGTAAACACACAACAGCAGAAGATACTACTCAGCCTTAGAGAGTCCCAGCCCTTTATGGCAGCAAGCGATTAACCTCTCCAGCCCCATCAACAAAAAGGCGTCGTGGCTGTGAAAGAGTTAACTGGTCTTTGAGGTGACAAGCTCGGTATTTACTTTACAGTTTTAGATTACTGTCATCGCGCTGGGCCCCGTCATGCACCGTTCTTCTGCTGTGGGAAGTCCTCAAACCTGACCCACTTTCTCTACAGTGGTGAGATTCTCAGTTGATTGATTACATTAAAGGGAACATGACAGCGGAACAACAAAGATCACTGCCTCCGGGCAAGAGTAATATCAGAACATGGGTAAAAGTAGATACATATATACATAACATACTACATAATGCAAATAAAAAATAAACATCTACCTTTAAAATCCATCTAAACACGTCAAGGACACACCATAAAGCTTTACACAAAAACAGCTACAAGGAGGCATAAGGTGGTTCATGTATAATACTCCTCTTTCATTCCACCAGGTTTGTTCTCGTGTGTTGAGGTGACGGCTCAGGCAGTGTTATCAGTATCCACCCTGCATTATTCCTTGATTTCCTACTCCCATTACCACACCTACGCACCTACGCCCACACCAGCAGACTGATACATCCTCACAACACATACCGTCATAAGTGACAACTGAAGAGTTATATATGGACCACCCTGTTATTACGATGAACACCCTCTCGTAAGTCAGGTTAGTTATTTTTTTAAGGAAGATTTTTTTTTTTTCTAGGCAGAACAAGAGACGTGATTTCGGATTCTATGCGGTTTTGGAAATTTCCTAACAACTCTTTCTTAGCGCTTTATTCAGTCGATAACAAAATTGCATAAATATAAGGCAGTGTTTAGGTGTAGCTATTATACAAAAAAAATATAGGTAAGAGGTGCTACAAAACCACCTTTGCCACTTAAAATGCGATCCATGGATTTTTTTTTTTCCTCCTTCCCTTGTCCTTTCTGGAAAACAAATACAAGTTAGGATAATTTTCCTCTTGTAACTATGGTTCTTTCACCTTAACTTGGCTCAGATTTTCGTTCCTTTGCAGCTTATTTCAAAGTACTTCGCGACAGAAAAAGACAATGTTACTGCTCTATATCCTTTCCACGGCACTTCGTCATGACTATACTCTTTTTACTCTAATCTGGCCCAGATTTTCGTCCTTTTGCAGCTAATTTCACCTTCTGTACCTTAGTTGTAGGAAAATATAACTACGGCTCTGCATTATTTATTGAGCACTTTTCCGTCACTAGCAACATATTCTACCGGTAATCTATAGCAACAACTCAGCATTGAGGACGGCGGGGTGGTAATTATAGGTTAAGTTAAAGTAAAATGAAACATATTCTACTGGTAATCTACTGCAACGACTCAGCACTGATGACTGCGGGATGGGAATTTTAGGTTAAGTTAAAAAGAGTATAAAGTTTGTTTTTGCACAAAGAACAAAAGAAATGGGAGAACTGCTTTTGTTTCTCCTGCAATTCAAAATCAATAGTAGTAGTTGTAGTAGTAGTAGTTGTTGTTGTTGTTGTTGTTGCTGGTGGTGGTGGTGGTGTGTCCCTTGGCTCAACTGAAGCGTGAACCCAGTGGACAGAAGGCTTAATCTGCCCCTTCTCCTGCAGTCCACCATCTTATTTTGGGGGGACAGGGAAGTAGCTGAGGGACGTTTGTATAATCACGAAGTTGAACCGACTGGTTATATCGGTGCCACCACATGAAGGCGCCCCTCTTCAGCACCAGACTCTAAGTTACAACAGCGACTCGATCATAAATACTACATGGTTAAGATTTCCACCCTAGGTCAAGTTAAGAAGCTGAGGGTTTAATCTTGGTTAATAATGAAAGAAGAGGGTGAGAGTTGGAGAAAGGGCAGCCTGATGAAGACAGTCACTCCATACGGAATTACATCTGACGAGAGAGATATACAATAGATATGCAGACAGAAAGGTTGATAGACACAGAAAAACATACAGATAGATAGGCAGATGGACAGACAGAAAAACATGGATATGAGAGAGAGAGAGAGAGAGAGAGAGAGAGAGAATGGAAGGATGGGCTAGAGAGGTATATGAGAGACGATGAGAGGTTAGTTGGAGATGGGGCAACCTGTTGGAGGAGGACAGGCCGACTTGGATGAGATTCGTTTGTGGCAACCCATTACAGGATTAAGGTGTCTGGCGATATGCACAATAACATCATGGTAAGCACTGCAGTCACACTGGTTCTTTCCCTTTCCAGACAGGGATGACCAAGTCCCTGTCCAGTCATAATGAACAATTACAGTCCGCCAACGGCTGCATGTAATCATGGCATCGGCCTCTTCTTTGTGAAGTTCTGCAGGGATGTCACGAACACCAGGCGCCATACCACTTTTCAGTTTAGTAAATATCTTCCCGAGTTCATCAAAAGAAGGCACAGTATCGTCGACTGGCAGGAGAGCTGCCAGCAGCTGCAAATCAGCCAGTGGAAGCTCTTCACTGGGGAGCCCTCCCATAAAACATGTAGAGCTGCTCGAAGTACTTAGCTCAACGAACCCTGTATTCCTCTGCCCCCAACATGAGGCCGTCCATCCGCTGTTCGAGCTAACCTGGGAGGTAAGTCTGTACCTGAGTTTCCAAAGAGCTCGATAAGCAGGCCGATGATCATTTACATAATGCGACCCTCTGCCTCCTTGACATTTTCCCTGATATACTGAAGCTCTCCTTACCCTATCTCGACGAAATTCTTGCCCGACGAGGCCACTGTCTGTGCTGTTTTTCATCCACAGCCAATTAGCACGACTCTCTTCAAATGCTTTAAGCGTCCCTGGTGAGACATATCCCTTTTCTGCTGTCAGGCGGCCTTCAGCATATCAGCTAACTGCTAGAGAATCACGTTTATAGGTATCTCATAGTTCAACAAGGTCGTGAAGAGCAATGATAACTTCAGCCTGATTTGTGACTGCTTCAACATACTCATTAGCACATCATCCCTGAGTCTGTCAAGAAGAGACCGGGTTTCAAGTGTATGAAATAAGGTTGCAAAAAGGAAATTTCAGGATCGAGAGGTGTATGATAGGAAGACTGAAAGAAAAAGTTGTACAAACCAAATTCGCCGGGGTACCGGTAAGCAAAAAAATAATAATAATAATAATAATCATAATAGTAATAACTGTGCGTTGCAAATACATACTTACGGTAGTTTAGCTATCTGAATATATATATACCGGTGTGTGTGTGTGTGTGTGTGTGTGTGTGTGTGTGTGTGTGTGAGAGAGAGAGAGAGAGAGAGAGAATGGAGGAGGAGGATGAAAGATGCAAAGTAGCACCCTGTGGACTAGACAAAGAAATTGGGAGGAATGGAAGAGACGTTTCAAGGATCATTTTTCATTATGGAAATAAAGACCAGTCCCATTCGCCTTAGTCTTAAAAGACTGAATGAGGGAAGGCTGAGGCTTTCGTTTCCATTATGAATTTTTTTTTTTAATTTTCCACCCACTCGCATGAGACGTGCTCACTTTGCTAACAGACAGTAATACTGTATAAATATATGACCAAAATACTGTAATCCCCCCCGGTCGTAAAAGTCTATCTAGGTATTGGTTTGCCTGGCCTTCCTCACTGTAAAGGCCATGTGCTGCTCGTATTACTATACTCGTTTTACTCCTAAAATTGCCATCCCTCGAACTTAAGTGCTGATTTGTAACATCAGGTTAACAACAAAACATGGTCTTAATAGCGAGAAGTGCTATGGATGGGATACATCTTTTTTTTTTTTTTTTTCTGGCACTGACAAACGAGTTACGTGAAATCAGCTGCATAAAAAAAAAAAAAAAAAAAAAAACTGGGCCAAGTTAAGTTATAGGGACTATAGCTGTGGCTGTGTAGCCTACTCCATTTGTGTATTTCTCACAGTGTGGCTGGGACGGCGACCTCTATGCCTCCCTTTCACTAAGCTTGCAGAATGGCTACAAGTGGCATGAACTACACACGTAACGTAAGACATTCTGGCCGATGATGCAAAGCGATATAGGATAAATGACGGTTTTGAAGCTTTGTAGCACTCAGATCCTTCATATGTTCTGGCTTTGTATTCACTAAAGCACTACAACATGACAGCAGTCAGTCAGCTTCTTTCCTCACTATGGGTATATACTGAAGCAATAAGGAGAGCTAAGGAGAGTACTGCAGTGAAAACCAGGGCCTGACATCAGATGATATCATGGTAGTCATGTTACCCTACTTCAGCTAATACTGAAATATATACATGCTCTCTGCATCCACTTATTATCAGGTCGATGGTTCCTCTTCATGAACAGCTAGTAAGCTGTTTTAAGCTGGCAATGGCAAAGTTTAATAATATTCAATCAACCAATCCACTAACACATCCTATATACAGTGACACCTAGGAACCGCATTACTGTGGCCATGACTTCGTTCTCGACTGTGACTATGTATAAATGTTTTTCGACTCCTGGGAAGCTCCTTGCATCACGAACTGTATACGAGTATATCGAGATGACAGTCACTGAATCATCTACACTGTCATAAATTACTGAACTGACAGTGGCACTAGTCTCAATCAATGAACTCGCAGCTGTTTGTAGTTTACCACACACTGCATTTTCATTCCGAAAGAACGAAGTTAGGTAATTAGCAATCAGCATCTTGTGCTAATCGACCTACCTGATTTCTCCCCAGTGATTGTTTCTGGATGAAGTGTGAACATGGTGTGTTTGCAATCACTCTGTTCGAGTATAGCAACAGTGTGGCAGCGAGCTGTAGGTTATCACACAACACATCGTAGAGGATGTGGAAGAAATCACAAAGTTATAGTTCATTTGCCTTAATCTGGCCAAGAGTTTCGTCCTTTTGCAGCTTATTTTGCATGACACCATGGGAGAAAGACTACCGTATGCTGCGGGTCTTCATTCTCTTCACGGCAACTCTTCGTGACTGGAAATATATTTGTGTTAATCTATGGTTACAACTTAGCGATTAAACAGGAAAAAGAAGGCGATTGTAGGCCAAGTTACAGTGAAAAGAGTGTAGCTGTGTTGATACCGTAGACTTCTTACCGTGGATGACGGTGGGGCGTGCGATCACCTTGGACGTTCTCGCTATGCCAGGTGGGAAGGGGCGACGCTATACCCTTTTCACTTAACTTGGCCTGTCATTCTGTCTTGAATGTTGAGTTGTAACACTAGAATATGATGCTAGTCACAGAGAAATGCTATGGAAAGGGAGTAGAGCTGAAGCATTTTTTTTTTTTTTCCAAGATACGCAAAAAACGCGAAAAAGGACGGAAATCTAGGCCAAATTAAGGTGAAATAACTATACCAACATACGCATGGCCCCTCCACCCCCGAGGACGTCATCACAACAATAACCAGTAAAAATAAGGGCTTCCCTACATCTTTACGCTGGCAGATTCAACTCACGTACTGTCGGTCAAAAGCACACGTCACATGGCACACTAAAAAGGAGAACTGAAATTCCAACATGCAATAACCAAGAATTAAGATCCTGTAAAATACTTTGTCTATCATCATATTCTACGCTGCAAACAGTGGGAATGTCCTTGACAGTTCAATTCTCACTACAACCTTTAAACAGGTTAATGGATGGATATTATTGGCATGAAGCAGCTCTGGGGTCTCGATGTGTCCATGACGAACACTAGCAGCTAATGATGGAACTTAGGGTCATGCACTGAACGTATATGGTACTGAAAGTCCATTGTCCTGGGCTTTCCCTTATGAGATCACTTAACACTATCAGACTCTCATGACACGCTGTTTACTGAGGTTAGCTGGAATGCAATGCTAGAGTTGTTCCGGCCATGAAATGGTTAATGGTGACAGTATTAACACTCTCTGGCTCCAACGACTCAGCTAAATAACAACGTGTGGGGTAACTGGAATTCAAAACTAGATATTCCGACCCATAAAACGTTAGCGGTGACAAAATTAAGTCACGATCTCCTAGACTTACTTAGATTACAAAAAAAAAAAAGTGTAACAAGCTGGATAAAGTACTACTGAAAATGCAGCTGAGTTAACCCCTTCAATAAGAGGAAGTTTATCTATCAATTTGCCTATCTACCAATCTATCTCTCGCCAGAAGCTTTAATCACATAAGGGCTGGCCACGAACAAACCGCCTCAATGTCATCTTGCCCTCCTTCAACAGGCTGCCCTCTCTTCAACTCTCACACCCCTCTCATATACCTCAAACCAATCGCTAAGCCCGTATTCATGAAATTCACTAGGGGGGGGGGTGAGCATCATTTAAAAAAACGTCTATGTAATTACCAAACGAAAGGTTAATAAAACAGAAACAATTATCTATATAATATACTGTACTCAATATATATATATATATATATATATATATATATTGTTACGCTGTTCGCCTGTCCGTTCCCACGGGTGCAGCCGTTACAGCTGGGCTAGGGGATTATGCAGTATCCGTGTCATTCGCGGAGTTTAAATTAGCGAGTGTTACAAGTTCTTTTGTTTCTTTCGTTCCTGCCACTGAGGGCAATTTTATTTAATACCATGCTGAGAATGCATTTGATTATTTTGATTGTCTTATGTGGGCTACCAGTATATTTAATGATGTTCTGCTTGCATTAGAAGTACCAATTCATTGTAGAAAGAGAGGGGCACGAATTTAAGTTCCTTATTAATTAATCTGATTCATGCGTTCGCGCTTGGCTGCACACGAGCCTAGCATTCGACCAGTAGGGGTGGGCGATACCAGCAAAAAATGGTAATCATGATTACTGATTACTTTTATGAAAGTAATCGATTAGTAATCGATTACTATTTCGATTACTATCAATATATAAGTACAGTATAATCATTATAATGTGATGGTTTGAGTGTAGTCAGTTACAAAGTGCACACTGCAGATAGTTTCCTGGTACCTGGTAGTTTGTGTGTGTGTGTGTGTGTGTGTGTGTGTATGTGTGTGGACTTTTGGAGACTGCTCTATAATTTTTATTCTTTCCAAAACTATAAATATAGAAAGCAAGCGACATACCAAGAAGTCTTCATTCCCGTGGATCAGTTGGCTGTCAAGCCTGTCATTGTTTTGTTTACGAGTCAGCTGTGCGTTCCGCGAGAGACAATCTCGTCTTGTGTACTGTTCTTATGCATGTCTATAAAATCCGCTTCAAAAAGATCTTACAAAACTGTAATGTAACATGAATAATAAGCTTAATGTTAAGGAAAATCATATGGGTCATCTTAAAGTTTCTGATGTCCAATCCCCAAAACGAAGATCGGTTATTTGGAAGTCGTCACTTTATTGGTATTTACGCCAAATATCATGCTTACAAAATGAAATACCAGTGATCAATATCAATGTTCTCACAAATAAAATACATACCTAAGAGTTGGCAGCTAAATCGTCTATCTATGCCACTGAGACGAGGCTGTACAAAAATGCCTCCAATTTTTCGAGTCGCGAAGGACTGAAAGCGAATTGCCAAACGTAAGATGTTTAACAAACCATAACCTGGCATGTTAATGGCTAGAAGTATGACAAAAATCCACCAAAAGTACTCAATAAAATAATCGATTACTGGAAAAATAATCGATTACAATATTTTTCTGGCGAGTAATCGAAGTAATCGATTACAAATAATCGATTACGCCCACCCCTATCGACCACAGTGCTGCCAACCTTGGGGAAATATCCCCAGATTTAGGGAATCGATGGTCCGAATGGGGAAATGGGGAAAATGTCTCTCAATTTGGGGAAATTTGGGCGTTAAGAATTTATTGCGTAAATAATGCAATTTATCGACAAAAAAAAAAAAAACAATACTGAATACAAAATGTGCTTATAAGAGAAAGAGTTGACACTTGATTTACCAGATCGGAAGAAATTCTGTCCGAAATGTGTGAATATCGTGATACTGTGTGGGTGTGAACCTGAACCGAACAGGTCAGACCCAGAGAGTAGAGATGGGCGATACCACTGATTTTTTTTCGATACGATACCGAGTATTTTCCTCTCTAATATCGAAGTATCGAGTACCGATACCGAGTATTACAGTGTCCAGTATCGTTTATTTCGAGTACATTACAGAAAAAAAATTGCCTATATACATTATACAGTCAGCTACCCTATACATTGGTCAAGATGAAGTGACAGGTTTATTGAAGATACAACAGCCTTCAGTAGTTTGTTTCTCCTCTCTCTCTCTCTCTCTTGTCCCCGCAGCACACTGCTAGAGTGCCCGACTAAATCAAATGGTTTCGGGGTCAGTACCTGGGTGTAGCATTTCTGTACACACCTGTTGTATCACATGTTCTTCCCTGTTCACCTAGCAGTAATATAGTTACCTTGTTGTCAGTCAGCTCTGTGAATCAATTACTAGGAGAGACAATAAAAGAGAGACTTAGGAGATTACTCAAAATTACCAGAGGAGGCCTCTACGAGGTAATCCTCCACTCTCAAGGTCTCTTTTAGGATAATTTCCCTCCCTCAAGGTGAAAACCATTCAGCAGATCCTCAAGAGATATTCTCTCTTGGATTCCCTCCAGCCCTGGTTTCATCTCCCCCTAATTTATTTTCTTCTGAAATCAATGTGGCATTTGTGTTAAGAAAGGAAATAAATAGGTAAATGCATTCTTGAAATATACATAGATATATATTTATTTCCTTGCAATATAATAGCACAGAGACACAACCAAATTTAAGCAGTGTTATCTCCATATGGAAAAAAGACTACATCCTTGCAGTATATCTTCAAACAAAACTTAAGTACCGGTATTTCTGTATAACAGAGGTTACCTCATTAACTTCAAAATATGACTGTGAACTGTAAAGGCAAGTCACTGGAAATCAGAGGGTAAACTGTGGTTACTGAGAATATAATTATTCTCTTCAGCCACAGTAAAATTATTTCTTAAGATAACTGTTCAGAAACAAGATCATGTTTGCGTTTTCTCCCTTCAGGCGGCTTCGTCGGTCACTTATTAATTGCCCAGCTTTTGAAAACAGACGTTCTGAGGGAACTGATGTAGCAACTAATCCGAGATATTTCCTAGCAATTATATTCAGTTTTATATAATTTAGTTCTCTCATCTTCCACCAATCAAGAGGGTCATCCAGCCTACTGATGATGGATTCATCAACATACCTTCTTATTTCAACATGAGCCTCTGTAGATGCAGAACGATCCTGCTGTGACCTTTCCCTTGCACTGTCAAACATTGCCCAAATACCAGTATTTGATGTGACTGACTCATCTGATTGACTCAATCCATCTACTTGTTGCACTGACTGATCCTGTCTTTCTGTCTGCAGCTCACGAATTAGTTTAGTTTTAGCCACTTCCATTGATTCATTGCTCTTAAATGGGAGGCCCTTAAACCTGGGATCTAAGAATGTACTGACTGCTATTGGGTAATTTATCTCTATATTTGCAAAGCGTCTACTACACTGCTGCACCACGTAGCCTGCTAACTCGTTGTCTGATCTTGATAGATTTGCAGAAGCTTTCATAAGTAGTGTAGTGAGAGGAATTACTTTAGATATTGAAACATACTTCTCTGCTGAGATTTCTCGCGTTACCTCTTCGAAGGGTTGCAGTGCTGCAATCGCCTTTTAAGCTCCTGCAAATCATCCTGATCAATACATAATGAATTTCTTCCTAGAAGACAAAGAGCAGTGGTGATAGCTTGATTTTGCTCAACAATTCTCTCTATCATATAAAACACTGAATTCCATCGTGTTTCAACACTCTGGATCAATTTATGCTCTGGTAAGCTCAGTTGCTTTTGAATCTCCTTGAGTTTGTCTGATGCTTTGTTGCTGTGATGGAAGAAGCTTAGAACTGAGCTACACTTCTGCAACACTTTGCCTAATGTCTCATGTTCTTTCAGTGAATCCTTTACAATTAAATTGAGGTGTGAGCAAAACAAGGTATATGTCTATAACCTAACTGACGAATTGCAGCTACCATGTTTGCTCCATTGTCAGTAACTACAGATAATATTTTCACCGCAATCTCCCAGTCATCAACAATGGTTTTCAGTTTATTTGCAATTGCATCAGCAGTGTGTTCACCTGGCAGGTTTGTGGTTTCCAAAACATGTGAATGGAGCATCCAGTTACTATCAATAAAGTGGCTGGTCACAGATATGTATGCCTCACCTGCCCTAGATGTCCATAAGTCTGTAGTCAAGGTAATGGCATTGGCATCTGCCATAGTTAACTTTACATTGTCTTTCGCAGTCTGAAATAACTGAGGGAGGCTTGTGCGCATGAGGGACCTTCTACTTGGGATTACATATCTTGAATCAAGTTCCTGGACAAATTCTTGGAAGCCCTGATCCTCCACAATTGAGACTGATTGCAGGTCAATGGTTATCAGCTTCAAAAGTTTTTTAGTTACAGTTGTTGCCCTGGGTGAGCCCTCTGTAATAAGTAATGGGGTAAAGAGTAAATATTTACAACACGTACTCCATTTTTTTCTTTTTGTTCTTAGATCATCTTCAAAAGTTCAAATAACATCTTAAATTGTTTTTGCAAATATTAATTGTTGGAAATAATATTTTCTTGTACTGTTTCAAGTCCCCCTACACCTCATACAATCTTGATGTACTATAGGGCTAACTCACTAAACCTGACCTAATCTAACCTGACCTGACCTAATCTAATCTAACCTGACATGACCTAACTTAACCTATCCTAACCTAACTTAACCTATCAACTGAAAAATAATAATTGTTGCAGACAAATTTTCACTGAAATAATGGTACAGTATTTGAAGATTTTTAAGCACAAAAAACAAAAATAACCTGGAGTACATAACGTAAATATTATCCAGAAATAGTTTTGTCATGCTACTAGATTTTTTCCTTTCTTGTAAAAGATAAAATCATAACGGTCTGAGTACAGGTGTTTGAAGAAGTTCAGATCATAGAAAGACTCAAAGTATGCCGAGGAAGTGTGTTCCAGGTTATAGGCCGACTAGTTGTGAATAGTAAAGTGTGAAAGAGGCACTTCATGTAACTTAAACACACACAATAAAATATACAAAGTTACAAGCAATATCCAAACCTTCATAAAACTGACAACAAAGTCATGAAAAGAAACTAGTTGTATTTTTCCCTTTGCATGAAAAAAATTAAAAGATTCTTGACATTTCCTGATCTAAGAAAGGCAAGAGGTTTATTCAATGGTGAAAAAATTTAATTCATGAACATGCATGGATAATGGTAAGAGGGGAGCTGACAGAAATAAACATATTCAAGATAAAAACTGTATCACTTGAGTTTCACATCCAATTTGGCTCGTAGTCAGGCCTATCCTACTATTTTCCTAACATTAGAAATAAGGGGCGTGAGATCTTCCTAAAGTGATGCCGAAAAATTTATACTAACCTGGATACTTTCCTGACTGTCTGAAACTCTCCAAGACTGAAGGTTGACTGGTTTTGGAGGTACCTGGGGCTTCCTTTTTACGCTTAACTTCAACACTGTTGTATTCTTCTCGATGCTTAATCTTCAAATGTTTAATCATGTTACTAGTGTTACCACTATGCACAATTCTTTCTCCACATATGTGACACAACACTTTCTCAGAGGTTTCATCACCATCGTCAAAGTATGTCCACACTGCACTTCGCTTTCTCACATTTCTTGAGGCCATTGTCACTCTTGTTTAATAACTGAAGTGATTTATTGTTTTACCTGAGAATAAATATGGTGGTTACCAGTATTAAGTATTGTTGTTCACATTAATTCGTGGTACAGCCCCAGGTGGAAGGTGCATAGCTCCTCCCAGTATGATTCAAGATCCTTATCTCCCAGTAGGACATACCAGATGCAGAAGCCATTATTTGGGATAAATATGGCAAGCAAGTGCCAAGCAATAGTCACTGCTCAAGAGGGAAGAGCACTACCGGTAGCATCTTCCACCTGGGCCGTAACACGAATTCATATGTGTCCAGCTATACCAACAACCACACGAACTTTGAAGTTTGAACAGGAAGTGCACGAGCACTATTCACTCGTCCAGTACACGTGTCTAGAGTAGCACTCGCCAGTCGCCACTCGGTTGACTGGACATGGTACAAAACAAATGGAAATTCGAGTCTGCTACTTAATAACTGTGCTTGCCAATGTGATTAAACTATTATATCATTAACAGTGTGACATACTATGCCTCTTAAAATAACAGTAACTGTTCTCCATATGAAATCTGTTATTAAATTTCTGTTATGAACGCTGCTCCCCTCCCCCGATTCATCCCCCAACCAGAGACTCCGCAGTACTGTAATGTGATGCCAGACGTATGAGAGTGACTAAAGTGCCAGGAGAAAGTGTGAGGAAATAAAATATATCACTCAAATGTAATTATTTATATAAAGTACTCATAATACTCGATACCTCACGATTTGTATCGATACTTTCGATACCAGGGTAGTATCGAAAGTATCGATACTTTGGTATCGATACGCCCACCCCTACCAGAGAGTAAACATATGCTAGCCGTCCATGTCCCACTGTCCCTTCGCTACGCAGTAGGCGGCTACACCTGCAGTACAGTAACCGTCACCCAGTCGCCCTCAGCAGTAAGTCACCACCAGTGTACTCCCCACTCATCGACACTTCCACAGACAGTCTCCATCCACGGTCTACAGTCGTCAGACTTGTCTGCTGTTCATTAGGTAGGCTATTTTAACGATGGTTTGGGAGCTACTGTACATGTATTAGAGGTTGTGAATATTTTGATGATAGATGATATTGGAAGTATTACATTCATGTAAGCTATGAAGCCAAAGTAAGAGCGATATGCTCAATATCACTAAACTCTGAACTGGTTTCAAACTAGTCAGTAATTAGGCTACATATGTGAATTGCAGCAGTTGGAGGTTTGGAAAAAACATTTTATATCTAGTTTCGTAACTGTTGATTTTATCATTTATATTACTCTGTAGACCTCTATTACATGTCCATAAGTTAGTGATGAGGATATATATGTCCTTTACAGTTGTGTTACCATGGATGAATCGGATTAATCAGCAACTAACATGATCTTAGCCTTCTTTTAACTAAGAGAGTTTTTTCCTTACAGAAATGTGAAGCAAAGTGTTTTTATTTATGTTATATTTGTGCAGTGTGCACATGAATATGTATAAAGTAATGCAAATGGCTTGTACACACTCTTGTTTGTAAAAAAAAAAAAAAAAGTATCTTTCCATCCAGTTTAATGTTTTCTTTCCTACCATAAGATACATTATTATGAGATGGGGAATTCTAGGGAATTTTTGCTCGAGGATTCAGGGAATTTTGGAGCACTTTGGTTAGCAGCACTGATCGACCAGTGTCTTCCCAACCAGCTTAAGTATCGTGTGTGTGTGTGTACACTCTCTCTCTCCCGTCATATTTTTGTATAGAGAGAACACGTCGGTGTTCTAAGCCGAGCTGGCGTTTTCAATTAAGTTCATTTTATTCTTTTGTTTGCTGACTGAGGGAAGTAGCTATTTTATTTTGTGACCGTGTTGTCTTTGGAGGGCCAGGCTGGCTCACCGTGGTCCTCTCGCTGCCTTTATTAACGTTCCCCAACACACGTACATACACACACACCCTTAACCCCTACACAGTTCAATCCCATCTCCTTGCACAAGGCTAGTGAGAACTATCGTGAGCTATCAACTGCGTTCCCCCTTGGACACGGGTTAAGTAGAAATTCGTCACCACCGGAAATAAGTGGGAGGTGTTCCTGTAGACTGTCTCGGGCGGTATTATTTCCGGTAGTGACGATAGTAGGCTAGATCCATAGGTAGGCTGTTCCGTTTGTTACTATCAAATTACAGAGTTGCGTACTTAAGTGATAATTCTTCCGTTGCGCAGTTTTTCTCTAGTTTACGGAGTGTGAGTGCCGGGGTCTGCGTTATTTTCACAACGCAGTGGAGGCCGATCATCTAAAACTACCTTGTTGTCTTTTTGTAATAGCCCAGGGCTGGCGCTACCGTAACAGTGGCGACCTCGCATCAGGATATCCTAACAGTGCCTTCTTCTTGCTAGATATCGTTCCTTGGCGTTCTCTGTGCTTTGAGGTGAAGTTGATGAGTGTGAAGTTTCTCAGTCAGCATTAGTTATTTCATTATTCAGTACTGCCATTGAATTATCGCCATGGAGTCACGCGTGTCTACACCAGAAGGCGTACGTGCTGAGTCACCTGTGGATAAGGAAAATATGGAACAACGAGAGGCACATAGCAAAGGTACTCCCCGTGTGAGCCCTGTGTTTAACTATGGTGCTGAGCTGCCTCGTTTCGCTACCCCACCATTACCATCTATGATGCCGCTGAGCCAGTTTACAGCAGTTCCCCTAGGTATGTCTAGTGCTTTCCCTGGAGTTGTTCATTCCACTCCCATATACCCTGGAGTCTTGTCACCGGAGGCTCAGTTGCAGTTGGAGTTGAAAAAGATGGAGATGGAAATGCAGCGTGCAAGAGAGAAAGAAGAGATGGAGATGCAGTGTGCCAGAGAAGAGATGGAGATGCAGCGTGCAAGAGAAAGAAGAGATGGAGATGCAGCGTGCCAGAGAAGAGATGGAGATGCAGCGTGCAAGAAAGAAGAGATGGAGATGCAGCGTGCAAGAAAGAAGAGATGGAGATGCAACGTGCAAGAGAAGAGATGGAGATGCAGCGTGCAAGAGATGGAGGTGCAGCGTGAAAAAATGCGATTTGAGCTGGAGAAGACTCGCTTGGAGGTGACTGCTAATAGGTCTACTTCAGATACCCATACCTTAGGCTGTGCAGAGGATAGGGAGAGTTGGCTCTCAAGGAGTCTGAAATTAGTGCCAGCATTTTATGAGTTGAAGGTGACAGAATGGTTTGTCAGGTTTGAAAAGAAGGCTAGGGAGTTTGAGTGGCACAGGCAGCGCTGGGTGGGCTTGGTATCTAATGTGCTGAAGGGAAAAGCTTTGGAAGCGTATAATAAGATGAACCCTGAGGATATAGATGATTATGATGAATTTAAAGCAGCCATTCTGAAGGCATATGAACTTAGACCAGAGGCTTATCGGTTGTTGTTCCGTGGTGCTCGGAAAAGACCTGCTGCCTATATGGCCTACGCCAGGTATCTGGAGGAGACGTTAGACGAGTGGTTGCTGAGTGAGAGCGCCACTTCGTATAAGGATGTGCGTGAACTGCTTTTGATGGAACATTTTACCAACATGGCTGACAAAGAAATTGGTGTTAAAATTAGGGAGAAGAGATTTAAGACCTTGAAGGAAGCAGCGACGTGGGCTGATGACCGGGTGTTTGCCTTGCGGAGTATGGGGGTCAAGTATGCTAATTTTCAGTATTCCAGGGAGAGGACTGTGAGTGGTCCGGCCTGGGATAAATCTCCCGTGAATCAGTCCAAGGGAAGTCCAGAGGAGAAAAGGAATTCAGGGAGAAAGAGCCCCGTATCCAGTTCGAAGCTGCTTTGTTATTTTTGCAAAGAGAGTGGGCACATCAAGCCTAACTGCCCTAAGTGGAAGACCTCCCAAAATGCCAAACCAGTGGCACTAGTTGTAGGTTCGAGTCAGGTGAACGAGAGGAGTTGGGAGAGTGGTAACGGTGAGGGAGAAGTCTGTGGAAAGCTGGAGTGCAGCCGGCTGTGCTCGCTGCCAGCTCAGGCTGAAAAAGTTACCCAACATGCTACGCCACCTCCGGATGAACTGCCTCAGAAATCGTCCCTAGACTGGTGTAAACCTTTTATGTGTTACGGCACAGTGAAAATTCATGGGATCAATTATCCAGTTACTGTGGTTCGTGATACCGGTGCACAACAGTCTGTGTGCAGAAACGTGATTGGAGGGCCTGTAAACTCAGGGAAGTATGTGCTGTGTAGAGGCATGAACTCATGAATACTATGATTATGTTCATGTGGAACTCGATTGCCCCATTGTTCAGGCTGCAGCTCAAGTCGCTGTTGCTGATGTAATGCCAGTAGAGGGGGTTGATTTTCTGCTGGGGAACGACCTGGCTGGGGAGAAAGTATTTCCATCTCTTCCCCCACCAGTTGTTGTGGCAGAGAAGTGTTTTGACGCCTCAAAAATTGGTATTGAAGTTGATGCAGAAGTGGAAGCCATGTTCCCGGTCTGTGCAATTACAAGACCTATGGCACAGGTTGCAGCCTGGGAGGAAGAACTGGCGAAGTCACAGGTTCTTGGGGTCGACTGTGATGAGGCAGGGCCACCAATGGAGGAACCTAGTGAGCAGGGTGTTGCTGTGGTGGGTGAGGAGAGTGGGAATGCGTGCATGGGCGCCGCCCCACTTCCCACTCAGGACACTAGAGGTGGTGCTGAGTGTGTCTGTGTGGAGACTGAACCCAGCCCACCGACTGAATTAGAAGAATTTCAGGACGCTGGGGTCGACTGCGGGGATGCAGGACCACCGTCAAACGCGCCTGAGGAACAGAGTGTCACTGTTGAGGGTAGAGGTGATGATGATGACAGTGTGGAGTCTGACATTCCTTCCCCTGTCGAGTGTACTAGAGGTGGCGCTGAGATTGATCACCCTTCGCAATCCAGTGTCCCGACCAGTCCCTTATCTCAGTCCTCAGTAGAGCTGGCGGGTGTTGGGCCAGCAGAATTGAGGGTGAAGCAACAGGAGGATGTAACATTAAAGCCCTTGTTTGCTCGAGTAGGGGAAGAAAGAAGTATAGAGTGTGGTAAGGAGGAGTTCCTGATTAAAGACAATGTTTTACATCGCCGATGGACGCCCACTGGCGCCACGGTGGATGGAGGAGTGGGTGAGTTAGTGCAGATGGTGGTGCCTGTGCAGTATAGGGTGTCGTTAATACAGTTAGCACATGAGGGACCTTTAGCAGGTCACCTGGGAAATAGAAAGACAGTGTAGCGCTTAAGATATAACTTTTGGTGGCCAAGTATGCCGGGACAAGTTGCTGCATACATCAAGAGCTGTCACACGTGTCAGATAGTGGGCAAGCCTAATCAAGTTCTTCCTGTGGCCCCTTTGACTCCCATTCCTGCAGTTGAACCTCCGTTTACCCGGGTAATCATTGATATCGTGGGCCCTTTACCTCCTACTTCTGCTGGAAACAAGTATTTGTTAACCATAATGGATGTTACAACGCGATACCCAGAGGCTATATCAATCAGAAGCATGCAGGCGAAGTCATTAGTCAAGCAACTTATTCTGTTCTTTACTCATTTTGGCCTGCCCAAGGAGTAGCAGTCAGACCGTGGAGTGAATTTTGCATCTAATTTGTTTAAGCAGACAATGATAGAGTTGGGCATCAAGCACATTTTGTCCAGTGCCTACCATCCGCAGTCACAAGGTGCCCTGGAAAGGCATCATCAGACCTTAAAGACAATGCTGCGCACCTCCTCCTATGATAGTGGAAAGGATTGGGACCTAGCGGTACCCTTTGTTATGTTTGCAGTGAGAGAGGTACCAACTGAGTCATTAGGGTTTTCACCCAATGAGTTAGTGTTTGGGCACAGAGTTCGTGGTCCCTTGGATGTGGTGCGAGAGGCCTGGAGTAACAACAAATCTGGCAACCAGGAATCCATGCTTGACTATGTCTGCCGCACTCGGGAGAGACTGCACTGTGCTTTAGAGCTTGCCCGTGACCATCTAATCGGGGCTCAAGCGAGAATGAAGGCTCATTATGATAAGAAGGTCAGAAGTGAGTTTAAGCAAGGAGATGAAGTTTTGGCACTGCTGCCCATGCAAGGAAAACCTCTGGCGGCTAGATTCAGTGGTCCTTATATTGTGAAGAAGAGAGTTGGGGAACTTGACTATCTAATTGTTACCCCAGATAGGCGGAAGAGTACTCAAGTTGTGCCACATTAATATGTTGAAGCCATACTACCGCCCAGTTGATTCTCATTGTGGGATGACTGCTGATGTCTCTCACCTGGGATGTGAAGGACGGGGAAGGGAGGACGTGGCATCAAAGGAACGTGCTGTGGAGGGAACTGTTGGTGCCGGTGATGTGAGTAGTGGACCAGGGTTACAGCCACAGTCCCTAGAAGGTGACTTTGGAGTGGACGTTGAGGGAACAAGGGATAAGAGCGCTCCTGTAGTTTTGGCGGATGGTAGTGAGTTGGAGCAGGGGGAAGTGCTTAGTCGTGGTGAGATGTTACCAGCTGACCTATGGGAGGGCCATGGTTATGCAGCTCTGGTGGAGAAATTGCGACACCTTGATCCAGTAAAGCGATAAGAGCTGTGCAACAGATTATGGAAACATCCGAAAGTTTTTGGAGATTCACCGGGATTGACAACTTGGGCTACTCATGACATTGACGTTGGGGATAGTAAGCCTGTAAAATTAGCTCCCTACCGCATCAACCCTATCAGACAGAAAGCTCTCGATATTATATGTTGGACCATGGATTGATCAAGAGAGAGTTTCAGTGAGTGTAGTTCACCAGTTATCTTGCAGCCGAAGCCAGATGGGAAGGTTAGGTTGTGTGTGGACTTCCGGAAGGTTAACTCACTGTCTAAGACCGATGCTTATCCCTTGCCTCGGGTCGATGACTCCGTGGACAAGGTGGGAAATGCCACTTATATCACCAAACTTGACTTAGGATACTGGCAGGTCCCGCTGACGGAACGGGATAAACAAGTGGCTAGCTTTGTTGTCAGTGGTGCAGTATATCAGTGCCAGGTGATGCCTTATGGATTGAAGAATGCTCCAGCCACTTTCCAGAGGCTTATGGATAAAGTGGTGGATGGCATACCTAATTGTGTCGTTTACATCGATGATGTCATTGTGTATGACACCAAGTGGGAGGAGCACCTTGATCATGTGGAAATGCTCATTAAGCGGTTGGAGGAAGCTGGCTTAGTAGTCAACTTGGACAAGTGCGAGTTCGTACGTGCTAAGGTCCAGTAGCTTGGATTTGTTGTAGGACATGGGCAAGTGGCTCCACCTCGGGCTAAGGTGGATGCCATTTCCAACTTTGCAGCACCCCAGTGTCGCCGTGCCCTCCAGCGATTTTTGGGCATGATCAGCTATTACAGAAGATTTATTGGAAATTACTCCACAGTGCTTGCCCCTCTTACTGACTTATTGCGCAAGGATAAGAAGTGGCAGTGGACAGCCGAGTGTGAGCAAGCTTTTACTACTGTTAAGTCTCTGCTGTGCCACCACCCTATATTGCGTGCACCAGATTTTGACAAATCTTTTGTGCTGGCAGTTGATGCTAGCCGAGTAGGGGTAGGAGCAGTGTTGATGCAGCCGGATGAGGGCCAGGTTGAACATCCCATACCATACTTCTCAAAGAAGTTTAATAGAGCCCAGAAGAAGTATTCCGTCATAGAGCAGGAGTTATTAGCGATTTTCCTGGCCCTGCAACACTTTGCTGTCTACCTGCCCCCTTTTGGCCCTGTGATCAAGATTTATTCAGACCATCATCCCCTGCAGTTTTTGAACAAGTTTAAATTTAAGAACCAGCGTTTGACCCGCTGGAGTTTGCTTTTGCAAGAGTACAATTTAGAAGTTAGGCATATTAAAGGGATTGATAACGTAATTGCTGATTGTTTATCCAGGGAGGGGTCAGGGTCTTGATTCGAAAATTTTGATTCAGAGCTCAAAATTTTCCCTTGGGGAAGGGCGTGTTACTCTGTCCGCCTGTCCGTTCCCACGGGTGCAGCCGTTACAGCTGGGCTAGGGGATTATGCAGTATCCGTGTCATTCGCGGAGTTTAAATTAGCGAGTGTTACAAGTTCTTTTGTTTCTTTCGTTCCTGCCACTGAGGGCAACTTTAATACCATGCTGAGAATGAATTTGATTATTTTGATTGTTTTATGTGAGCTACCAGTATATTTAATGATGTTTTGCTTGCATTAGAAGTACCAATTCATTGTAGAGAGAGAGGGGCACGAATTTAAGTTCCTTATTAATTAATCTGATTCATGCGTTCACGCTTGGCTGCTCACGAGCCTAGCATTCGACCAGTGTCTTCCCAACCAGCTTCAGTATCGTGTGTGTGTGTACACTCTCTCCCCAGTCATATTTTTGTATAGAGAGAACACGTCGGTGTTCTAAGCCGAGCTGGCGTTTTCATTTAAGTTCATTTTATTCTTTTGTTTGCTGACTGAGGGAAGTAGCTATTTTATTTGATTTTGTGACCGTGTTGTCTTTGGTTGTCTTTGGAGGGCCAGGCTGGCTCACCGTGGTCCTCTCGCTGCCTTTATTAACGTTCCCCAACACACGTACATACACACACACCCCTAACCCCTACACAGTTCAATCCCATCTCCTTGCACAAGGCTAGTGAGAACTATCGTGAGCTATCAACTGCGTTCCCCCTTGGACACGGGTTAAGTAGAAATTCGTCACCACCGGAAATAAGTGGAAGGTGTTCCTGTAGACTGTCTCGGGCGGTATTATTTCCGATAGTGACGATAGTAGGCTAGATCCATAGGTAGGCTGTTCCGTTTGTTACTATCAAATTACAGAGTGTTGCGTACTTAAGTGATAATTCTTCCGTTGCGCAGTTTTTCTCTAGTTTACGGAGTGTGAGTGCCGGGGTCTGCGTTATTTTCACAACGCAGTGGAGGCCGATCATCTAAAACTACCTTGTCTTTTTGTAATAGCCCCGGGCTGGCGCTACCGTAACAATATATATATATATATATATATATATGCAGCCTCTGTGATACAGTGGTAGAGTGTGCATTTCGTACACGGGTGGCCCAGAGTTCGCGCCCCGCCAGGGTAATAAACTTTGGGAATGTTCACCTGGCCACGTACTTCATTGCAGGACACAAGGGGTGCTGTGGTTGAACCAGTGTCGCTTACTGTAAAGTATGCTTGCACCCAGTCGGCTTGCGCGGGCTGATTACACTTGGTTCACAGACTACACACTCATCCAAAGCCACTCCAACACTACAATCACACTTACAAGCACTTCTCACCCTACATACAATCTCTACCAGACAGCCTAAGCCACTTGGTAGATACATCGGCTCTTGAAAACCCGTAAGAATTTTGTTAGCTTACAGTTTCCAGCTGCACTATCTTTATAAAGAAAAGACTACCTTTCCATTGCAATCTCTGCATCTTTTCATGCTGAGTTGTCTAGTCCGGTAACATTTTTGGTGGAACCCCCAGGTTCACCATAATAATGCATAATTCGCTGCTTGACATAATCATGAAGGCAGAGCTTACGATATACACTCAAATTATAACAGAGGAGGTGCAATGAATATATAAAATCTGACCTGCACCGAAAAGACTTGCGTTTGTAGCTTCGAGGTTCCGTGTGGTCGGAGTAAACAAACTCGCACTTTCACGCAAGACCTCGCGGCCCTACATCCCATATGTTTCTCAGGAAATGTACTGTCTTAACCAAGAGTGGAGACCCTAAGCACGGGGCCCAATTTGGAGCAATTGGTCCTGTTGGCTTAAAACTGGCCCTGATTAATAGTAGGTGATTAACACTTGAATGTGATGCTAGTTATGAAGAAGTGCTGGGGAAAGGATACATGGTACGGGTTTTTTTATTTCACTTCGTGAAATATGGTGCAATTGGACGCAATCTGGGCCAAGTTTAGGTCCAAAACGTATAGTATTGTAATTATGAAACAGTGGAAAACGTATTGGATTATATGACAATGCCTAAGTAAATTATACAATGCTTATCAACACTACTATGCGTGACAACAGGTTTGATAATACGAGAATTAATGATAAACAGGTTTGGATTGACTGAAGGCTTAGTAATCGCGGAAAAGACAATAAAAAGGCCTAAAATCATGACAAAAAGGTATGAAATTATTATATAAACGAGTAAATCATGATTTACAACACTACGGTAAGTGATATGAGGTTTCACAAAGCTGGAGTAAATGAAAGTAAATTGAAAGTGCTATAGTCGTTTAGTTTTCACCAGACGATCCTTAATTCCTCTCCTTTCACCTGATGGATAAGTAGTAAGATGGGGCTGACCTGACTAGTAACCACGGACATTATCTCATGCAACCTAGACTCAGTACTCATGCTAAGGGAAGGGCCCAGTTTCTTTTAAAAAAAAAAAAAAAAAAAAAAAAAAAAAGCTACCTTAGCAAAGCATCGATGAAAATCAAAACCATTAACTCACTAAGACATGTGTAGTAAATACGAAAGACTGTGACGATGAATAGCTATCAAAAGGAATTAACCCCTTAACCGCGGGGCGTCACTTTCGTGACGCTTGGGAGCAAGGGATCATACCGCGGGGCGTCGCTTTTGTGATTCTGTGTTATTTTGAATTCACCCGGGCTTTCAAATGGGGGCTTGTATCATCTATCAGTACTGACAATGTCCAACACTAGTCAGCACTCCTAATCTCATCTGTACTCCCATCCATTGTTGACAATTTAGCCATTTCTCCCCGTTCTTGACTCCACTCCCTACCCCCCCTCCATTACCCTATCCTCTCGCCTGCCCGGCCATGCTACGCTAAGTAAATCTTCCCTGGAATTTTTCACTGATTTCATCCATTGAAATAAGCCCTATGTCGTATTCTTATACCAAATAATATATACAAGAAAGAAATCAGGTAAGTGAGAGTGCCATACACCTGGAATTGGCTAATTATCACCTGACAACACCTCACGTGCACTCGTTCGCTAATTTTCGCTGTTTTTTTCCCCTTGAAATATGCCGTATAATCTATTTTCGTAATAAATATACATGTAAGGAGAGAAGGGAGAAGCCTAACTGATATTTACATTCACCTGGAACTACCTAATTTATAATGTATTGTCTAGATTTCCTGCCAATCATATCAGTGCTACACAAAGCTGTTTCAAGATTTAACATTGGTAGCTCTGATTATATATCTCCTAAGTAGGCCTCTAATCTATTTTCGTAATAAATATACATGTAAGGAGGAAGGGAGAACCCTAAATGATATTTACATTCACCTGGAACTACCAAATTTATAATGTATTGTCTAGATTTCCTGCCAATCATATCAGTGCTAGACTTAGCTGTTTCAAGAAGTAATATTGGTAACTCTGAATAACCCCTAAAGCAGGCCTCTAGGCTAGCTGGCCTGGCCCCTGCGTTATCAGTGTAGTCTCATCTTCCGAAGTGAGAGGACGTATGTTTCATCTTGCTGACTTCAAGGCCTTTTTTCACCCCCATGCAAATGGCTCTGTGACCTTTACCCCTACTAAACCTCGTGTGGAAAGGGGTAAAGGGCTGACAATTGATAAAAGAGTGACTACGATCTTTCTATTGAGTAAAACAGTGCAAGTGGAATTGTAAATAATGTGTAAATAATGTGTAAACAGCAAGTGAAAGTAATGAATGTAAATATACGTGAACAATGGAAAATAGTTTTATAAGTTATTTCAAGTGACAGTGCATAACACTATAAATAAAATAGAAATGTAAATAACGTAAATAAAATAGAGAACGTAAATAGAAATGTAAATGAGTAGTATTATAAGAATACGAGTATATACCCTAGGAGTAATGAAAGTGAAAGTTTCACTCTAGCATGTCTGAATGCTATGAGTTATGAGAGTGAAGATGAAAGTGACATTCACTCTCAATGCCAGTATACAGGACGAGAAAGTGAATGCTACGTATTTTACTGAAAGAAATTGAATCCCTACAGTGACAATAAACTAATACTACTGAAGGAAACTTATGGATAAAGACTGTAGATATATATAAGTGTTATATAGTAATAGAAATATAAAGTGTGAGGGGTTTTATGAATAATAAATGACAGACTACCATGAGCGAACTAGTGCCAGTGCGACGATCAGACGCGCTCGTAATTTCCATTGCTTTCACAGTGTTTTTTTTTTTTGAGTATGGATCCCAAACTACTTGAAAATTGTAGAATAGTGTTTATAGTGTTTGTATCTGGCTGTGGTAATCATATTACGGGTTGTCGGGAAGTGTAAAGTGGAGACTTCGTTACCCTACTTCAGAGGTCTCCACAAGTCCTACGGTAACGGACGAAGGCTCAACAATCATTCCAGGTGAAAGCTGAAGGTATGTGCCATAAGCATATGTAATTTTATTATTCTAGGACTAATAACTGATTTTTGGCAAATATTTTTTGAGAGTCTGTCGGAGCCCAAATAACCCCGCGGCACACGCAAGTAATTGGTAAACAAGCCCGCGGTGTAGGGGTTAAAGGCACTGATACGAAGTAAGTTTAAAGGCAAATGAGTGGATTTAAACCATGGTTTTACCTAAGAAGGCTTGAATGAACGCTTGTGTACATTTACGGAAGAAATAACTACTTTCAGGTTTTGCACTTACCATAAGATGGACAGGTGATAATGAAGAGTGCTTAGGTGACATCCAGTTCTCAAAAGTCCCCCCCAATTCACAACACACAAAAATTAGCACAGTACAAACACCATCGTCCCGTTCGCGGGACGCCATCTTTACACTTCCCACATTGGTAGCAGAGTTGCCAACTCATGCCATGCTAACTAGATGTCGCTAGAAGTTGCTAAATTAAGGCTACAAAAAAGTTAGCAGTGGAAATACTTTAAGCGACCCACATAGGCTGAATGCATAATTATTAGAATAAAGATAGGAAAATGCGATGTAACGTAAATTCTACGATTAATACTTCAATGAGCATCAGCACTTTCTTTCAAGGTGATTACAATGTCTGTCAAGTTTCAGTCTGGTTAATCTTCCTCAATGGCCAGGCTAGAGATTCAAGGCTCTTGTGAGCTATTACCCGACTTTTTCTGGTAAGCCTTCACTGTGCCAATGTTTTCATGACCCCTTCAGGCAACGACCCCCTCAGGCAACTCGTAGTTATGGCAACACTTTCCTTGCCGTCTAGGTCCATTTCTTACTGCTAGGAGTGTTTTTATACACTTCACAGACTTCATTGGAGCTGCATGTGGAAAATGAAATTCAATACAAAGAAATGTAAAATACTGGAAATGGGTAAAAGTACCAAGAGGCCATCATCGAATTATTTGATGGGTATTGAACCAATCACAAAAGCGAGAGAAGAAAAAGATTTGGGAGTGCTGGTCCAGGATAGTCTGTCACCTGAAAAACATATTAACAAGACAGTTAGAGAGATGTATAAACTCTTGACCAACATAAGCGCAGCATTTCATTACATGGATGACGAGATGATGAAAAAAATTGATAATGGCCATGATCCGCCCCAGGTTTGAATATGCAGCAGTAGTGTGGTCCCCACGCAAAAATAAAGATATAAACAAGATTGAGAGAATACAAAGAACAGCAACCATGATGGTCCCCAGTCTCGCAGATCTGTCGTACAGAGAGGGGCTGGAAAAACTGGATTTGCCTTCCTTAGAGGAAAGGAGAAAGAGGGGCGACATGACTGCAGTGTTCAGGACCATGATGGGAGTAGATAAAACTGACAGAGAAGATCTATTTGTATGGGATAAGAGAATAACAAGATGACGCGGAATGAAACTGAAGAAGCCAAGCTGCTTGAAGGATCAAGAAACATAGTTTTCCTTACAGATGCATAGACCTGTGGAATAGCCTGGACAAAGAGATCGTCCAATCTAAAAACTTAAACGAGTTTAAATGCAAAATTTGACTTACTGAGAAACAAAGACGGGACCCCACAAGCGTAGCTCATTTCCTGTATATCACAATTAGGTAAATACACACACACACACACACACACACACACACACACACACACACACACACACACACACACACAGATGCACACATACACATATATGCACATACTTATATATTTATCAGTAATTTTGGTAGCAGCAGCACTCCAACCTCATAATTGAGTATGTTGAAACGAGCCTGACCGGATTCCTTCCCCCATGCTGCCTTTGAGAGATTATGGGACGTCAGGATGAAGTATTCAGCAGCTTTATCATCCTTGATGGAAGCATATGTCTTAATATGTGGCACATGGTGAGTCAGTTTCTTTTCGTCGCTTCGCCACAGACTGGAAAGAAAAACTCATCATCAGATTTTTCCTCTGCCCACTACAGCAATATATCATATATATTATATATATGCAACTGCTACATCTATTATGTTGCTATGCAGATAATGCTTTCGATACTTATGACCTTTTTTTCAACTTAAATACTGCAGTATTTGACAGCCCAGTGTAAGTCATGGTTGTGTGTAATTCAATGAACTTTAATAATGAGGCAGAAATGAGTTTCACTGGTTACAATAGTTGGTTTGTGTTCAACTGGCAGAGCTGGGCTATTCTAGCAACGTACATGCTATGACATGGTGGTATGAAAATCATCGAGTCTATGATATGAGGTATGAATGAGTGTCCTTGGTTACTGATCAAATTAACCCTCAACTGAGCTGAAAATGGGCTATAAATCATTGTCAGATGAAACAAACCAGCTACTGTCAAACTGAATCTTCACTCTAAATACACTTTAATCATCATTAACTGAAAATGGTTAGATAACACCACATGCCCATTATGCACGGTGACAAGGACGGACACCTTCACATGGTGACAAAGATGTAAGTGAGTGGCTCCACTGTTCAACCGGTGTCCCACAACTCCCATCCTCCAAAAGGTAGACTGCAAGAGGATGGGAACTACATCCTGCAGTCCACCAGGTTTGTGTCCACGTGAACCCCTGGCCACAACAACAATGAGAAGATATACTTACTGATACAGACTGAGGCTCCATGTTTGGACATCGTACTTCGACCGCTACAGAAACAAGCCACGCCCTCCTTGCCGTCCCTCGATGCTACTGCTCACATCATCTTCGCTTGGGAAGATGATCTTAACCTGAAAAATAATGAAATAATGCAATTTCTCTCCCATACTGCCACAGATCCTCACTCCTGCCTCACTGATGGTAAATAATTTCCCCCCCCTCTCTCTCTTTCATTATATATGTCAATACGTAAGTATACATATGTACAGTGTAAACTGCCTAAGGGTAATAAGTGAAATGCACAAAAAACTATGAAACTCTTAACCCATTGGAGCCCGGTGTCCGGACTACTGGACAGAACTGGGATTTTTCAAGTCTTTTTAAAGTGGGGAACCCCCGGGTATGGACCTATGAACTTCGCGACTATGAGCCGATAGGCGGAGGGCGGTACGCTTAATACCCAGCCATTGCCATGCCTCGCCCAGCACCCCCGGGATCCAATGGGTTAATTGTAACTGATTATATGACCTTGTGTCCATCTGTCAGGCTGTATCATTGGTATTCATCCAAACAAACTCCCTTCCCATTCAAACTGCCCTTCCCAGAGACTACAAGCTGCCCTAGCCAGACTACAATGCACACTCCTTCACTACCCTTCAAAAAACAGCTCACAACCCATTCATTCCCTCTGCTTTACCTTCATCCCACTCACACCACAGCCTCATGCAATTCACTTTCACGAGAGGTACTCCTTCAACATGACAAAAAATTCATTCATTCATTGCCAGACGCCATGTATCCCAAACGGGGTGGCCAAGGGCTTAGAGTTAATTGTTTTACAGGGAGGGGCGCTAATCCTCCACCAACCCCACTTGACACGTAGGGATGCCAACAGCATCTGGTGTTCCCAGGCGTTCACCCATTCAAGTACTAACCAGACCCAACGTTGCTTAACTTCGCTGATCGGACAAAAAATAAATGAAGAAAATCCACTACCAGCTTGAATTTGTTAAGGAAAACAGCCTGGAGACAGCGGCAGAGGCGGCGGCAGCGGAGGCGGAGGCGGCGGCGGCAGCAGACAGCAATATAACATGGACTTACTGCCTGGTCCATCCCTGGGGCCTGGTCCACCCCTGGGACCTGATCCAACCCCCAGAAACTTGCAGCCCACTCTCCCATCAACCATGATGCTGAACAAGGCCCCAAACTACCTGAAGGGTGAAAGGAAATTTGAGTGAAGAGCATTCATCATAATCATCATCAGTTCAAGTTATGGGAGTTCCATCAGACAACAAACAAGTATTAATAGTCAGACAAATATGCAGATTGACAATAGTAGTAGTAATAGTAGTAGTAAGAATATATAATTACCAACTGATGATATCTGCGCCACAATGGGTGAGGTCACAGTAACAGAGTGCTGCTGTAGAACACGTCGTAATTTCCTGTGGCCCCACTTTTCACAATCTTCATCTGTGTGGTTCCCTGGGACGCTGCAAAAGAGGGCGGCCCTGTAAAGGCAAAGTATGATCATCATGACATCATCAACATCACATCATCACCATAATAACAAAAACAACAATAACAATAATAACAATAACAATCATCATCATCGCCCGGACCTTCTTTCCCACCCAAGGGCAGGGTGAGGCGTAGCAATGTCCAGACAGCCCAAATTTGCCCAATCCAGTGGGCCACTCTACCACTCGTTCACCATTCAAGCCCCTGGAAACCTGGCTCTATCTGATACACCAAAGACATTCACCACATTCTGTAGCTTCAGATAAACGTATCCAATAAAGTGAATAATAATAATAATATCCAAGGGGTGGTTAAGGTTTATTGCTCATGTCATGCCACTCAGGGATGAGTGAGGCTGGTCATTCTCACCTTAAATGTCAAGACCAACTTGCCTAACCCCAGGTTCCTACGCTCCTGTATGGCATGACATGATTGGATGATGGATGGATGGATGGATGGAATAATAATAATAATAATAATCCATCCAACCATCATCCAATCCTACATTGCCCCATGAGCAGCGTAGGAGCCCGGGGCTAGGCAGTTGGTCTCGACATTTAAGATGAGAGTGAAGTAATAATAATAATAATAATAATAATAGTCACTCATCTTAAATGTCAGGACCAACTGCCTAGCCCCGGGCTCCTACGCTCCTCATGGGGCAACGTAGGATTGGATGATGGATGGAAAAATAACAATAATAATAATAATAATAATAATAACGCATCAACTCACCTGCACGCTGAGAAGTCGTGCCCTCTTACCATCTCTGCCCATCTGCTGCAACTCCGGAACTTGTAGGAGTGTAGGTAGTCAATGAGGTCTCCTTTGAAGCAGGTAACTGATTCACCATCTGTCCTTGGCACACCTTCCTCTGTGAAAGATGATAATCTGGGTGTGCGTTAATTGTTGTGGCAGTAGTAGTAGTAGTAGTAGTAGTAGTGAGAGAGAGAGAGAGAGAGAGAGAGAGAGAATGATGACAAAGATACTGCTGCTGCTGCTAACTATAAATAAGGGAGGGAGGAAGGTAAGGAGAAGGGGAGAAAGAAGGATGAAATAAGGAATGGATAATAATAATAATGACAGTAATAGGAATAATAATTCATTCATTCATCATCCAGTCTTACGTTGACCCATAAGGAGCGTAGAAGCCAGGGGCTATAGGCAAGTTGGTCCCGACATTTAAGATGAGAGTGACCAGCCTCACTCATCCCAGAATGGCATTACATGAGCAGTAAACTCCAACCATCCCTCAGATATAAACCTGCACTGACTCAATCTAACTGGAGCGCCGTAATTACTCACTCAACCACCAGGCGCCAAATTCTGGTTATATGGTTACCGCTCAGCATAGTACAGTAAATGGTTTCCTGGTGTACAGGAAACCATTTGGCTTGTCACTCAGTGTAGGGTCACCCACAGGCAGAAGGAAGAGGGAAGAATGAAGGAAAGACAGAAGAGGGAGTGTAAAGTCACCCATAGGAAGAAGGACGAGGAAAGAATGAAGGAAAGAAAGAAGAGGATGAGTAAGACTGGTCACTCTCATCTTAAATGTCAGGGCCAACTTGCCTATCCTCGGGCTCCTACGCTCCTCATGGGTCAAGAAAGAATTAGATGATGGATGGAATAATAATAATAATAATAATAATGATAATAATAAATAATAACAAGAATAATAAGAATGTCACGGGGTTTTTATAATATCAGGGTAATTTTGAAATAAATGCTTAAATATTATTCAATTGATATTAATATTCAATAATATTAAAGAGCAGGGACAATGATTGTCTTGCTAAATCGTGCAACGATTCTCTTAAGAACGAGAATTTAAAAACTTTCTCCACAGTACACAGCAGAGACTAATTACTCACAATTGCTGAATTACTGTACTGTTATCCTCTGGAGAAAGTTACTTCACCCCTGACAATAAATAACTAATACTAATAATAATATCAGGCTCTTGCTGATGCTTTAACTCCTATCTGGCACAACGGATTTTAAGTTAATACAACAAGACTGGTCTAAGTACCAGTTATGAAAGCAAACGTTTTTGCAAGCTAGGAGCTATATGGAAAATAAGCTTAATTTGGAGGAATGAAACAAGATTTTACTTTACATTAAGCTCAAGAAAAAGAACTGTTAAATTTATTGATTACAAAAAATAAATTTAACGTTACAATTCAAATCAAATTAATGAGACGCACTCACTCACTCACAAAAGCTAAATACTTACGCCTAGGAAAAAAAACCTTAACTAAACTCTTAAGACTACAAAATACAAAAAGGAAATACTGTAGTCGATGAATGTTTTGTATCACCCAAGGGGTGGGAGTTTGGAGAAACTGTCTCAGTGGAGTCTGGGTGCTAGGGACCTCTTCTCTCGCACTTCTGGAGCACAGGACCTCTCTCCGTCAGAGCAACAACTAGACTGAATTCAAAATACATTGTATGGGCAGGACGCACAAGCCACCGGAAGAAGGCGTGTTTAACGGTTTAGGCAAGCAGAGGCGAACGATAAAGAAACAATTGTATCGCTCAGTAGAGCACTTAGTGACGTGCATTAAATCGTTCACTTTTGAAAACAGTGATGAATGTTTTGAAAAGTATACCCCAAAATGGAGGGAGAAACGGTTAGCTGAGCGATACACAGTGAGTTTTCCACTAATAGTTCGTGGCTTCTCACAAAAGGGAAATGTCGCGAATTGATTCGTGACATTACGCCCCTACAAAATTAAATTTTTCCTTATGGGAAAAAATTTGTGGATATATATATATATATATATGTACACATCCTAAGTCATTCACACAAGATTCACACTGTGGTGTGTGTGCTATCCTGCTACAGGAGAAAGTCGCAGTCGCCAGTGAGAGAAAAAACCTCGTATTTACGTTAATAGAAGCAAGCTTGAGGGAAAAACTCCGTGACGATGGTGAAAATCCTGTACTCAGGTCAAACTGAGCAAAAATTCGCTACATTTACACTGACAACTAATTGTTGTGTAGCGTGGTGTATGTAATACACGGTGTAGGTGTGACAGTTGTAGTGTAACTGTACCTACGTGTAAAATGACACAGTAAATAATAACATGGCGACGACGAAGGCAGAGGAGAAGGGGCGGCAGCGTGCGGCAGACGATCAGCTGGCCCGCACAGCAAAACTGCTACACCCATTGCTGAACCTGCAAAACCAATTAAGGTGGAGCATCAAAAGTGTCAATGAGACAAAATTCTTATTACGTTACAATTACTCTCTCTGCCTAGCAATCAGTACATGCTACGACGTACATTCGAGGTCGCCATTAATTATAGCACACGATTAGTGTCGGCAAGTTGAGAATCCTTGTGCAAACTCGGGTCTTCCATAGCCTCGAACCGCACACGGGTCCTCAACCTGTGCCTTAACCTACAGTACTTATATTAGTATCGGAGAGCTGAGAATCCTTGTGCAAACTTGGGTCTTCCACAGCCTCAAGTCGCCTCTGCGGAGTTCTCACTTCCCCCATAACCTACAGTACTTATATTAGTATCGGGAAGCTGAGAATCCTTGTGCAAACTTGGGTCTTCCATAGCCTCAAGTCACCTCTGCGGAGTTCTCTCTCGAACTTCCCCCTTAACCTACAGTACTTATATTAGTATCGGGGAGCTGAGAATCCTTGTGCAAACTTGGGTCTTCCATAGCCTCAAGTCGCCTCTGCGGAGTTCTCTCAAACTTCCCCCTTAACCTACAGTACTTATATTAGTATTGGGGAGCTGAGAATCCTTGTGCAAACTTGGGTCTTCCATAGCCTCAAGTCGCCTCTGCGGAGTTCTCTCTCAAACTTCCCCCTTAACCTACAGCATTTATATTAGTATCGGGGAGCTGAGAATCCTTGTGCAAACTTGGGTCTTCCATAGCCTCAAGTCGCCTCTGCGGAGTTCTCTCTCGAACTTCCCCCTTAACCTACAGTACTTATATTAGTATCGGGAAGCTGAGAATCCTTGTGCAAACTTGGGTCTTCCATAGCCTCAAGTCGCCTCTGCGGAATTCTCACTTCCCCCTTTTCCTACAGCACTTATATTAGTATCGGGGAGCTGAGAATCCTTGTGCAAACTTGGGTCTTCCATAGCCTCAAGTCGCCTCCGAGGAATTCTCACTTCCCCCTTAACCTACAGTACTTATATTAGTATCGGGGAGCTGAGAATCCTTGTGCAAACTCGGGTCTTCCATAGCCTCGAGTCGCCTCTGCGGAGTTCTCTCTCGTATTCGCGCTGTTCACGCTCGTATTCGCGCTGAATCTTACGCTCTTCACGGGCATCGTTCTCGCGCTGCTGCTCCTGATTATGCCGTGAGAGTACAGTATATACTCTTTAATTTCAGTTGGGTCCGAGAGACCCATATCTTTGGCTTCCTGTAAAAATACAGTGGTAGCCATGGCGCTAATTTATTACGCAAACCGAAATTGAGTACTGACTGCTTCGCAAACGAATGCTAATAACACAAGTAAAGAGTACAGACACAAGTTAGTGGTGACCAGTCTTATCTAGTTAACTGGCAAAGATTAGAGCAAAAATGCAAATGACTGGGAAGACTCAATAATAAACACAATGGGTACGGTGACTTCCCAGGAGCAAATAAAATCGTCTGGCGTTACCAAGAATAAACTAGAGTTAAGTACTCTGTTGATTAATAAAGCAAAAATTCACTTGCTAAATCAACGGTAACCACCAGTAAACTTGTGCCTATAAACTTTAATGATAAATTCCTAAATATGAACGAGTGAGCACTATCTCGTGAATAGCTTTATAGCTAGGAGTTAATATCCAGGCGAGGTCGCCAATTGTCACGGGTTTTTTATAATATCAGGGTAATTTTGAAATAAATGCTTAAATATTATTCAATTGATATTAATATTCAATAATATTAAAGAGCAGGGACAATGATTGTCTTGCTAAATCGTGCAACGATTCTCTAAGAACGAGAATTTAAAAACTTTCTCCACAGTACACAGCAGAGACTAATTACTCACAACTGCTGAATTACTGTACTGTTAGCCTCTGGAGAAAGTTACTTCACCCCTGACAATAAATAACTAATACTAATAATAATATCAGGCTCTTGCTGATGTTTTAACTCCTATCTGGCACAACGGATTTTAAGTTAATACAACAAGACTGGTCTAAGTACCAGTTATGAAGGCAAAAGTTTATGCAAGCTAGAAGCTATATGGAAAATAAGCTTAATTTGGAGGAATGAAACAAGATTTTACTTTACATTAAGCTCAAGAAAAAGAACTGTTTAATTTATTGATTACAAAAAATAAATTTAACGTTACAATTCAAATCAAATTAATGAGACGCACTCACTCACTCACACAAAAGCTAAATACTTACGCCTAGGAAAAAAACCTTAACTAAACCCTTAAGACTACAAAATACAAAAAGGAAATACTGTAGTCGATGAATGCTTTGTATCACCCAAGGGGTGGGAGTTTGGAGAAACTGTCTCAGTGGAGTCTGGGTGCTAGGGACCTCTTCTCTCGCACTTCTGGAGCACAGGACCTCTCTCCGTCAGAGCAACAACTAGACTGAATTCAAAATACATTGTATGGGCAGGACGCACAAGCCACCGGAAGAAGGCGTGGCTAACGGTTTAGGCAAGCACAGGCGAACGATAAAGAAACAATTGTATCGCTCAGTAGAGCACTTAGTGACGTAAATTAAATCGGTCACTTTTGAAAACAGTGATGAATGTTTTGAAAAGTATACCCCAAAATGGAGGGAGAAACGGTTAGCTGAGCGATACACAGTGAGTTTTCCACTAATAGTTCGTGGCTTCTCACAAAAGGGAAATGTCGCGAATTGATTCGTGACAAAGAACAAGGAGAATAATAATAAAAAACTCACCCAGGGCAGGAAACAGAGGCGAGATCCAATACCCGTTGATAACCTGGCTAAGCACAAAGTTGGAAGTGTGCACAACAACCCTCACCCCTTCTTTGTAGTGAAAGAGCATCATCTTTGAATGATGGGTCGCATATATGTTCCTTAGATGGACCTGGGATGAAACACAAGCACCATTGGTCATATTCTAAATGTAACTAACTAAAGTGCTTCACCTTAACATGGCCCAAACTTATGTCCTTTTACACTTTAATGTAGCTCACTGGCAGAATAAGATACTGTAGCTCTATACTTTTTTCCGTACAACTTTTTCATGACTAGCATTATATCCTAGTGTTAATCTCTTGCTACAACTCCATAATCAAGAGATGGTAATTTTAGTCAGAGTAAAAGGGTCACTCTCATCTTAAATATCGGGACCAACTGCCTAGCCCCGGGCTCCTACGCTCCTCATGGGGCAATGTAGCATTGGATGATGGATGGATGGATGGATGAAAAGGGTATGAGTAAATTATGTACAGAATAACTGTAAACAGACACTGTCACTAGGTGTAAATAAAGGCGCTAATATATACCAGTAATTAAATTGAAGTAAGTGTAAATTACGTATAATACACGCACAAATGGTACTGAAAATAGGTCTAAATGGGTAAGCTGCTGTAAACAGATGCCAAATAACACACCTTGATCTCACTGATCTGTGGATGATCAGCCGGCTCGTACGTGCTGCTCCTCAACTGCCTGGAACACAGGACTGTCAGGGGGAGGTGGAGGACCCTTGCAGCTCGGTACTCCTCGGTCAGGTAGCCCATATCAACAGTACACGTGATCTGTCAGCGAGGGAAAAATAGTTACAGCTTGTCTGTGTTCATAAGACGGAACTAAAAGTCATGGCTGCATGAAGTCAGTGAATGTACAGTGAGGTTGGATGAGGAGGAAATGGAAAATGTAAGTGCATTTAAGTACTTGGGTAGTGTGATGAGTAGGGATGGAAGTTTGGAGAGTGAAGTGCTTGAAAGAGTACAACAAGGAAGAAAGGTTGCCGGTTCCTTGAAAGCTGTGATAAGAAACAGGGAAGTGAGCATGGAAGTGAAAAAGTTACTACATGACAGTGTTGTGATATCAACTCTAACGTATGGAAATGACGCTTGGACGTTGTTGGAGGGACCCAAGAGTGAAAGCAGTGGAAATGAGTTATTTGAGCGGAGCATGTGGAGTCACACTGAGAGAGAGACTGACAAATAAGGATGTAAAGGACCGTTGTGATGTGGATGTGATAGGAAGCATTACGAGAAACACACTGAGGTGGTTTGGCCATGTGAAGAGGATGGAGAGTGAGAGACTGATGAGGAGAGTGTATGTGAGTGAGGTGGAGGGGGAGAGAGGGAGGGGGAGGCCAAGGATGAGATGGAGGGATGGAGTGGAGAGGTATATGAGAGAGGAAGGGGGGGGAGTGTTGGGAGCAGAGCAGTGACATGGCATGGGACAGGGTGATGTGGAGGCAATTTGTTTGTGGCCATCCCGTATGGGATTAAGGCATCTGGCAATAGATAGATCTTTGTCTGACTACACCTGTCCTGCAACAGAGGTGAAAGGAGCAGGTCTCCCATAAGCTGAATTAAAAATTATATAAAAACAGCACTAGGGTTAAAGGGGCTTAGGAAAACTGTATGTAAAGAAGGTGTTAATGAAGGTTATCATAAACTGAATAACTTTGTGAATAGTTGGAGAAGGACACCTTCCCCTGGTGACAGTGATATAACCACCTGGCTCCACTGCCTAAGCTCCTCCCCTAGCCTCCAATTAAAGGACTGTGGACTGCAGGATAGACACCTTTGGCTTACAGCACTCCGGTCACAGGATAGGCAGTGGAACTGTCTAGTTATTTCAGTGCTTTCACGTGAAGCATCTCTCTCTCTCTCTCTCTCTCTCTCTCTCTCTCTCTCTCTCTCTCTCCATCACTAAAAATTATCAAAGCACACACACACACACACACACACACACACACACACACACACACACACACACACACACACACACACACACACACACACACAGCAAAAGCAAAACAAAACATACCTGTAACGACTCAATCAGCGTTCCCATTGCTGAACTCAGCAAGTCAGCAAAAGTGAGACTCAGAGGGTCAGCCTGCCTGCCAGGAACTTGGTTGAAAAACAAACCAAATGGCTCACTGGCCCTCAGTTGTCCCACAAAGGCTGACCTGGAAAAAAAAGCAAATCATAATCATCATCATCTAGAGTGAGGAAGGGTTCCGTAAGCCAGAAAAATGATAGAATTATATATTCAACTTATTCATATCTCATTAAATAAATGAATAAATAAATGAAAGGAAGAGTTATGGTGAGCTGTTTTCATCTTGAGGCAACTTGACCACAAGTATAACTTCAAGTTGTGATTATGTGAAAGTCAATGTGCCTTGGTTATAAGGTACCATAGGAATGAATCTCCTTGGTTGCTACAACTTGTTTGCTTTCATCTGATGGGAGTAAGACACATGGATCTACAAACCCCAACCAACCCTCAGATGTACACCTTCATGGACCTGTACTTACTGGCCAGCCTCTGTGGTAGACGGCTGTGGTGAGTAGTTACTGCTGGTCGAGGCCTGCTGCTGCTGATGCTGCTGTAGAGGGGCACTGCTGCTGGTTGTGGGCTGCTGCTGCTGTGATACTGGCACATCTCCCACACTTGAAGTAGAAGGCTGTAGAAACAGCTTCTTGGGAGATGAGTCTTCCTGGGCTGGCTCTGATTGCTTCCGTTTTGTTGGGCCCGGGATCACTGAAACATTATCATCATTATCAACAAATTAAAGAAAATAAGGAATATATAACATAAAATGGAAACTAGCAACAAACTCATGAGTGGTCCAGTTCCATCAGGTGGAAAAAAAAAACACATTACCATTAGGACTACCTTCTTCTTTCACTTCCGGAGTGTCTTCTTCATGTGCAGGTGGATGCTCATCATCGTCACTTGATATTATGATGACCTCGTCCTCATCACTTTACATAATGCCAGCCTCTTCTTCTTCACTGGACGAGACAAGGTCCACTTCGGCAACTGCCCGTTGTGCTGGCTGCCTCTCCCAGTGCAAGTGGGACTGGCATTGTCGCATTCTGTGTAGTACAACGGAAGAGTCTGCATGTTAGGAGAAGTCATCAATAGGTCGCTGGTGAGATTGTAACCCTTTTTCCTTAATAATTTATACTGCACATTACACCATAATATCTTCATTTATGTTACTGATGCCAACAGTGAAGGCATATAATATACCTGCAGCAAAATGTGAAGTTGTAATATGCAAAAGAAAATCACTAAGGAAGGTGAGCTATGATATCTCATACTGTTATGCTGCAGTACTCAGCATTAAAGAGAGAGATTTTTAATTTTTCAATGGTAGGAGGCATTACTTTCAGATCATCATCCGGACCTCCCTTCCCATTCTAGGGCAGGGTGAGGAGCAGCAATGTACAGAAAGCCTAGATCTGCCCAATCCATTGGGCCACGCTTCCATTCACTCACCATTCAAGCCCCCCAGAATCCTGGCTGTATCGGATACGTCAAAAACATTCACCACATTCACTAGCTTAATCACAGTCATTTTATTCCTGAGTTTTGACATTACATTGTTCATTTGGCTAAGTATAATTACCCACACAACACCAGCATTAGCATAAGATAATGAGAGTAGCCTACTGATAAGGCTGGGTCAGAAAGATCACTGAATGAATTTTCCCTACTGGCATTGTGTAATTGCTACATCTGCCGAAAGCTGAATTGTATCAGAGGTTTGTTCCAACACCGTGTAGCGTAATTTTCTCCACTGAAAGTCTATGCAGGTGAGAGTATTTTCGTCTCCAACAAACATCACATCCAGTTCAAAATCCCTGGTTAAACTGGTTGCAGGCATTCACTTCCATTAAAAGCAATGACATTGACCGCAAGGCACGAATTATCAGACAAACGATAACAAACGATTACTCAGTTGCTGGACCTGGAGCGGTGGCGTCTTCGTCGTGGGTCTACCCCCCAGATGCTGTCGAAGAGAAGAGGAGGACAGCATGGGGGCCAAACCACCGCAAACCCCCCCGGCCCCTCACGGGGCTCGAGTACCTGGGAGTGGCTTTGGTCGCCCGGGCAAGTACCACATTTCCCAACTCAACACACACAACAACACAGTTTTTTCTACACCGAGAAATGACTCCCCGGCTGTCATTTCTCGACGACTTCTTCTAGCCGGGGACACTGAGAGCAATCCAGGACCCACCAACAAATACATAATTATGTCCAACATGCTCAAAACCTATCACGTCGAGCCGACAGACAAAGGGTTCAGTTCAATGCAATTTCTGCAAGAACTGGACCCATTACACCTGCACAACACTTGCATCCAAAAAACATTACACAAACACCTGGACCTGCTCCTTATGCTGCTTCCCCCCACCCACCAACCCCCCTTCCAATCCTACTCCTACTTCCTTCACACCTCCACAGCCAAACTCACCGATCCTTCCCACACCATCCAGTCCCCCAACTCCTCCCATTCCAACCCATCCTAATCCACCTCAACCCTTACCTCCATCACAACCTCCTCCTACCCCTTCCCCTCCACCCACACCACCTCCCCCCCGTGCTGCAGCAGCCAACACACATCGCACACACAACATAAACGTCCTTCAGTTAAACATAGATGGCATAAACACCAAAAAACAAGAACTCACACAATTCATCAAACAACAGAACATACACATTGCCATCTTACAAGAAACAAAACTACACAGAGCACAGAAAACACCAACATTTCATAACTTCACCACCATTCGACAAGACCAGGCCGACGGCGGTGGCGGTGGACTCATCACCCTGGTACATAAATCCATTAACTTTGCAGATACCAGTGCATACACAAAGTCACTTCTCCCCCCGCATGACATCACAACAAAAATACAATCAATCAAAATACGCACTGGTAACAAATTTCACATAACAATCGCTAACACATACATTCCCCCCCAGTCGTCGCCCACAGTACCACACCATTACTCTCCACAGATACACCACATCACTAACATACCCAACATCATCCTGGGTGGTGATTTCAACGCCAAGTCGGCGGCCTGGCATGTCAACAACCCTAACACAGACAGAGGGCTGGTACTACAATTCCAGACAGACCATCTTTTCATACTGAACAATCTAGACCAACATACCCATATCCCACACCAAGCCCTCTTCCTCCCATCATCTCCAGACATCACCTTCTGCTCCCCAAACCTCGCCCCCACTACATCATGGAGAATGGTCAAAACCCTAGGTTCTGATCACCACCAATCATCATCACTACCAAAACCAGAATCACCCCAGCTGGCCACAGACACACATACACTAATTATAAGAGAGCCAACTGGGAGGCCTTTGTAACTGAAACAGAACAACATTTCGAAACACTAAACAGTACACCCATCACAAACATCAACACCGCTGTGCACACTTTCAATACAATTATACAAAACGCAGACAAAAGACACATCCCTAGAGGCAACAGAGACACAACCCCAACTTCACACCAGAAATTCAAGGCCTCATCAGACAACGGGACACACTGTGACACTCCTCAACACCCCATACACAAGACATTGTACAACAAATACAAGAACTCAACACTCAAATAAACAATAAATATATCAGAACAGCAAACACTAAACTGGAAAAATTACCTCCAAACACTTGACCAAAGAACAAACATCAGCAAACTCTACAAAACACTAAACAGCATCACACTCCAACAGCAACACCACACAATCACACGCTGGCATCACAACAAGACACCATACCCTCAAACAAACAACAAGCAAACACTCTCATCAATCACTTTTCACAAGTCAGCCATCTAAACCTCCATCCCGAAGACCCACGTCTCATCCGACGTAAGAGACAGTTCCCAACAGACCCAGACTACGCACCTTTCACTTACAACTAGACGAAGCACATCGTTAACAACCTCAAGCACTCATCTGCCTGTGAACCAGACAACATAAGCAACATTCACCTTAAACACCTAGGACCACAAGGCATACAAGCACTCACCAACATATCAAACTACAGCTACTCACACAACATAATACCCAACATCTGGACGCATGGCAATATCATCACTATCCCTAAACCCAACAAAGACCCAAAGTTACCCTCCTCACATCGCCCCATCACACTCCTCTGCACCCCCTCTAAAGTCACCGAACGACTGATACTACAACTAGTCACACCTCACATTCCCCTAGCCCAGTCACAACATGGCTTTAGGCCACTACACTCCACAAACACCCTTCTTACAGACCTTACACAGAGAGTTTTCGATGGCATGAATTCAGCTAGGCCACCACACAGAACACTCCTAGTCATATTGGACATTAGTAAAGCATTTGATGCCATCCCCCGCCACAACCTCACAAACAAAATACTCAACACAAACATGCACAATAACACAAAAAGATGGCTGGCAAACTACTTAGCAGGCAGATGTGCACACGTAACATTTGCCGGTCAGTCTTTTAACATCAGAAACTTCACAAACGGCGTCCCTCAAGGATCTGTTTTGTCCCCTACACTCTTTAACCTATACATGCACGACGTACCCACACCCCACACACCACAGATACACGTAGCTTCCTATGCAGATGATACAACACTTACATGTACACACCAAAACGTAAACACAGCTGCACACAACATTCAACCTTACCTCAACACATTACACGAATGGTTCACCACAAACAAGCTCAAAATAGCCCCAGCCAAATCAACAGTGACCCTTCTCACAAACTGGACAGCAGAACACAGTCACATCCCACACCTCACCATAAACAACACTCCCTTACCACACACACACACACACACACGGATTCAATCTAGGCGGACGTGTGACACCAGCGCTCCGTACCAAATCATCACGGCCAGTGGCATTACGTAAATAGTATCTTTGTATGAGTCAAGATCAGTACCAGGTTAGACTAAATGATTGTTCATTATTAAAAGGAAAAAAATAATAAGTTTAAACAAGACTTGTACAAACAGGAAATAGAACCAAGACGAAAGAATACGCTGAGTCATCTCTGAGGTTTGTTTAGAGTACAACAACACGGGGATTGTAAGTACATGCTTTGCACTTTAAGTATTGCAAAATGGATACATACTTCAGTAAAACAAATTTGGAAAAGAAAAGGGATAAAGGTAAAAAGCAAAATGATGATTTCTACCAAGAACTGGTTGAAGTAGAGACCCACAATAGACTGGTTGAACATGTAAGCAAACTAGAAATGGCTTTCAAAAATGAAATTGATGAAATAAAGAAGCAGATGCACTTGCAAAAGGAAGAAATAGAAAAACTAGGAAGGGAGGCCAATAAGAAAGACACAACCATCAGTGAACTAACCGTGGAATTGAGTACACTTAGGAAGAAAATGAGTGAAATGGCAAGTACAGTAGTCAATCACGAGAGTGTTATGGAAGAGTTCAAAAATGACACAGAGACAATTAGGCAAGTTAGCAGTCTTATTGACCAGAGCAGTGATATTGAGGAGAAGATAACACAAGTGAATGAAGCTGTGCAAAGCTACAAAAATGATGTAGAAACCACGTATGCTGAAATAGTGAAAGTAAAGAAAGACTTAGAAACAAGGGTGGAGGAAAAAAGCATTAAAAAGGAGGTGAAAAGAATAATCCAAAACAATCCAAAGTTAGTCAGAGACTCAGTAGAGATAAACAAATCAATAGTAATCACTGGTATAGAAGAGGAAGAAATTAAAAACAAGATCACAAGAGACAAAAAGGAGATGGCAAATGTAATGAGTTTACTGAAAGAAGTATCAGAGGAAATCTGTAGTAAAGACATAGAGGAACACAAAAGGTTAGGGAAATACGAGAAAAGCAAGACAAGACCTCTAAAGGTGACTTTCCAGTGTGTAAACACTGTGGATGAGATACTAAAAAATGCAAAGAATCTTAAGGAAAAAGAGGAGTTCAAAAATGTATGGATAAAAAGATGCCTAACACAAGAGGAACTGGAATTACTGAAAGAGAAAAGGGAGGAAGCAAAAACAAAAAATGAGGGAAGATCAGAAGAGAAGAAGAAATTTTTTTACAAAGTAATAGGATTGCAGGTACGAAAGTGGTACACAAACGGGATGGAAGAAAAAGGAGGAAGGTAGTAGAACCATGTCATGACAAGTATATAAACAAGATGATAAAGTTGATGTACTCAAATGTGGATGGAATGGTATCTAAATTACTAGAGATGAATGATTATGTCAGAGAAAATGAACCACAAATAATATGCCTAACTGAAACAAAATTAATACCAAGGATATCAAATGATATACTAAACTTAGAGGAATACAATATATGGAGAAGAGACAGATATTTAAAAAAAGGAGGAATTATAATATTAACTAAGAAAAATCTAAAAGTCAAGGAAATAAAACTAGATATACCATCACAAGTAGAACTGATTGCAGTAGAGATCGACACATCTGAAGGTAAAGTAATTGTAGCCAATTTGTACATGCCACCCAGATCAAACACATGGGAAAGAGACGAATATGAGGACCTGGCAGAGAGTACAATTCAGAGTGTAAGATCATTGCTACATAAAATGGAAGAGAAATCGGAAAGAATTATACAAACTGGGGACTTCAATACAAATATAAATTGGAATACTCTAGATATAAATAGCCAAGAAAGCTGTTGGGACCAAAAGCTCCTGGATCTCGTACAAGAGTTTTTCTTAACGCAACATGTGAGGGACACCACCAGAAAAAGAGGACTTGATGTACCTTCAGTGCTAGATCTAATATTTACAAGGCAAGAAAATGATATTGACAGTTTAATATATCACCCTCCACTCGGCAAAAGCGATCATGCAGTACTAAATTATAACTTCAGGATAGCATATGACATAGTAAACAGCAATGATAGTTACAAAAAGAGCCTAAACTATAAAAAGGGAAATTATCAAGACCTAAAGAAGTATTTCTTAGAAGTTGATTGGGAAAATGAGCTTAGAGGACAAGATTTAAATGCTGTATATAAAAAATTCTGTGAATTTTATGAAATAAGAGTCCAGAAGTACATCCCACAGCACAAAGAAGCAGATACGAAAATACAGAAATGGTTCAATACGGCACGTAAAAAATCAAAACAAAGAAGAGATTTGTTGTGGAATAGATACAGAAGACACAATAGTGAAAGGGCATATAATAATTACAAACAGGCAAGAAACGATTATACAAGAATAAGGAGGGAAGCCCAAAAACAGTTTGAGGAGGATATAATAAATAAAAGTAGTGATCAACCAAAGCTGTTTTACAGCTACATCAGAAGCAAAACTAAAGTAAAAGATATAATACAATCCATTACGGACGAGGGAATCACTTATACACAAGAGAAAGATATTTGTGAAGCACTAAATAAGAATTTCCAATTAGTTTTTACAGAAGAAAAAATTTTGAGAGGGACTATGTGGAACACGCATGTCCACACATACTACCAGATATACAAATAGCAGAAAAAGTAATACAGGAGGAGTTAAGTAGATTAGACAGAGGAAAAGCAAGTGGTCCTGATGAAATTTCATGTTGGGTATTACGAGAATGTGCAAAGGAGTTAAGTAAACCATTATTTTTAATTTTCAAGAAATCCTTGAGTCAAGGTAAACTACCTGATATTTGGAAAAAAGCAAATATTGTCCCCTTATTCAAGAAAGGAAATAGACAAAATCCTCTGAACTACCGACCAGTATCACTGACCAGTGTTGTAAGCAAGGTATTAGAAAAACTTATAAGAAAAGCTTGGGTAAATCATCTAGAAGAACACAGTATGATAACAGAAAGACAGTTTGGTTTCAGAAAAGGAAAATCATGTGTTACTAATCTGTTGAGCTACTATGACAGAGTAACAAACACAATACAGGAAAGGGAAGGTTGGGTGGACAGTATCTATTTAGATTTCAAGAAAGCTTTTGACACAGTACCACACCAAAGACTTTTATGGAAACTGTACCATCAAGGAGGAATTCGATGCAAACTGTTTTGTTGGATGCGAGACTTTCTCATAAAAAGAGAAATGAGGACAGTACTAAGAGGAAACTACTCATCATGGAAAGAAGTGACTAGTGGAGTACCACAGGGTTCAGTGCTGGCACCAATCATGTTTTTAGTGTATATAAATGATATAAACAGTAACACTGGAAATGAGAGCTATATGAATATGTTTGCAGATGATGCAAAAATACAAAGGAGAATTACTAACACAGACTCTTGTAAAGAGCTACAAGAAGAATTAAATAAACTTCATGAATGGAGTAGTACATGGCAAATGGAATTCAATGTGGACAAGTGTCATGTAATCAAGTTTGGTAAAAGTGGAAAAAGACCTGATTGGGATTATAAGTTAGGAAATAAAACCCTATACACATCAGAAAGAGAGAAAGACCTAGGTGTGATTATCAATAACAGACTATCTCCGGCTGACCACATCAGCGAGAAGGTACGGAACATGTATACACTGCTTGCAAATATGAGAATAGCATTCACATACATAAATGAAGACATGCTAAGAAGGATAATAACATCATTCATTAGACCAACCCTGGAATACGCATCAGTAGTCTGGAGTCCTCATCTCAAAAAGCACATAGACAAGATTGAAAAAGTTCAAAGGGCCGCTACAAGATGGATACCAAGCTTAAGGGACCTAAGCTACGAAGAAAGACTAAATAAACTGAATCTACCAACACTACATGAGAGAAGGATAAGAGGTGACATGATAATGCTATATAAATGCATATCAGGAAAGGAGAAAATAGACATAAATGATTACTTAACATATGGAGAAGCATCAGCAAGAGGACACTGCAAAAAATTGCATAAGAAGAGAGGTGATAAAGATTAAAGACGTAAGGAAATTCAGTTTCCCAAACAGAGCAATTGATCAATGGAATGCACTACCGAATGAAATAGTGTGTGCCAAAACAATTCACAAATTTAAGGATATGTACGATAAATATGGTTTAAGACACGGGACAGTACGAGCTTGACTCATTCCTGTAAAGATACAATTAGGTAAGAACAATTAGGTAAGAACACACACACACACACACAAAATCCTTGGTGTAACATACAATACATCAGTGTCATTTAAACAACACATCACAAACATTAAAAATAAAATAACACCAAGACTTGATGCTTTAAGGTCACTTGCCCATACAACATTCGGACACAACAAAGAAACCACCACCACAATATACAAACAATACATACGTACAGTTATGAATTATGCAAGCCCTGCCTGGGCTTTCAACCTCACCAAAACACACTACTACACTCTACAGACCATACAGAACAAGGCCCTAAAAATAATCACAGGCTGCACAGCCACTACACCCACATACCACCTACATCAAGAAACCAAAGTCCTCAAAGTCAAGGATCACCTAGACATGAAAGGCACCCAGTTTCTTGCTGCAGCCTCCACAAACCAACAACATCCACTACAGTACATGGCAGCACATCCACCCAAACCAAGGAATATCAAAACAACACCCAGCACACGATATCATACACAAATACTGTCATCTCTCCCCCCTCGCCCACCTCAGACCAGCTTCCAGAAGCACATCCACACTCAGATCACTCGCCGCTCCATTCAGTCACTTAAAGACAACACACAGCTGCATGCACGGCCTCCTGACATCCACCCTTCTGAATCCTATCTTCCTCGTGAGGACAGGGTCCACCTGGCCAGGCTGAGATGTGGGCACCATCCAGCTCTTTTAAGCTACCAGAAGAGGCTGGATGACTCCGTCGCTGATGCCTGTCCAGGATGCAACACAGCACCTCATACTATTAAGCACATTATGGAAGACTGCATTGCACACAATCACCTACGCCAACAACACAACATACACTCTTTGAGAGCTCTGTGGGAAAGCCCGGTCTCGGCCATTGCCTTCCTAAGGGACTCGGGGCTGTTCGGCCAGACTGCCTAGGGCACAACTAGTACTACTACTACTACTACTACTACTCAGTTGCTTAACAAGTTCAACAACAAACTTCTTACGCCATTTACGAATATCTGCTTCACCACGTAACTTGCAGTCCCTCATTTCTCTCCAAAACTCATAACCCAATTAAGGGTGTGGATCAAGGAAACTTTCTACTGAGTCACTTTGTTAATTTTTGTCCTGGGATGATCGTAGAGCACAGTCACGGGGAGTCCATCAGCTGAAGCAAATCATTCGGTAATTTTGTTGGATTTTCATTCTCCTTCAAGCTTTTCGTTGACATACTGAACTTCTCCGAGAGTGCACTTTAAAAACACCATAAACACCCAGTTTTTCTTATCACAAAGCACTCAATACAGTTTAGCAGTGTAATAGCGCTCTTCTTTCCGAGTTTAAAATGAGTTTTGAGCTCAGTTCACTGGTTCAGAATTCTGACTATGGCACTTTCAGTCACCGACAATCATCGCGTTTGACTTAACTGCACTAGTTTCAATGGGGTCTGTCCTTCATTAATCAAGCCATAAAGCTCCCTCTACCGTATTTGTCTCACAGACGTGTGAGAACCAGCTAAAAGCCCGATTAAAAAATCGAGGTGCTGTGACGATGATTACTAATAGCATAAGACACTGCAAGTTGCTGTGAATGGCAAACAGATTATCAGCAGCAACCGTGGAACTTCCGCCTTTAATTTCCCGTCAACACCATTATTAACACCGGCCATCTCTGATGCGCTGACAGTCTTATTTGCTGGAAGTTTTTGCAAGTTTAGTTCGTTATTTCTTAAAGATTGTTTCATGGCATCACATTACTGCATCAGTATTGCACTTGCTGAGCTGTCATATCCAAATAGTCACTATCGTACAATTTTCTTCATTTTATCAGATTAATATCTAATGGCAATATCTAATATCGCTGTCACAGAAATGTTATTGATTTCATCAATCAACAGGTTGCACTTTCACCTGTATCAGCTCTCAGTTCGTTGGCGACGTGAGGGGCAATCAAATTACAGACAAGTGCACTGCACTACACTTAGGTCTTGTAAGTTTAAGAGCTTTACATCCTTTGCTGTCACTGCAACATTTTGCGCACCTCTGACAAGTGTTCTGCTATTCGTAAGGCACAATGTTCTTCAATGAACAGACCTACTCGGCCCTCCGATTTTCTTATTACTATTATTTTTTTTAATATAATAACTTTGCCTCACAGAACCAAATAATTCTTATGATTTTCTGTGCCTGGTGGTGTTGCGGTACTTTTCATTGTTACTAAGTTTTGCATTCAAGGGACACTTGCAATATTTACAATGCTATTAGTGTCGCCTCCTCTAGTCTAGTAAGCCACTTATTTAGGGTCACTGAGCCACTTAGCTAAAAAACGCAGGCTGTACTTCTGGCTTGTTTTTTAATGACACATGAAGGGCACTCGACAGTCAGAAAAACGTTCTTCACAAAATACTAGCTGCGACCTGTGTGTCGGCGTAGGATGAAGGCTGTGTAACTCGACATGAACAGTCGTAATAAGATGTAAAATATGAGGCTGTGGGCAAGGTTTTAATATTAATTTAATTACCTGCGTGTACCATTTTCTATGATACCTGTTATCCCCGGTGTCGTATGCACGGAGTGACTTATGCTGGTAGTTAAGGTTCCGCTTAGTGCGCATGCGCTGAGTGGCCGTTTAGCTTCTATTTTGAAAGTATCCGCATGTTCTCAAATTTTGTGCCATTTATCAACAACACTGTATGAAATACATGTGTCAGGAAGATAGTTGGATGTCTTATCGACCTGTAGGTAACTATAGGTCGATATATGGATATATATAAATAAAGATATATATGTACGTTGCAGGCAGATTGTGAAATTTATCATTTCGTGAATTAAGATTAGTTTAATTGAGGTTTATTTAGGTTAGGTTGATCTAGAATAAGGTTAGGTTAAGGTTAGGTTAGGTTAATTTAGGCTTAATAGAGAAGGGAACGGTAACTTCTTGCATAAAGTCACTCCGTGCATATGACACCGGTCGCTATTCATTAAGGAATAACTTAAGATTCCAGAGTTTAAAACTTTTCTATTTATGTTTATTTTGCCATATGCAGCAGTACCGTAAGGTATATCGAGACAACTTTTTCCCTAATTTATAATTATTATTATGAGTTAAAAAATATTGTTGTTAGCATTTATGTGAATAAATAAGTATTGCCACCAAATTTTGGGGGGAAATCTGTAGCCGCATGGCAAAAAAATCTGTAGAATTTTTTTTTTTATGGTAGGAAGAAGGAACCAAAGGCCATGGGCCCGAATAACCGGTCCCTCCAAGAGAAAAACCAAATACAAGAGAGAGCCAAATTCATGATCCGATCATTTCTGTAGGTTATTCTGTCATAATTCAGAATGAATTTGAGCATATTAAACTATTCACAGTATTTCCAAAACGGAGAGGTAAATTATTAAAACGGTCCCCACACAATCTAAGTAGTTGCTTAAAAACAATATTGATTACTTCAGCCAGGAAGAAATCAGAGGTTGTGCGGGGGGGGGGGAGCAAGATATCTCTCTTAATCTTAGGAGGGCGGAGGGAGTGGCGCGCCACCCCCACACCCTCGCCATACCCCCTGACTACGGGCCTCGGTCCCCCTTCCCTCACCCCACCTCACTCACATTCTCCCAATCTCTCATCCTCCATCCTCTCCACATTGTCAAACCATCTCAAGATATTTCTCCCAATGTTCTGTTGCACATCCACATTTACTTCTTCGCTTGTCTTTCCACATTAATCTTGATACCCCTGTTCGATTCTGTTCACCTCAGGAGTTACTTTGGAACTTGAGAGGTTAGATATAGCCTTCATTAACCTCTTGAGTATCGTGGCGCTATCCTAAGGTACAGAAAATCTTCCGGAGGTGGCAAAAAGAAAAATACGTCACTGGGAGGGCTGGCAGACCCCATCCACCGCCTTCCACTCGCTCCACAAACATTATCAACATTCTGCCTTTCTGAATCATCACCGTCCCAGCTACATATGGGTAAGAACAGTATTTACTGTTACAGAAATTCTGCTACTGCCAGAGGCCTTGATCCCGTAAGGGGTGGCCACAAATATATCACCTCCATGTCACCCTGTCCCCCGCCATTTCACTGCCCTCCCCCCAGGTCACACACCCCTTCACTCATAGATAGTTTGTTCTCCATTAACCCATTAGTGCCCAGTGTCCTCAATATAGGACAGAACTGGTCGTATTCAAAATCTGATAAAGAAGGAAACCCCAGGGTTCCCTATGAGGGTCATGACTATGAGCCGACAGGTGGAGGGCGGAACGCCTCGGACCCTTCCAGCATAATCCCTTGCACAGGAACTCTGGGAGCTAATGGGTTAATCCTGAAATCAGCTTCTTCATACTAACCTTCTGTTGTGTCTTGGATTACTTTCTATATATATTTTGTATACAGTGTGGATGTCTCTGAAGGTCAAGAAGAAATGGTCAGACTACAAGCAATTTAATGGGCTGAATACAGGGTGAAACCAGTACCGCTCAAAATGGCATGATTAAGTTTATGTTGAAAACTTGTACCTAGGAACTGTTTTCTTCTATACATATAATGAAGAAAACGAGTACTCTCAGCGCTGTATGAACAAGGATAAACTACTGCAAAATTCTGTTCTTCTGATAGTTACGAAACATTGATATTCTCTCGGACTCACTGGGGTTCCTGATGATTTTAAGAAAGTACATTTGGCCAACAGTTATTTTATGGGCTCCTCATTGTCGGCGGTTTTCCTTCTCGCCAAACTGTTATTATCCTGAGCGGGATGATTTGATGCTGCAGGTTGTCGGAAACGTGTTTCTATATATGAAATTAACTTCATTAGATACATAATGAGGAGGACGAGGTATTAACTTCATCATTAGATACATAATGAGGGGGACGAGGTGTTTTCATTAAGGAATGGGAGCCACTTGTTGGAGATGACGAAGTAACACCATTTGAATACGAGCACGCTGTTATTTCTTTTGGTGTTGTCTGATGTTAGGTTAACATATATAAAAGAACATGTTTCCGACAACTTTCTGCATCAAACCAACCTACAAGGGACAAAAATAAGCTGGTGAAAGAGAAAGCGACCGAAATAGAGGAACCCGTAAAGTAAATACTGACCATAGTAAAATCCTCTTATTCACAAAGAAAGGCTAAGCTTGAGTATAGTCATTACTAATATCAAACATCGCTTCACACTAATTAACGAATGATGTTTATCAGATAATGAGCTCTGCGACCCCGGTAACTTCTTAAAGGGAAATAAGATCGTCTGTCGCAAGCTGGAATATAATAGATGTTATGTTCTGGCCAAATGTAAATCGTGGTTTAACAGTAACGGGGCCGTAATTTTCTCCTATACCCTTGAAACTGGTGGCATACCTTTATTTCATTCTTACTTCTTCTAGGTGATTACATTTAAATTAAGCCACTCGTACTGCACAGGTTAACTTCACTGAACGGCTGAATAAAAAGTCTGGAAGTAGCAAGCGAATTATCAAAAGTACGTCATTTGATCCAAGTATCATAAAGTCACCTGAAGAACGCAAAAATAAACTGCAAAAGAGGCACTGCACGCTGAGGGTTAAGGTGAGATTAGGGATGTTTCTAGCCGTTCCCCTTGTAATCCGGTGAAGGTATGGTGGGAGTGGTAATGAGCAATATCATGTGTTGCCGTGCTGCCAGTGTTTTGGACGAGTACATTTACCTCCCACTCTCTCGCACACAAGAAAAACACCTCAAAACACTTCTCTGTCTCTTTGATATCGCTTTATATTCGTCAAGTGAGAGATAGTTGGTTAGATACTGATATATATATTCGTGTGCGTAAGATATGTATGGGTTAATCAGAAAGGAATGATATTTTGGGGCGGTGAAAGTACCAGCATCCAGGGAGAAACGCATGCGCCCCTCAGCTCATCTCCAGAGCGACTTACGGGCTCAGCCTCACTCGCCGCTCAGTTCTCGGTGTCTTTCTCTGGTGTGAGGGAGAGCGAACGAGCGGGAAGATATTGCTCCAAAATATTTACCCCTAGGTCTGCCTTCTTCACCGGCAATTGACTCCGAGATGCGTTTACTGGCGGGACTGCTGCTGTTGGGTGCTGTGGCTGCATCCGGGGCGGAGGAAGAGAGTAAGTACCACAAATCCTACGTTTTTTGGTAGAATTATTGTCGGTGGTGTCCCTAGTCAGCTGAGTACGAAAGGAAGTAGATAAAAAAGTTTAGTACAATTGTTTACTTAAGTGGAATCTGTGAAAATGTGAAGAGACATAAAAATACGTTTATTATTTTCCAGAATTATTGTCGGTGTGTGTCCGTTGCTGAGAGTACGAAAAGAAGAGTATTTTACGATTCTTTACGTTACCCCCACTTTTGTAATTTGTGAGAAAGTGCGAAGAAAATGAGGCAGATCAAGTTAGTAACATGAGTAGTACCGGTATTATCCCTTCGTCACTTGTCATCTAAGAGTACGAAAGGAACGAAAAAAGGTAAATTTGTCTGGATTTGTGGGGAGATATAATATGTCGCAGTAACTTTTTATTTTTTTTATGTAGAATAGCCGGTGGAGTCCCTTGTAATACGAAAGGAACAAAAAATATTCGTTTGGTACAACTGTTTAATCGGAGAATTTAACGATGCATGGAGAAAATAAATAAGCAGGATAACCGTCTCTCTCTCTCTCTCTCTCTCTCTCTCGTTGGCGTCCCTTGTTGTGCACGAAAAATGAAAGCTGTGTATTATTGTTCATTCTGATATTAATGAACGTGGGTACAAAAAAAGTAGCAGTGTTATCGTCCACTGTCAGCTGAGCGTATGCAAGAAAGAAACAAATAAACAAAAGTGTGTAGCAATGTTTACGTTAAATCTGCGAGGATGTGGGGATGAGATAAGCAGATTTTCTCTTTGTCCACTGGCAGATGCGAGTACGAAAGCGAGAGAGAGAGAGAACTAAGGTGAATATAATCATCTGAAGATATTAAGATCAGACTAAAAAGTCCTCTAATTAACGCGGCTATCAGTGACATTTCATAGTTCATCATTTACTCCTATGCGAGGTGGTGTCAAAGAGGTGCTCTGGGCTGCGTGGGGTGACATGAAGGGCGGGGTGGGGGTGGGGCGATGCGAAGGGCGAGGTGAGGGTGCAGAGAGAGTTAGGAAGGGTTGAGGGTGGGGTTGGGTGAGGTTGAGGAAAGGCCGAGGAAGGGATGGGGTTGGATGGGATGAGATGGGGTGAGGGTGGAGAGGGGTGGGATGGCGAGAGGGGTCGATGAGAGTGGATTGGAATTGAGGGTGAGGGTAGAATGGAATAAGTGCGGGGTAGTGGAAGACGAAGGTTTGGGGTGGGGTAAGGGAAGGGTGACAAGATGGGAGGGGTGGGGTAGGACTGAGAGTGTGAGGGTGGGGTGTGTTACAAGGTGTGGGAAGGTGTGAAAATTAGTCCCTTCAGCCCGAGGAGGTAACTTGCATGTTTATTTTTACTTCCCCCTGGACAACAGTAACTTGAAAATGATCTCCTGTACTGAAAGGAATAACAAAAGCCAAAAATCATATAACCCCTCCAGTTCGAAAAATCCATCCTTAGGTCAACAAAATCGTTTGGACGAGGGCAGAAATAAAAACTGATTATACGTCGTCTGAATGAGGGAGTTAAGCAGCGGTATTATCTCATCGTCAGCTCTACATTAGCTCCAGGCGAGATTGTGTTGACCGAGGGGCTCCGGGTTAAGTGGGATGGTGACGTGAGAGGCTGGGTGAGGTGAAGGTGGGGTGAGAGTGGGTTGGGATGAGGTGAGGGAAGGGTGAAGGTGGGATGAGGAATGGAGGGCAATGGACAAGGGTTAGCGTGGAGGGAGATGGGCTGGGGTTTGGGTGGGGTGGAGTTGAGGGAGTGAGAACTGAAACAAGGGCTGAGACGCACAAACAAACGTACAATCAACTCCTTGTCGGAGCTGTAATTTGTTTGTGCAGGAAGAACAAGGAGAGTAAATTCTTCCAATGTCTTGCTTCCTCAGCAAACACACATCTTTGAAGAAAAATATCAAACTTTTATTTATTTATTTATTTTTTTTAGAAATGACAAGGAAATGAGAATGCAGCGCAGAAGCTTTTTATTCATCTTTTTACTTGTTGCACGTAAAAATCAAAGTCGGAGAGAGAATTCTACTTTAATATGCTTTCTAATCTTGACTGGTAGTGTGGCTGAAGGAGTGAAGATGGAAAAAGCTGCCTATGAGATGCAGGTTTAAGGGTGTGAAAATTACTGACAACGTTACAGGCGGTGTTTTAGACTTTGGCCACTGTATAAATTCTATTATTATTATTATTATTATTATCATTACTGATGTGTACATTATGTACACGATTTCATGGGTAAGTGAGGGTGGAAACCAGGTGTGCGTGAGGTGTAAGAGGAAGTGTGAAATTTACTGTCAACGTAACAAGGTGTGTAAGCGTGTGGCTCTTAAGTGCGTTCTAATCCTTACTGAGTGTGGGTTTGAGAGAATGAAGGTGGCAAAGTGTGTGAGCGAGATGCAGGAGGGTGTGGAAAATTCTTGGCAACGATGTACAAACAGTGTTAATCTCCTGAACACGGCGACATATCCGATTTTATTCGTGCCACTACCAGACGATTTATTCAACTTAGGAGAGTGAGGGTGAGGGAGTAAGGTTGAAATCAAGTGTGTACGAACAACAGGAGGAAGAGTGTGGAAATTATTGGCAACGTTAAAGGTATGCCCATTCTTTGAACACAATGACGTGTTTGAAGGAGAAACACCACATGTAGAGAACGGACCGATGTGGTGTTCCCCCTTCAAGTAAGTACAGTCCAAGCTGTTTCTTCTACGACGACTTACCCTTTTATTATAGTACTGTTAACTGCAAAGGATTGTGCTGAACGTAGGAAAGGTCGCATGAATGATGTATTTACTCTGTCCAGTTTCAAAAGTCTCCACTGGGTTGATTAAAAGCATCTGAAGGCAGCAAAAAATAAAATAAAATAAATAAATAAATAAATAATAATAATAAAGTGAAGATATCAAGCGCTTGACTGATTTTCCAAGCTTTACTCATTGTGCATCATATATCACATGATTAATTCTTCCCATTTGATGATGTCTTATTACTTTAATTTTACCATCACCACACAATTTTAATCTGCTTAGGGGAGACCTTTTGAACTTTAGGGGTTAAATGGAGCATTATTTAACCCTTTGACAACGGTTGGAGCCTTATTCAATTTATTCTTGCTGCTTCTAGTCAATTTTATTTAACTTAGCTAGGATTTCTCATACCGGAGAGGTTTAACATGTCTCCATCTAACTTCTCCACTTCAGAAAGTCTATCGCATGCTGAATAAAATCGTCAAATTGTAGCTGAATCAAAAATTAGAATGAAAAAGAAGTCCCAGGGGTCAGTGGATTAACCTCGTCACTACTGGAGATATTTTACAAGATGGAAAAAATCGGCTGGTGTTAGCAAGAAATGAATATGATTGTGTGTGTGTGTGTGTGTGTGTGTGTGTGTGTGTGTGTGTGTGTGTGTGTGTGTGTGTTTTGGTACGAGAGCGAGAATGTGAGGAGGAAGCTGTAAAGTGCGAAACTTTGTATGTGTGTGTGTGTGTGTGTGTGTGTGTGTGTGTGTGTGTGTGTGTGTGTGTGTGTAAGAGAGAGAGAGAGAGGCCACTGTATTGAGGGTGAGAACCTCGGAGATACTAAACACTCCTTTCTTGGGGAGTGTCATATCTAGAGATGGCACCATCGACCAGGATATCATCAACAGGATCCATGCAGCCAGTGCTACATTTGGCAGACTTGCACTTAGGTGTTCCTCAATAGGGACCTAAGGATCAACACGAAGGTAGCAGTATATTGGGCCATCTGTGTGTCGACCTTACTCTACGGCTGCCAATCATGACCTTTGTACAGGAGACACATGAATACTCTGGAAGCGCTCCACATGAGGTGTCTGAGAAGGACGCTGGGGGTCACTTGGCTGGGTAGCGTGACGAACAAAGAGATGCTTCAACGAGCAGGCTGTGATTGCATCGAGATTCATATTACTGCGCGCACTCTACGCTGGATGGGACACCTAGTGAGGATGAGCAACAGAGCCTTCCTAAGCAGATCTTTGGCAAACTGATTCAAGGTGCGAGATTAGCTGGAGACCAAAAGAAACGATATGAAGACCATCTCAAAAGAGCACTCAAGGCTTGCAGTATCGACCCCGACCAATTCGAGATTTTCGCACAGGACCTTGCATCTTGGGGACTCACTGTTAGGGATGGGATGACTGTAGGATAAGGTGTGGGAGTGTGTGTGTGTGTGAAGTGTGGCTATAGGATAAGATGTGGGAGTGAGTATGTGGGGAGGGTTACTGTAGGATAATGTGTGGGAGGGAGTGTCTGGGTGTGACTGGAAGACAAGGTGTGGGAGTGAGTGTGTGGGTGTGACTGGAAGATAAGGTGTAGGAGGGAGTGTGTGGGTGTGACTGTAAGATAAGATGTGGGTGTGAGTGTGTGGGAAGTGTACCTGTAAAATAAGGTGTGGGAGTGAGTGTGTGGGTGTGACTGTAAGATAAGGTGTGGGAGTGAGTGTGTGGGTATGACTCTGACAGGATGTGGGAGTCACTGTAAGATCATATTAAGAATGATATGAAACGACTGGTGTAATGTATTATGTCTGGACGAATCTCCTATGCTCGGAAAAGTATCGTTGATAGAAGTAAATAATTAAAATGTGTACGAATATAGGTGTGTAAGTGTGAGAGCGATAACGAACCTAAGGCTGATAATATAACATCCTCCTCCTCCTCCCCCCCCCAAAAAAAAAAGAAAGAAAAAAAGTTGAACAAAGCAAAGCCAAAATCAAGAGTCGTATAGTTCGCGATGAATAACTACGTTGCCTTAACCCCTTCAGTCCGATGGTGCTTAATCCTAATATTTCTTTAATGAAACGATTTAGTTGATATAAGGAGAGACCAGTAGTAGTGAAGGATTTACTTAAGACTCCAGTTCGAAAAGTCCACGAGTAACAGTTAAAATATAATGGAGATAGCAAGATCAAACGAAGAGTGTCACCGTCGAGAAGTGGTTGAAAGACTATAGACAGCTTAGACAAAAGGAAAGACAGTTCCGGAATTGATTAATTATGTAATACACTAGAACATAAAGGGCTGAACACATGCTAAATTTACGGTATAACAAACACCGATGGGAGTGTGTTTGTAGCCAGAGTGATGCAAACACACCGTTATGGGAAAAACACACGGATTTATTGGATATTAAAGAGAGCAGAGAACTGGCATGTATGTATAGTATGTATGTATGTATGTATATGAGAGAGAGAGAGAGAGAGAGAGAGAGAGAGAGAGAGAGAGAGAGAGAGAGAGAGAGAGAGCAGGAAGCGGAAGTCTCATGGGTAGGCATCGGTCACACAAGACTAAACTGTTATTTTTTTTCCCTCGGGTCGGCCAGATTTTTGGTTGTTTCCCCCTTGTCCGTGTTCAATCAGGAGCACAGCTGAGCACGTGGATGTAAAAATGATTGTTGAGCACCTGGATGTAAAAAATAATTGTCGCGTGTCGCATTTTTTGGCTAGGAACTTATTTGCTTTACTGACTTGTGTTGTCGATAAGCATAAAATCCAAACCTTCTTCTTACTATAATGCCACTCCTGTTAATTTTTTTTATTTTCCAGGATAAACGGGGCATATTACAACTATCTATGCAGCTATCATTCATTTTTTTTTTTCTCCATCAGGCTCCCTTGTCTCTCTACCTCGTTCTCGGTATCCCTCTCCCATTTCTTCCATGTAGGTATGAGTTTCCGCACGTACTTAGTTACGACTCTTTCCCATAACACACCACCTTCCTTTACGTACTCTCCCGTCTTATCTCTCACCCTCCCTCTCCTTTTTCACTGTAATCGTTTTATCCTTAAATCTTATCAGAAATTTAAAAAAAAAAAAAAATGGTCATTTATTTCGTTTTAATAACAATTTTATGGCATCGTCATACCAACCAATATCCCCAACAAAAGTGACATCTATTTTTTATGAATGTTTATCTTATAGACGAGTTTATTCAGCTTAAGACACACTTTCTCGAACTGAAGTGGTTAGGTAAGCCATACCCAATTCTTAGGATTTAAAGAGACTCTTCTAAGATGAATAAAAATCGCCTGAGGATAGGAAGTGTATATAAGGATATTAAGACATCGTGGGAAGAGTGACCACGTCATAGTAAAAACGTACAAAGTAATAATAAGTGGTCACTGTACTGCCTTCACTTTAACTTTGTCTAAAATTGCTCTCAATCTCTGCCTTGGATGGGGAGTTGTAACAAGTGCCTAGCACTAGAATACGTCGCTGGTCACGTATATCTGCTGTCGATAGGACGTACTGTAGAGCCGTTGTATCAGCTTATTTTGCTATCGATCAATATATCTAACTATCTGTAGCCAGGCGTCTTATCTCCTAAGAAGTGACCACTAACAAGTCGCCTCCATGCCACCCAGTGCTCTGCCATTTGGTTGCCCTCCCTCCAACCCACACCCCTCTCTCTTATGTATCTTTCCACCCCAATTCTCCTCATTCCCGGTTTCCCGCCTCCCCCTCCACCTTATTTTTTATTTATTTTTTTTTTTTTACGTGTCCGACTCTGGGCAAAGGCTTCAGGGCCTAATTCTCGGGGGCAGTGGCCTATCCCAAGGCCCAGTAGTCCTCCTACACCTCCACATGTCACCACTTCGGCGCTAACACCCACCATCCATATTGAATATATGCTAGGGCTGTCTCATACAGGACTGGTGTATTGGTATTAGCGGGGGTATTTTTACGACATGTCGGCGGGTCATCTGGCAGATCAGGAAAGTCTGCTTTTTATGAAATTCAAATCTTTAAACTGTTCCCTGCCTCAGCCGGGATTCGATCCTGGGTCCATTAGGGCTGCAGGCCGCCTCTCTACCGATTCAGCCACCGCCTCCCCCATACACTTTTCTAGTCAGCCTCTCATTCTCCATTTTCTCCACATGGCTTATTAGCTCTTTCCATCAACTCCACATCAAACCACAACCCTCCTTCACTTCCTCATTTGCCTGTCTGTCTCACTCTAACTCGACATGCTCCTCTCAGATGATTCACTTCTGTGTTCTCATGCTTGACTTGTGTCCTTCCAACAGGATCCATACTTCACTCATACGTCAGAGTAGTAATCACAATACTGTCATGTTGCGACTGTTACTTCACTATTCTTTAACATTGCTTTCAGTGAAACAGCGACCCTTCTTTCCTGCTATACGTTTTTCAAGCAGTTCGTCTTCTAAACTTCCATCCTCATTCATCACACTACCTAGAGACATAAAGGTACTCACATTCTCATTTCCTAGCCATACAGCCTTTCTGTGCATTTTTTCTCTTAGTGATCGTACCTTTACCCTTAGCCGCATTCACTTTTAGATACTGGTATTGCTTTTACATACACTCACAAACTCATTCACCAAACCCTGCAACGCCCATTGATCGTCACCTAACAATACAGTATCATCAGCAGACAACAATACAGGCAGTTTCCAAACCCAACTCTCTCTCTCAAACAATCAAATATCCACTGCGTTAACTTGTATCCGTTTTATAACGCCGTCCATATTATATTATATTATATTATATTATATTATATTATATATATATATATATATATATATATATATATATATATATATATATATATATATATACACACCGAACAACCAGGACAGGACACATACCTGTTCCAGTCTAACATTCAGACCAAAGAACTCAGTTCACTCTCCACACGCACTGCAGTCCTATCATCATCAATGCCTACATAGTCCTGAAATCATTTAACAATTTCTGCTATCAAACTACGTGAAATAAGCCGCAAAAGGACGAAATTATGAGCCATAGTAGGGTAAAAATAGTACCGGGTATATGACAATGAAAAAATAAATTACAGGTCAGTACAGTTACCTGCGACGCTGACGAGGAGCCTACATGTGGTTGCGCTATGCACCCTGGGACGAACTAAGCAGCTGTGGCGTCCACCCGATGGTCAAACCTCCACATATTTCCCAGCATCTCGTCGTGCGAAGGACCCTGGTGCGATCCTAGCGAGATGCTGTCTATCCACAAGGGAGCGATGGTTCCTTGCACGGTGCACATACTGCACTGTGTCTTTAGGACGGTCCTGTAGAAGCAGTAGCATTCCTGTGGTCGACGGGTCTGCTCGGCCGGAAAGACTGGGGTTAAACAACAACTACAACAGTAGTTATCAGCACTTAAATATATCACCATCATCAACAACAGTGACAAAAACGAGCTACCAAAAAGAGTGGTGGTGGTAAAGGATATAATATTCCACCACCACTGAAATATATTGTGTAGCTTCCAATAATATTACTCCATAAGCTAGTTCAGTATTACCCTCACTATATTAGCCCGCAAAGCTCGCGAAAGAATAAAACGTGTGTGTGTGTGTGTGTGTGTGTTTACAGCTTTATGAAAATGGGGCAGCTTGTGTGTATGTGCGGCGGGGAGGGGGCTTTTAATACTGCATATCCAAGAGAGAGAGAGAGAGAGAGAGAGAGAGAGAGAGAGAGAGAGATAATAAGGTGGATATTATTTGGCCCGTGCGACCTGGCGTCGGCGGTATTGTGGCAAGTAGCAGGCTCGTTTCTCACCCCGCCGCCTTCCTCGACAAGTTACAGCCTCTTCAGAACGCTTCGTAAAACACGCCGTAAGTTTCCTGCCAGAGGGTCCCCGCGGAGCACGAAATTTCACACTTGCAAAATGTGGGCTTAGGCAACGTGAGGGAAATACGCAGCCGCCCTTACTGTCAGTTCTCCCCCGCTTGTTTCATAGGAATTATTGTTTTGTGCATTGAGTTGACGTAAATGCGCTGTCGCTCTTAGTGGCATTTCTCCCACAGGAATGATTGTACTTTGCACTGAATTAAAGTAAATATGCGGCAGCTTTTACTCTCCGTTCTCCCACGTTGTTTCATGGGAGTTATTGAACCGTGCATGGAGTTGAGGTAAATGCGTTGCCGCTTTTGCTTCAGTTTCCCACACTTGTTTTATCGAAATTGCTGTTGCTGTGTTGTGCATAGAGCTCTTGAGGAAAGTGATGATAATGCGCTCTTGCTTCTATTGTCAGTTCTCTCGTTGTTTCATTGGTTTTGTTGTTTTGTGCGTAGAGTCGATGTACGTGTGCAGTTGCTATTGGTGTTAGTTCGCTCACACTGTTGTGCAGAGAATTCACGTAATGCGCTGCTTCTCTTATTGTTAGTGCTCCCACGTTTGTTCTCTCGAAATTGCCATATTGTGCATAAAGCTCTTGGAGGAAAATATGAAGATATGTTGGCATTCATTGTCAGATCTCTATCATTACCTCATCAGAACTAATGTACTATTTATAAAGATACCGTAATGCGCCGCGGTTTTTACTGTCCGTTCTCCTACTCTTTTTATATCGGAATAATTTTACTGTGCATAAAAACAGCGCAAATACACGGTAAGTTTGAGCTTTTACCGTCATTTCTCATACTCTCTTTCATAAGAATTGCTGTTCTGTGCGCAAGTATGACGTAAATGCAGAGTGGCTTTTGAATTCTATCACTTCTCTCACACTACCTCTCTGGAATTACTGTACTTTACGTATGGGTGACGTTAAAGCATAGTACGTTTTGGCTGTTGCTGAGCCTTCTCCCACAGTTCCTTATGGGAAAATTACTGTACTGTGCAAAAAGATGACACAAATGCACTGTGGTATTTGGATTTTACTATCAGTTGTCCTGCGTCACATTATTTTACCTGAAGCGTTACTATATTATGCATATTGCTTGTGGGAAGTGACAAAGGCGCAAAGTTTTTTTTTTTTCCTGGGACATATTTTACCTGGCTTGAGAAATTTCATAACGCCATTTTCAGCGCCCGTATTTTTATTCATTGCGCCATAACCCCTTCAGTGCGTTCACGTATTTCCTCCTTCACTATGGGTGCTGAACAAAACATTTAACTTAGGGGAGACTTGTCAGTGTAAGGCCCTTCAGTCCGATGGCGTATTTCGCATCATTCTTGCCAACTTACGCTTTTTTTTTTTTTTTTTTTTTTTTTTTTTTATTGGATGAGTTAAAGCAGTTGAATATAATCCTCCGTAGGTAACAGGAATAAAGGGGAAGAATGGTTAAAGGCTTAGGGACTATTTGCATTTCACCTGCCCACTCAAAAAGATCCTGTGCTGAACTAAATCGTCTATTTTCATCCCAAGAATGAACGAAAAATGGCACCTTCAAATATTCATTTATGTTACTGAATCAAACTATATGGACATTAAAAGATAAAAATAAAAAATATATTAAAGCGTAATAGGCAAAATACACTGTCAGGGAAGAATTTCTATGAAGTCTCCTATGCCACGGAAAATACTGCTCGCTGTCATCTCTCTCACGCTACTTTACGGGCAACACAACTGACCACAATTATTGTTTGCCATAATTTCTGAGTACTCTGTTTAAGACGCGGCCGGGGTATTACATCCAAAGAAGAAATTACTGGTAACGCGGTGCTCTTCTACACAACACCAGTCAATGTGGTTTTGAAAAAGAAAAATATTCCTCGTACTGTCTAAGGTCACGTCCACACCGAATGCCTGCTGGTGTGGGCGTTGAGGACGGGATTTTTTTAAATTTTAATGGCCCGCCTGGATGCTGCCGGGTGCGGGAAAGAATTTATATAGGTTTCAGTGACGCAAAACTCCTTGCCTTATGATTAAGCCTTTAGACTCGCAATCTCAGCGGTTAAGGAAGCTACCTAACACCTCTTCCTTAGCGATTTGTTAATGGATATGAGTAGTTAACATCCTTTTGTACAATATTTATGCAGAGTATGGCAATATTGACAGGACTATTACATAGAAAGCGGCAGAAAAATGTAATAACAAGTAAATTAGGAAAAGGTGTTAGGGGACTTCCTTAACTGACGAGAATACAGACCTTGGCACAGACGCAGCCTAACATAACTTTGAACCATCAGCTTAATAGTGGATGGCAGGTTCTTGTTCTGTATCATGCCTGTGCAACAACATCGCTCTTGTCAGGGGTGGACGTGACGTGTGAACAAAACTCACTGTTCAGGAGTCTGCGTGCTATTTGAGGGAAATGTGGGATGTGGAATTGTGGTATTATTGAACGTTTTACAGTCCAAGGAATGAGCATCTGAAATGTTGTATGTGGTAATATTGTGAAAAAACAGAAACATGTAATGAGCAGTAGAAAATTCTCTCTCTCTCTCGGGTGGCTTCTTTGTTGGTAGTAGGTAGCTCCGCCCTGTCCTCTTCCTGCTTCCCTCCACCGCCAAATAACCACTAGATGTAGCCTATATTAGACCACTAGACGAATTGTTATATCCAAAAGATTTTACCCACATGGAGCGACTGTCTGAACTTACGATGTTAGATATAGTGCCTCTTTTCCATCTTAACCCCCATTACAAGATGCAGTTCCCCTAAATTGACAAACATCTTCTAGTGACTGTATGGAGAAGAAAATCCTGGGAGTGGTGGGGTTAGTGGAGGAGAATTCTAAACCCTCCAGTTCGAAATTTCCCTGCTAAGTTTAATATAGCCATGTGACAGCGGCAATGATGATGTAAGTATGATGTGGTGTAGTGTAAGGGATAGGAGTCCAGTGACCCTGCAGGCGGGCAGACAAGGAGTGGAGGGAGGGAAATTGCTATCACACAACAAAGAGACAATGAATCATGAAAAGTAGCAATTTGCATTATTATTATTATAACTATAATTATCAATTTTATTTATACCACTACTACTGAAACGACGACGACGACACGACAATAATCCCTAAATAACTAATAATAATAATAATAATAATAATTATTATTATTATTATTACTGTATTGCTATTATTATTTCTTTTATTATTATTATTATTATTATTATTATTATTATTATTATAACATGTTGTGGATGGAAGAATAGATGCAGAAGTGAAGTTTAGAACGGATGAAGTAGGAAAGGTGCTGGGAGGAATGAAAAAGGTGTTTAGATGTCGTTTGCTTAGAATGGATGTAGACAGAAGACTGTATGAGGGTGTTGTGGTACCGACTGCGTTATATGGGGATGAAACATGGAATATGGGTGTAGCAGAGAGGAAATGTTTTAATATAATGGAGATGAGGTGTCTGAGGAATATATGTGGAATGACGCGTATTGATCGAGTGCGAAATGATGAAGTGCGAAGGAGAACTGGAGTTGTTCGGGAGATGGCTGATAGAGTTGAGCAGAGGGTGTTGCGATGGTTTGGGCATATGGAGAGAATGGATAATGAGCGATTGGTGAAAAGGATAACTACGAAGTAGATCTGGTGTGAAAGGTGTAAGGCAGAGAGAGAGAGCACGGATAGGATGGATAGACAGTGTCAAGAGAGCGCTGGATGCAAGAGGGATGTCTGTTGAGCAAGGAAGAGTGGCTGTGCGTGACAGAAATAAATGGATGGATATTGTGAATTAATAAATGACGACGCAGTCCTGAGGGCATATTCTCCCGCATTTGGTCTGATCAGCTAGTCAGGTCAGGTGCGGGTAAGGGGATGGGTCTATTATGATGTGGCAGGGGTAAACCAGCTCTGCTGTCGGGCCCTGCTGCGGATGTCACTGATTGCACTGCACAGTTGACCCATGTGCGGTGTGGTGCGGTGAGGATCTGTCCCTTCTCCCCTTTGGGGCTAAGATGCGAATGAATGTGTTTGAATGGATGAGTAAATGGGGAGTGTGTCGTCCTGTCTCGGCTACCTCCCTTTCCTTGCGTGAAGCAGCCTAGGTCTATAGATAGATAGATAGATACGATAGATTATTATTATTATTATTATTATTATTATTATTATTATTATTATTATTACTGTCATCACCATCATCATCATCTAATCCTGTCTTGCTCCATGAGGAGCGTAAGAGCCCGGGGCTAGGCAAGTTGGTTCTAACATTTAAGATGAGAGTGACCAGACTCAATCATCCCTGAGTGGCATTACATGAGAAATAAACCCCAACCATCCCTTGGATATAAACCTGCACCGGCTCAGTCCGATTGGAGTACCTTAATTACGCTACCCACTAAACCACCAGGCGCCATACTCTGGTTATGTAGTTACCACCCAGCGTAGTAAATGGTTTCCTGGTGTACAGGAATCCATTTGGCTTGTCATTCCGTGTAAAGTCACCCATATGCCGAAGGAAGAGGAAAGAATGAAGGAAAGAAAGACAGAAGAGGAAGGAAGGACAGAAGGAAGGAAGGGAGGACACGGCAGTCACCTGGGAGCAGCACTACATCAACTGAGTGGATAGTGAGCGCCCCCACCTACCACCAATTAATAATAATAATAATATTATTATTATTATTATTATTATTATTATTTTTTTTTTTATTATTATTACAATTATTATTATTATTATTATTATTATTCATCCAGTACTATATAGCCCCATTAGATGTGCAGGGACCAGGGGCTAGGCTGCTTCATCCAGACATTTAATCATGTGACTAGTTTTCCATCCCTGAGTAGCATCATGCGATGGGAACAAAATAATCCAACCACTCCTCGTATGTAAGCCTATATGGGTCGCATTCAGCTAAATCTCCTTAACTCATTTAGTCCCAGGTGTCCACTAGGTTATATGGATACCACCCAACGTAGTAAATGGTTTGCTGGGCTACAAGAAATCGTTTGGGTTACCCCTTAGCTTGCCTTAGAGTATGAAGGCAGCACTACATCATGCTACCGTCGTCGTCGTCGCAGTAACAATAATACTACCAATAACAATCATCATCATCACCACCATCATCATCATCATCATCATCCGGACCTCCTTTCCCACCCTTGGCCAGGGTGAGGAGCAGCAACGTCCAGACACGTCGTTTGCCCAATCCAATGGTCCACGCTTCCATTCACTCATCATTCAAGCCTCCGGAATCCTGGCTCTATCGGATACACTAAAAAACTTTCACCAAATTCTGTAGCTTCATACAAAAGTATCCAATATAGTCAATAATAATAATAATACTAAGTAATCCATCCACTCATCATCCAAGTCCTTATTGTACCACCAAGATCGTCGGGGCCCTGGACTTAGCTACCAAGCCTAGACATTCCTAGTAAGAGGGACCAGTCGTTCTTTTCCGTGCTGCAACTGAAAGCAATTTACCCACCCATCTACCACACTTCCACCAATATAGGTCACATTCAGTTGGAGTGCCTTAACCCACTAATCTTCCAGTCATATGTTTGGTGATTACATCCTTATCACCCTCTGTTGTAAATAGTCTCCTGGGTCTACTGAGTTCGCGTGCAAATGAGCCTGGGACCATAACAGTAATAAATTGTGATTACTGGGAATACTTAATATCTGAATCAGTAATATGTAAAGAACAGTTTATATTGCCTGGTTAACTAGATATGTAGGGCATTCATAGTACTGATATTAACCCCTCCTCTGCTAAGACATACAACTTTTCCCTAGAATCAGACAATATTATTACCGGTACCGTATTCTTAAAGGAGACGTTTTGCAGGCTACATCTTACACCTCAGCCTCGAAAACGCTCATCTAAAGCTATATGAAAGCCTTTGAACGTACTAAGAATAAAATATAAACTACGGGATCAGAGAGAAGGTGTTGACGTGCTTGAAGCTCCAGTATAACATATTTGCTCTAACATGACAGACATTCTTAGCCTCTTTTAGCTCGGTTGACGGCCACGTGTACTCAGATCGGAGGGTTGATTTGACTAGTAACCAAGAAGACTCACTCCAACCTCACAAGGAAGGTCCATCGAATTTCAAGCAAGCACGATTTAGTATTCAATCTCTGGAAGCGGCCCATTTCCACTAAATGAAAAACAGTTGACAATGTGAGTGAGGGGGGAGCAGAGAGCGAGGGCCTCCACCGCAGCTCTACGGGGTATGTTGTGTGGAAATGATAGAAAAGCGTGATGAAAGGACCCCCATTCACAGACTCCAGCACTGACTCCCTCTTTGACATACCTGCTCGTCCACCTCTCGTACAGGACCTACACCATGCACAGAACCCCCAGATTTGAGAGAGAGAGAGAGAGAGAGAGAGAGAGAGAAACATAACTACGACGCAGGGTGTGTGTAGATGGAGTAATATCCCTGAAACTGATCCCACACACAAAAGGACGTCCCCGTTTCAGCGTGGAGGACATCGCGCTTGTGGCAAAATTCATGGCCATAGAGGAGTGATTGACGCTGCGCTTAGTTCTTTGATGTCCACGGGGTATGAGAGTGGCGAGGTGCTGAGAGCAAGGGATGAGAGGAGGGTGAGAGCAAGGGATGAGAGGAGGGTGAGAGCAAGGAGCGAGAGTAGGGTGCAGCATCACCTCTGTATCGCCTCGAGGACCGCCTTCTAGAGACTGACTGACGTAGCTTAAGCCTTTCAAGCCGATGACGTCCTTTCTGTTTTAATCAGACTACGGTGCTGTGCAGGGACGCCTTCCCGTGATGGCGTCGATATAACTGGGTGGATCCATTGCCTAGTTATACAAATTTCCCTGGTCTCCCTCCCTATCCACCGGAAGGAGGATGGTGGACTGCTGGAAACGGGGCAGCTTCAGCCTGTAGTCCACCAGATTCACGTTACAGATGAACCTGGGACAGCAGCAGCAGAAACAACAACTACTACTGCTGCTACAATTACTGCCACAACTACTGATCAGACCACCGCCACACTACTGCATTTAGCTTAATATACTTTTTGTGGTGAATGGGTTAATGATGACTACAGCATATCTAACCCCTCACGTTCGAAGAGTCTCTCCTAAGGCAAACAGAATCGTCTGTTGGTGGCCATCGAACTGAACGATGGATTCCTAGCGCCATGTATCAAAGACCATATGGCACTATTTCAGAGCAAAGATATATGACTAGCAGCTGAAGAGAAGTGGGAAAGGGGACGCAGAAATGGTTTTGGAGAAAAAATGGTCTTGGAGTTGAAGTGGTCTTGGCGTTGAAGTGGTCTTGGCGTTGAAATGGTCTTGGTGTTGAAGTGGTTTTGGCGCTGAAGTGGTCTTGGCGCTGAAGCGGCTTGGCGATGATATGGCTTGAGTGGTCAGTTGGCCTGAAGGCTTGACCCACGAAGGGAGGAAGGATCGACGTCAGTGGGAGGTCCTTATATTATTCATACCATGTAACCAAATGTTTAACCTGACAGGAGTTAAGTCCGGAAGAAACACGGAAATATCAAGAAGAGAGGAAGGACCAAAGAGGTGACAGTAAGGAGAGAAAGACTGGAGACAAAGAGACCCTTTTTATTAGCCTCTTACGGCTGGGGAAGTATTCTTCCCCCCCCCCCCGCCCTCTCCAGAGGGCGTTAGTAGCAAGAATGAAACTAGAGAATCGCTGGACTCAAAGAGTTTACGATTTCAAACCGATATGTGTATATATTTCGCTCTTACCACCTCCAGATGGTTTCATACAAGTTTGGATGGTGGATAGACCTTTCGAAATGGAGGGGTTTGATGTAGCTTTCACTGACCCCTTCACTCCAAAGATTGTCGCCTTTGCTGAATAAAATCGTCTGGTTGCAACAAGAATAAATTACAGGAACATGGCATTAGACTGGAGCGGTGAAGAGAGTATGAGAGTGACAGTTTACTGGGAGGAGTCCGCGGGTGGATGGCATCCTCGCAGTATCACCAGACGGATGGCTATGTAGGTTCGTCTATGCTGATATAAATAACTTAGAAGCAACATAAACACGAATAATTAGTGTTACCCGGCAATAGTGCTCCACTAAAAATTCACGTGGCAGTATATCATGTGTTGCGTGTACGGCTCAGTTTTAGTCAGTTGGCAAGTGTGAGCTGGCTGTGGTAATGAGGGAAGAAAATGTAAAAAGATGCAGGTTAGGCACTGATAACGTTGATTAAGCCGTTTCCAGAACATACGAGAAATCATCCGGCGGACTGGAGTAGGAGGGTTTTACATGGGCACCCCGTAAATCGTTAAAGAAGCGCTAATAAACCTAATCCAGCGAGAAAATGGTAGACTAACTGATGTAGCTCAAAAATGAGCTGGGTCATCAGTCTACCAAATTATTCCGATTAGACAGAGTATACGGAACAATGTATATCTGAGTACGGAGGATGCCAGCTGATTGTCTGAAGGTGTTCACAATAACATATGACTGTGAAACTCTGATAGAACATGGGAGTGAAAAGACGAAAGAGTGGAAATGGGACTGTTGACTTGTTCGGTATTATATATTTGGAGTGAAGGACTGCACAAAGTGGATAGGATAAGAGACCATGTTATTTGTGAACACTGTGTGTTTAGATAATGTGGTTTTATGATGTAAATAGAGTGATAAAGGGCGGTTAAACGGGTGTATGTGAGTGAGCCTGAAGGTGAGAGGAGACGTGGTTGGTTAAAAAAGGTGGGTGTTATAGTAAAAGAATGTGTGAGAAAGAGACAAAGAACTACAAAGGATAGCATACAACAACATATATAATGGTCCCTTCGTGGCTGTTTGTTACAGAGAAGGCTATTATCTTCTTGTCTGAGCAAAGGATAAGGAAAGGAAAACAAATGAGAGTTACAGGAGCTGAAGAGGTTTGGGAACTGACTGATGATCGAGTTGGTTGGATTAGCTATGTACTGAAAAGCACATAACATGGGTTAGGCACCGTTTTTAAATCGACAGTTAAAGGATTGACTGATCGGTGTATGTGATGAGTATCTAATAACGTACAAAAAATTGTGTGTGCTGATGGTTAGATCTGAGACAGAGCCAGAATTCCTAGGACTTGAATGATTTCAGATGATTATGTGAGCCATTTCATTGGCCATGCTGTCAGATTTTTCATTTTATATCTCCTTTTTCCTTGCTTCTGGATGGTACCTTATAGCACCTTAAAGTGCAAAAGAAAGTTAGGATGATGGTCATGACGCGAGCGAGCGTGCGTGCGTGTATGCGCGTTTTTGTTCATACGCACGTCTATAGACAATGGTCATCAGGTTGTTATTGGTACTAAACAATGGATGCAGTTCAGCAGGAACAATTAACCAAATATAACGTGATGTCCATGATCATGAATTTGCTCGTAGGCATCCGCTACCCCCAACCTCATTCTTGCAGAGGCGTTTCCAAGGGGAGGGGGTGTGGTTGCCTGCAGACTCCCCTTCCTTTTTCCTTAACAGACACAACGTACAACACAATGACGTCATTTAATCCTTGCTCCTGAGAGACGATTTTACTCAGCATAGGAGAGACTTTTCCAATTAGGAATGTTAGATTTAGCTCTGACCCCTTCACTATAAAAGGTTTCCTTTCAGCTTAATAAAATTGTTTAGAGACAGCAGTTGTTGCAACAACAACCAGCGGGGCACTCAGTGGAGCGCATCTGTCCGACAAGGCCAACGTAATTTCCAAACCACTTATCATAATGGGTTAGGTTTTCTCATCACTGATTAGGATTTCGCAAAAAGTGCTTTCCGGATCCAAAATCTATAATACGATCCGGATCGGTCCCCCAAATTAATCGATTGTTCCCTGGGACATGGGCTACCTACCTGCCAAAGTTGGTCCAAATCTCTTTTTTAGATTTTGAGTAATCCTGCTGACAGGCAGACAAACATGTAAATGGGTGAAACCATACTTTTCTCGTCGGACAGAGCAATCCAATAACATATTTTTTTATGTAATTCTAGCCATCTCCAGATGGTTATATTCAGCGTCATGAGGACCTTTCGAGTTAGAAGCGTTAGATAAAGCCATAATCAACTTTCAGGGCTAACACTGGATAAACACGCTGAACAAGATCGGCAGGAGATAACAAAACTAAAATAAAGAAGCTGTTAATCATTGATATGGCCTCGTCACGCTGCCGCCAGGGTCCATATTTATCAAGGGTATTAACACTCAGACTTCTATAACTCACACTCAGCCGAACAAAACTGACTGGCGTTAGCTGGATTGGAATGCCAGAGTTGTTCCAGCTGTGAGAGGGTTAATGGTGCATGTATTAAAGCTCTCAGGCCCCTATATGTCCCCAGCTGAAGAAAATCGTCTGACGTTAGCTGGAACAGAACACTAGAGTTTCCCTTGCCATGAGTGGGTTAGAGGAACCGGTATTAACATTCTCAGGCTTTTATACTCGTTCAGCAGCATAAACCGTCTGACATAGCTGGAACAGTACGAGAGAAGAGGAGACTATTAGAGGGTTAACCAGTCCTCGAGGTAACCAGGTCTCCAAAATAGTGTACTGTTATCAGAGGTGGATTTGTTTATCGTATATAAGTTGCTTTATTGTATACTCGAGTTTAATTGTGAAGTGCATGACAGAAAGATGAATTGTGAACAAAGTAATATAAAAAAGTAATGGGGAGAATTAGGCCTACCTTTGGATGGGAAAAAGAGGCGAGATGATGATGATGATGATGACCGTGGAGATGGCAGGGATGGTGGTGGTGGTGGTGGTGGTTGTGTTGATGGAGGTGGAAGTGATGATCCTGATGATGATTACTGAGAAGATACAGCAGTTTCGGCCTCACTTGGACCTCCTTTCTCAGACAGCATGAAACTGTTCATCCTTAGTTGTCTGTGCGTTGATATATTTTTCCTGTTTAAACAGTACGTATACAAAACCTATGATAGGGCCTTTTTTTTTTTTAGCGATTTAGTTTGCGCATTACGTCTTAATATTCATTTGTATGTTATATCGTTGTAATATGGACACAGACTGCATCCGGACTGTATTAGAGTATATCGAGGTGCAATGTGCAAAATAAATCGCCAAGGTGAAGGTGCTAAGAAATCTGCCAGTGCCAATTAGAATACGCCCCTTAACCCCTTCAATCCCAGTACTTACTTCTCATATTCTTGCTTCCTCCGGACGATTTTATTCAGCTCAGGGGAGACATTTCGAACTGGACTGGTTAGTTTTAGCCTTCCTTCAACCCCACACAAGAACAGATCTACCCAAAGCTCAATAATATCGGCTGAAGGTGGCAGGAAGGGAGCAATGAATCACGTCATCGGCCTGTAGGGGTTAAGTTCAAGTCCGTGCAGTGTGACAACGTTCGGCCAGCCCTCGTAATTTCAATAGTCGCCCACTTTAATTAGCGTTAATGAACGTAATTAAAACTACATTGGCCCACTCATTAAGACAACGTCACCTCTGCTCGTCTCTCTCGGCTTCATATATTTTCGCTCACTATTTTTATCACGTCACTGAATATTCTTCCGACTGTCAGACGATTTTATTCAGCTTAGGGATGACCTCGCGTATAGTGAAGGGGTAATGATACTGTAGAAACTAGGCTACACTAGAAACTTAACAGGGGGTATCTTAGGTGTTGCGGACAGGGCTCAGTCTGCTGGTGTGGCATGGATGTGGCAGTGGGAATAGGAAATGAATAAGTGATACAAGAGAGACATTGATAACGTTGCCTGAGCCGTCCCCGCAGCACACGAGGATCACCAGGCGGAGTGGAAGGGAAGCGTTATATATGGGTCACCCTTAGTCGAATAAAAATATCTGAAAGTAGCATGAGTGGCAGAAAAAAATGGAACAGAAAAAAATGAACTAAAGGTGTTATAATGAACGTTTCCCACTCATTAAAACCCACCTTAATCACTGTTCATTATCTCCCATCTCCCTACTTAGTATATTTCCAGTGGCCATTATAACACCCTGAATTAATTGGCGAAGTTTTTGTTGTACACATGCCCTGAGATTTTTAAGAGATCTCAAGGACTAGAGGAGATAATGAATATCCCACCCGTTCAGTTCGAAAAGCTTCTCTTAAGCTTATATTTTATAATATATATATATATATATATATATATATATATATATATATATATAGAGAGAGAGAGAGAGAGATCTATATATATTTATATATATATATATATATCTATATTTATCTATCTATCTATCTAGCTATATATATATATATAGATATAGATATATTATATATATATCTATCTATATATCTATATATCTATATATCTATATATATATATATATCTATATATCTATCTATCTATCTATCTATCTATATATATATATATATATATAGAGAGAGAGAGAGAGAGAGAGAGAGAGAGAGAGAGAGAGAGAGAGAGAGAGAGAGAGAGAGAGAGAGATATCTATATATATATATATATAGATATAGATATATATATATATATATCTATATCTATCTATATATATATATATAGATATAGATATATTATATATATATTTATATATATATATATATATTGTGTCTATATATATCTATCAATCTATCTATCTATCCATATATATATATATATATATATATGTATATATATATATATATATATATATATATATATATATATATATATATTGGCTCAGTGAGTTAGAGCGCTCCGCGCTGACCAAAGGGTAGGAGGATCGAATCCACCCAAGGGTCATTGGTAGACATCAGGAAGGGCATCCGGTCATAAAATGCTACAAGCTCCAATCCAAAGTCCTCTACCCAGGGGCAACGCCTTAGCCCTTCGGGGATACCTGGCTTAAAAAAATATATATGTATATATATATATATATATATATATATATATATATATATATATATAGTAGTCTTCCCACATACCATACACCTCCACATGTCACCACTCCGGTGCTAACATCCACCGTCCATATTGAATACATGCTAGTGCTGCCTCATACAGGTCTGGTGTGTTGGAAATAACGGGGGTACTTTTGCGACATGTCGGCGGGTCTTATGTAGATCAGTGCAGGCTGCTTTAACAAAATTCAGATCCATAAACTGTTCCCTGCACCAGCCGGGATTCGGACCTGGGTCCACTAGGACTGCAGGCCATTCTCTACCGATTCGGCCACCGCCTTCCTCATAAAATAAGTAATAAGATAACTGGCCACTTCCGACGTTTGGGCCGCAAGGAAGTTGAAAATACTGACAATGATTCTTTTCGCAGTATCAACATAAATCGCGTAAAAAATAGAAAAAAAAAAAAGTGTGAAAATAGCTGTCGCATATCAAGTACAATGGTATGCTTCACCTCAGCTGTAAAGAAGGAAAATACTCAGCAGTTTCTCAAACACTGAAAAGGTGGACAGTCTTGGATATTGAACATACTAGTACTTTCCTTCTTTACGGCAAAATTGAAGTATAGCGTTGGTCAGCAAGTATCTGATATGTTGTCAATGCCATTTTCACACGGTTTTTATTTGTTTTAAACACAATTGATGCTGATGGTATGAATAATGTCAATGTCGGTAATTTCCACTTCCAAAACTCGACGTGGTGAATTATGGAATATATTAACCTATTGGCTGTTGGGATTTCTCAGCTCAGCGAAACTGCGTAGTAATTACTGTAATGGCCTGTTCAGTAATTAGAATAAAGGATACACCCAGTGGAATATTCTCCTCCCATCCTTCTTCCCTCTCTCTCTCTCCCTCCTACACAACAAATTCTCCCTCCCTCACCCCCCTGTCTCTCTTTCTTACACAACATCCTTAATACCCTCCCCCTCCCTCCACTGCACCCCACCCCTCCACACACACTAGCTCTTCTGTCTTTTCTCACTCCTACTGCTTCCTGTAGTCGAGGTGTGGGAGGGGGGAGGCAGAAGTGTATCATGTGCGTTCTAGGCATCTCGGTGGTTCGGTCGATTTCGTGCTGGACCCACATTTGAAGACGCTCTGAGTGGTAAGGTCGAGCCCCACCGAGTGCCACTGAATTTTTTGGGGTGGACGCAAACCAAAACTACACCACACCACCGTCTCCTTCATCTGTCCTCTGTTTCTCCGTCTGTGTCTTGCATCTGTCCTACCCTCCACCTAACCCCACTATGACCTTACGATCCTTATGTGTCCTGTTCTCATCCTAACCCCCTCATGACTTCACCCACTCATCAGTGAGTGTTGGCAGATCTTCTCCTCATCTCCTCACCACCTTGCTTGCCTCAAACGTTCTCCCTAACTTCTGTCCTCTCTGCTGTGTTCTATAGTATGTTTGCTTTTACCAGACGGAAGTGGACTATTCCCACGCCTTGAACATATAGTATATTTTAAGCTGCATAAATTCGTTGATATTTATATACGAGACTGGAAGGAGTTTTTATTGTATAGCATTATATTTGTTTTTACTTGATCGATCCAACACTCCCACAAGTTGAATACTAAATCGTGGTTGCATGACATTCAGTGGGATTTAGTTCTAAAGTAGGAGTAAGCTATTATGGTTGCTATACTCTTCTTACTCTAACTTGGCCTACAACTGCCATCTCTCTATCTTGAATGCTGAGTTCGGTCAATAGCTTAACCCTAGAATATGATGCTAGTCACAAAGAAGTGCCGAGGAGAGGATGTAGAACCTTGGCATTTTTTTTTTTTTGTCATTGGGTTACGCGAAATACGCCACTAAAGGACGAAAATTAGGGCCAGTCAGAGTAAAAACCGTACAGTCATATCAACCCTCCAACCTGACTATATGTGGCCAGCAACGGAACTGAATGTGTTAGGGACCTTCATCACATCAAGGGCCTTCAGTTAATGCCATGACGTGGTGTGGTGTGCTGTGCTATGGTGTGGTGTGGTGTGGTGTGGTGTGGTGTGGTGTAGCGTGGTGTGGTGTGGTGTGACGTGGTGTGGTGTGGTGTGCTATGGTGTTGTTGTAGTGTGGTGTGGTGTGGGATGGGGTGCTATGGTATTGTGGTGTGGTGTGGTGTGCTATGGTGTTGTGTTGTGGTGTGGTGTGGTGTAGGAGAGCGATTTTCTGTGGTGTGGTGTGCTGTTGTGTGCGAGGATGATTTTCTGTGGTGTGGTGTGATGTGGGAGGGTGATTGTGGTGTGGTGTGGTGTGGTGTGGTGATTGTCTGTAGGCTTGAGTGGGAGGGTGATTTTCTGTGGGCTTGAGTGGGAGGGTGATTTTCTGTGGTGCTGAGTGGGAGGGTGATTTTCTGTGGTGTTGAGTGGGAGGGTGATTTTCTGTGGTGTTGAGTGGGAGAGTGATTTTCTGTGGTGTTGAGTGGGAAGGTGATTTTCTGTGGTGTTTGAGTGGAAGGGTGATTTTCTGTGGTGTTGAGTGGGAGGGTGATTTTCTGTGGTGCTGAGTGGGAGGGTGATTTTCTGTGGTGCTGAGTGGGAGGGTGATTTTCTGTGGTGCTGAGTGGGAGGGTGATTTTCTGTGATGTTGAGAGGAAGGGTGATTTTCTGTGGTGTGAGAGGATTATATGGTTTTGTATGTTGTGATGTGTTGAGGCAAGTCTATGGAAGTGAAGCATCTCGGATATGAAAATCGTTAGTGAGAGACAGACGGACAGAATCGCTCGTAGAAACACTCCAGTATACAAAAACATGATGTAAATTTGTAAACTCCATTTCTTGTACTAAGCAAAGTGGTTTTTAGTGACAATAAGCTCGTACTTCTTAAATTAATAAGTTGTTCTCGTTCAGTATATATCTGATAAACGACGCTGAGTTCTGGGATACAACGAAGTTCAAAATATCAACACTAATAATTTTTGTAGTATTAGCCCAAATTGTGTTTTAAGCAGATGAATATCGGGTGAAAATAGCTTTGACATTATATTAAGTACTTGCTGAATAATGTTTTTTTGTCGATTTTGCTGTAAATAAGAACAATAATAAGCTGCTTCTCAAACACTGAGAACTCGTGGACGGTCGTCGATAGTGTTCTTTCCTTACTTACTGTTAAATCGAAGCAATACACTGATCATCAAGTAGCTGATATGTCAAAACAATTTTCACACGAGATTTTTCTGTTTTAAACGCGATTTGGGTCAATACTATGAAAATTATCAGTGTCAGTATCATAAACTTCCTTGTAGTCCAAAACTCGCTAATGGTTAGTTATTGTGATTCGGTTCGTTGCTGTGTGTGTCCGTTTGTTGGTGTGCTGTGAATGTTGACTGCGCTATGTCAGACTAATGCAAAAAAAAAAAAAAAAAAAAAAAAAAAGTGTTCGTTTAATGGTGCGTCGTGTGGCATGTGTACTGCAGGTCCAGCGCGGCGCAACGCTCACCTTCAGTCAGATGATGTTATGTGTTCTTTCCTTTTAATCACGTTACAACTCCAACCATTCCAGTTTGAAAAATCTCTCCATATCTGAATCAAGTCATCTGGATTTAGCAAGGAGAGAAAAAGGACGTCATGGTACTGAAGGGATTTCAGGCAGTCGTCCGTCACGTAGTCCAGCTGGTGTGGCAGTACACCTGGGGTCGGACATGCTTCTGCTTTTATGCTGGTTCACTGAGCACTTAGGCCCAAATACCAGAATGAGGCTTGAGCGGGACTTTGAAGTCGGACTTGGGATGGCCCCAAGCCCTGCCTCACGACGTATTCAGGTCAAACTCGGGCAACTTGATTCGGCCATATGCTGAATCGAGGCTCAAATCTAACTTCACAAAGTCGGGGTCAAGTTTACAAACCGCGTCCTATATATCTTCCTAACATAAATATTTTGCCTAAATTTCAAGAATTTCTTGCTAAGGACCTGATGCAGCTATCGTCTATTGTTGAACTTTTTTCTATTTTTATTTTTTTTAATATGTCTAACTCTGGATTCGCGCTGCACAGCCCGTTCCCAAGGTCCAGTGACCCTCCTACATAACATGCACTTCTACATGTCACCACTTCAGCGCTAATACCCATCGTCCACACTTAATACGTGATAGGGCAGTCTCATACAGGGCTAGTGTACTGGTATTAGCGACATGTCGGCGGGTCTTCTGGTAGATCAGCTGATAAATTATTCATTGTTTTACACGCAAATCTACCATACAAAATCGTTAAATAACTGGTCCTCAATGATCAAGTTCTACCCAAGAACACTCAGAGGCATCGGCTCGGCCTGTAAGAGGCCTTGTTTCTGCATATTGGTTTTTCGCGGGCGCGTCTCCAATCTGACTTAAGACCGACTCAAGCTCTAAGTCCTGCTCAAGCCTCGTTCCTGCATCCGGACCTTAGTTTCTGACTTCCTATTCGCCCGGGCCTCTGGGCCTCCTGGCATGCTTGCCGTTCTTTAAGGTGCGTTATGATTTATACGACACGTCTTGGTTTTAGCATACCATTTCTTGACCTGTGCACCCGTTCAGGTCGCTCGGTCATAGGGTTAGAGATCGTGGACTTGAGGTGAATTTGTCATTGCAAGAGGACAGTCATCTGTTTATAGCCCTCCCCGTCCCGCACCAGTGAACACTATGGGAGTTATGGAGCCTATCGGGCTTAATATGCAAGTGTAATACACACACACACACACACACACACACACACACACACACACACACACACACACACACACACACACACACACACACACACAGAATGTGTAAGTAGCTCCGAGTCTTTTGAGATAACTGCAGCACAAAGTGATGGTATTTGGTTGAGGGGCACCAATCACGCACAAAACACTTAAAAACCTGACACTGTTCATGTCTGATATGGCGATGCATATTGCATCCGTCCCTCCTAGATTCAAAGAATGATATCTTTAGTGTGCGTCCACACGTGTGCTGTAGCAAGTGCTGGCAAGATGTAAACAACACAATAACGAACAAGATGCAAACATGCTGGGAACAGCAGCGTCCAGATCATGTTGGCAACATGCTGCCTCGTATGGACACACTTATCCCATCACTTCAGTTGCCAGCAGGTTTGATGCTGCACTGTAACGTTTGCATACAATTGTACAAATACTATTGCATACATGTATCCAAACATGTTGCCAGCTGTGTTGTCAACACATGTTCAAGTACACGTGTGGACGCGCCCTTAGAGTTTGCATCCCTCTACTTCAACGGATCAGAGTATTCGAAACAGAACGTTCGACTATGAACTCTGCACACCCACTCCGGACTCGTCTTTGAATGAATATACTGTACACCAGTGCAGGCAGTGTTGGATCCAGCGTAAGCTTCACAGTGGCGGGGGATCGGGAGGGGAGCATCCTTGCGGGTATACTCATAATCTTCCTCCCCCACATGGTATGTCGTATCTCGAATAAAGAACATAGGCGCACCTGCATTATAACCATTACAGTTATGAGTAACTTCATGAATAATTCTATATGATTTAGTTCCGGTACTGTGCTCTTTTTCAAGCACACCGCATGCAGTATATACAGTACATCCTTGTGTTTTACCCCCAGTCTTTTAAACGCAGTGTCCAGGTACTACAAAATAATGGACCCTGATTTTGACTTGTTCGGTTTTCCTTGGAAAGAATAGATTTTTATAGTCACCCTTCAAGTGTTTTTATTTTTTTCTTGCATAAAAGTAAAATAAGCACTGCACTGGATGAGAAACACACACCCACACACACCAAGAAGTTACCATTGATAGCACCTCCCCATCCCCCCCCCAAAAAAAAAAAAAATATATAATAAAAAATCGATCTCAAATTATGCGGTTGTCAGGCAGCGTTTTAGTGTTGGCATGGCAGATGAGAGAAACGACTCGCAGTAACGCCATCTGTTGGCGTGGGATGGAAACAAGTCTCCTGAGGTCCCATGAACATCAAGGAACAAAAGAAAAGCGAGTAACAATTTTTCATCTCATACCTGCAAGGTTTCAACAGTGATATTTTACTAGATTCTGAGGTTTTAACAACGGAAAATTCTTTTTATTCATTTACTACAGTATTTATTTGCACTGTGTTAATCCACATTAACAAAAACTTCTTTCTTAGGCGAGAGCTAAGCCTAGTTTAGGGGGCGCCGCACTCTCGCCACCCTCCCTAGATTCACTTCAGATTACAGAACCAGGCCAGCCACCCAATTCCCCTGCCTGGGCGTCCCACAAAAGGCTAAAAATGGCACGAGAGGACATTTACCCCGGTGTTCATCGCGGACACTTGCTGCTCCAGTGGTCCACAGCCTGAGGCACCTCTGAACCGCATATAGTCACACTCATCCTCTTATGGTCTGTCAGGCGTGGAGGTAAGACAGGAAAGTATAACTCTAGTGTGTGCTTTGAGTGTGACTGTGTAGGGGAATAATCGTAAGACACCAACAACTGCCGGTATATATAAAGTATCAATAAACAACAAAAAATGGCTTTAATATTTCAGCAATGCCTAAACGAAGAAAGGTTATCATTTTAATACATTTCATAATATGAGGTTCAGTGATTCGTGCTCTACGTGATGTCGGGCTGCTCATTAGAGAGATTTGCTTTTTTTATTTAGTCAGAACTATAAAGCGCGTCAGTGACATGAAATATCCGACTCTTTTATTGCTCGGGTCGCTGCTGTTTGATGCTATGTCTGTGCAAATTGTGTATCTTCATATTATTAAACTTTGGGGAGATTCACCACTCGAGATTCTTCAAGACCAGAGATCCGTAGGAACTTGAATTCTTTATGTTCGTACGCCAAGTGAGAAAAAAAAAAAAAAAGTAATCGCAGTGAAGGGATTCAACCTGGACTAAGGCAGGACAATTGTACAAAGTTCTTATCCTCCTCCTCCTCCTCCTCCTCCTCCCGATGGTCCTCCGGTATATACAATTTTCCAACCATGATTTTTAGGGGTCAGCCGCCATTCACCTAATTACAAATTCTCAAATATAGTGGAAGGAGGGTAGATATGGCTTTGATACCGTAGTACATGTTGTACAATGGACTCTCATGTTGTACAATAGTACATGTTGTACAATGGACATCTTTGGGTAGCATGACCCCCCCAATGATTCTTGGGGGGTCAGCCCCCCTCACAAATAAAAACGAGCTGAAACAGGGGAACGTGAGCTCATGCATTTCAACGAAATTTCTCGGGTCAGTTCGTCTGGTTTCTTGATTATGTCTTCCACTTTATAAAATTTTCCACCATAATTTATTAGGAAGGCCAGCCCCCTCCAAAACATATAAAGGATATCTTGCTACAGTACATGTTTAATTGGCCACCATCTGCTACCAACAACAACACACAACTACCGTACTACTACTACTTCTACTACTACTACTACTACTACTACTACAAACTACTTACTGGGTGTATCCTGGGATAATACCCCTTCACATATGCCACTGTGATCCTGTGACTTTTACTTCGAGATACTAGTTTCTTCTTATGACACAGTAATATTAATTTGTAATTCTTTCAAATGAACGTGTATATCGCAGGACATGTTTTCTCTGCATGCACAGGATGAATCTGCACATCTGCTTTATTTACCAACATTTACCTATTACCGGTATGGGATGAAAGTTGAACTCAGTGAACCTACTGTGTTATATCGTATGTGTGAGATCATTCCTACGTGGACATTGATCCGGGGTCATAACACAAGTGTGGGGGTGGGCTGGGAGTTGATTATTTGGGGATACTGCTTATCATTTTTTTTTTTTTGGAGTTTATTGTTCACGTAACGCCACTCACGGATGAGTAAGGCTGGTCACTCTCATCTTAAATGCCAGGACCAACTTGCCTAGCCCCGGGCTCCTACGCTCCTCATGGGGCAACGTAGGATTGGATGATGGATGGATAGATAAGATTTTGTTTTCCAGTGCGATAGTAGAGATATTATTTTGAATGATAAAGGGAATACTCTTGCTGCTTGAATTCGACGTCATAAGACCGGGACAGTTCACTGAATGAGGAGATGTCTCTCACCCATACGCTTTCTGACCTAATAGCTGCCAGCCCATCCCATACCATTCCAGTATAAATTAGGATTTCATCACCTAATTTTGTTCTTTTCATCCTGTGCCTCCTACTCCATCTCTGGATTTTTTTTTTTTTTTTTTTTTTTTTTTTTGAGGATTGCAGAAGGCCACAGAAGTAAGGATACTCCCGATCGTATGAGAAGAAACAGAATATATGTCTGGGAAGACGTAAAGCCAACAGACAATTGACGACGAGTTTTTCAACGTGATAGTACATCCTGGAATAGTATTCATAAACACTCTTAAAGTTATGATGTGTCTAGGATTGCCTGTATAAATGCTTATCTTCATTTATGTTTCTTCCACACACTAAACAATCAAATACGGGTATTAGTGACAAAATACCTAAAACAAACTGACCTACAATAACAGGTAACAGCTGTGAAGACCAGTTTTGCTTGTAAAATGGTTAGATTCATTTATAAATACGACACACAAATTAAGACACCTTGACTGTCGCTTAGGGCCATATTTATAAAGAATACTAACTTTACTACAAGTCTCCACAACAATGAAGCATTATCACGGATTTTTACAATCTGGCACTTTAATGGTCACTTAAAATTCGCTGGAGTTCCGTTGTCAAGTCTGTAGTGGCTGAATGAGCGAGGACTAAATCATGTACAAACATTCTTATCCAACAATAAATCTCAGGATGGTATGTAAATAGGGCAAGTCGGTACCTATGGCACGATTCTCGAATACATTCACGATCGATTCGTTGTCGTAAAACTCTCTCTCTCTCTCTCTCTGTATATATATATATATATATATATATATATATATATATATATTTATATATATATATATATATATCAGGAGAGACAGGGAAAGGAGAGAACAGAACGTTCTTGTGTCCCATGTTCCTCCTACAAAAATAAATAAATAAATAAATAAAATAAAAAGTCTTATTTACGAGGAGCAAATTATCGTAGGTTATATCTGTTTCCTGTGGGCAGAACAAAGGAAGAGCGTAGAACCATCCTGTGTCTCCAGTTCTTCGTGTAAAAATAAATCTAAGTTGAGACTGGGACTCGATCATTAGTGTATCTGAGAATCCAACTCCATGGTACTTACATAAATAATGGTCAGCGAGATACCCGCCTCCACCTCCCCTCCCCAAGCGCTGGTTTGGGCAGGCACAGGTTAGGATATATATACCTACTGTATAATGGGTTGTGTGGTGCGGACGGAGTAAATATTTGTTCGCCTCTTCTCCTCACACTCCTTTCCTCATCCCATATCTCAATTCCTGCCACCTTAATTCCCTGCTATTTATAACTCCTGCTTCCTTACTTTTCTACTTGTATCTAGCTGACAAACATAGAGTGCTTCTGTGTCAGTGACTGACTATGTATGTAAGTTAAGTAAGTAATGGGTCGTCGTGAAGTATGCTAGTCTTAACCATCAGTTTTGTTCAGTTTTAACTATTCTTTTTAGCAATTAGTTTTGATCCAATTTCAACCAATCTTTAAGCAATCAAATCTGATCCATTTTCAACCCTTTTATAAGCAATCCGTTTCAATCTACTTCGACTTTTTTTTTTTTTTTTTTTTAAATCTGCTTTGATCCAATTTCAGCCAAACTTGTTCAAAGTGGTGAAGGACAGCCAAAGATTAACGTATTGTATAAGAGAACAGCAGGTTAAAGGTTAAGGTCACAGGGTAAAGTAAACTTAGTTTTCCTCCGACTGATATCAAACTATGTGCAAAAGTTTGAGGGTGAAGCAAGAACGGAGGGATTTAATTTTGAGAATGATATGCAAAAAGTCAAGGTCACAGGACGAGGTCAAAGGTCAACCATGTGTGACTGAACGAAATAACTAACAGTTTTTATCTGATTTGGCGGAAACTTAGTGAATATTTTGTGGGTCAGCCAAGAGATTGTCCCAATGTTTATCAGAACAGTAGGTCAAATATCAAGGTCACGTAGCAAGATCAACTCAAAACAGGTTAGATCCAGTGTGCACCAAACTTGGTTGAAGGGTTGAGGGTAAGACAAAAATGAAGGCATGCGATTTTGAAATAATCGAAGATCAAGGTCACATGGAAAGGTCAAAGTCTGTCATCATATACTGTGCGTGCCTGTACTAGATTACGTGAATTTGCCTTTGTGTATGATTGTTCAGAAGTGAATATTTGCCCTCCCCCCACCCGCTTTTCCTCACCCCTACACGCCGCAGGCCTCCTCACCTTCTCTCCCCACTCTTCTTTCCCCAACCCCTCAGTTAGCAACTTTTTTTTTTTTTTTTTTTTTTTTTTTTTTGTGAGTGATGAATTGGTGTTTAAGCTCATGCTTTTGGTTTGTGGAGAGATTTGTTGAGGATGTCTGTGGATAGGGTTTTCGGTGATAATGTGGCTGTTTATCGTACATATGTATTTAAGCACGATTTTTTTTCCTACTGATATACGATTAAATTTCTTCAGACTAAATTTGCTCTCTTTAGCTGTCGACTTAACACTTTGACTCCCTGTGTGTGTGTGTGTGTGTGTGTGTGTGTGTGTGTGTGTGTGTGTGTGTGTGTGTGTGTGTGTGTGTGTGTGTGTGTGTGTGTTTTGTGTATATGTTTTAGTAACTGCGTGTTAGAACCAGATGTTGAATATTCACTATGTTTTGGATGTGAAGTGTATCAAATGTGAAGACAAATGCATATTCAAGCAATCTAACAGAATTACGAGAATGTATAAATATGGCAGCTGGGGTTTGGCTACTGGGGTAACGATGGCCAGTGAAGTCCACCCCATCCCCCCAGGTCTTGTTTGGCCAGGCACGGGTTAGGATATATATAATGGTTAGTGTGGGAGCCGGGAAGTAAATATTTGTCTTCCTCCTCACCCCATACTCCCCTCCTTCACCCCACTCCTCATCCTTTATCCCACACCCCTCTCCCTCATCTCACACCCCTAACTCCCTCTCCCCTGACCTTCCAACCCTCATTTTTTCCCCTTGAACCTGTGTTTATGTTCAGCCTGTGAAAAAGGAAAGATTTGTCCCCCTCTCAGCCTCACACAGTCCTCCCCTTATCTCCACCCCCTCTCATCTGGAACCCCTCTCTTACCCCTCTTTTCTCTGCCTTTATTTTTAGGTCAATTTAAGTCTTTTTGCGCTTGTGTTCATGGAAAGATTGCTTGAAGGTGCTAGAGGACTAGATTTCTTTTCATGCCGATAACTCCTGATGCTACTGGGTATTTGATCGCATATAATCGTCCTTGTTTTTACGGGTATACTCTGGTAATCTAGGCTGTTAAAATTTATGGATATGCGTTTTATTTTTTTCTGCCTGATTTTAAACTGCGCTCGGTGTGTGTGTGTGTGTGTGTGTGTGTGTGTGTGTGTGTGTGTGTGTGTGTGTGTGTGTGTGTGAGAGAGAGAGAGAGAGAGAGAGAGAGAGAGAGAGAGAGAGAGAGAGAGAGAGAGAATGAATCTGTAACAAAAGATATTATTGTCCATTTTATAAAGCAAGTTCGAGTCTAACAGCATATATATATAAGAAGCAAGACGTGTAGGTTGGGAGAGAGGTTGGAACAAAAATAAGACTGAAATGCAACCTATCAATGTTTCGTTGTTGTCCGCTAAGTGATATGCAGTACCTGACAACACCTGACAGTGAAACCCCACACATGGAAGCAAACCAGCGAGGGGAAAGAGGGATTTGTGACGAATACTGAGTGTTGTGTGGGGTTAGGGGGAAAGAGACCAGCGAGGAGGGCGAAGTGAGGAAGTAGACATTGATTCTCTCACTCCAAGGATCCTATTCTACTGGGTCAGCTCCTTTAAACCGAGAACCTCGAGACAGCGTGTAGAGTGACGGACGTGTGGCGAACAGTGAGTTCTACGGAAGGGAAAACAGCAGGGTGACGAGCTGTAGGGAAATGCCGACTGCTAGTGTGGTGATATAGACCGGTACTAATTCTTTCACTTCAAGGACCTTCAGCCGCTAGCACTTTTTTTTTTCAGTATTGCTCATGTTGCAAACAGACTGTTTTATGCATCTTAAGAGAGAACCGTACTAGTTAGGGAGCAAGTTAGGGTTCTTTATAACCACTCCATTTCGAAAATTCTCACGAGCTGAATAATATCTATCTATCTGTATATGCTAAAGTCAAATTAAAATGGTTATGGAGGCTCCCCAGCACGTCTTCTGATCAATTTTGTTTAGGGGCTTGTATTTGGTACAGTCGTGGTCATAAATAATCACCAACCCTTCTGTACTCCGTGCCTCAGGCTGCCTCATTTATGCGCGGTAAGTCACGAGGGGCTGAGAGGGAGGGGACAGAAAGAGAGAAGGTTAGGTGGGTGGGGGGACGAGCGACGGTGCGGGGGTGGAGTGAGGGAGGGGACTGGAGGTAGGGGAGGGAGAATGAAATGCGACGTGGTGGTCACATTATTTGTCTATTTTCTTTCATTCAGGTCATGATATAAAGGAGTTAACATTTGGCAGATTATGCTGCATAACACCTTGTATAGCGGCGTTAGATAACAAGCTTTAGATATGTGGTAATATCAAGGGCTGGCTCGTGAGAGAAGTATACTGACGTGACAGATCAAACATTAGTGCGGAACCAGATATTTGTATTTACCAGCGTATTTTGACTTCGGACGGAGAACGGAATCTTGATGGCTTTGACTTCCGTAATGTTTGAGAAATGTTCTGTACCCTTACATGTAATTAATTTTTGGAACTAAAATTATATGCAACCTTTGACATGGCTGTGTCCACAGTAAATATGATCATCCTCTCGGTATATACTCTGTCACCATCATGTCAACTATTTTATGGCATCTTTATATGAAAATGCTATTTAAAATAACTGGGCATGAAATAAATGTGGACTCCATGCCGGTATGGGTTTGAATGGCCGCCCAACAACCCCAACACCCTCTCATCACCTCGGAATATTTTCCTCCGACCAAAATCAGCTAGTTACAAATTGGTGGACAAGGCAATTGTGTGTTGTGCTGGAAACTTCTGGCTCTGCACTAATGTTTGATCTGTCACGTCAGTATACTTCTCTCACGAGCCAGCCCTTGATATCACAACTTACCTAAAACTTATCTGACGCCTCTATACAAGGTGTAATGCTGCATAATCTACCAAATATGAACTCCTTTATATCATGCCCTGAATGAAAGAAAATAGACAAATAATTCGACCACCACTTAGCATTTCATTCTCCCTCCCCTACCTCCCCTCCCCTCCCTCACTCCACCCCTGCACCATTGCTCGTCCCCCCACCCAACTTTCATTCTCTCAATGGCCCCTCCCTCTCAGCTCTCTTTCTACACTCTGACTTGCCGCGCATAAAGGAGCCAGCCTGAGACACGGGGTACCGGAGGATAGGTGATTACTCATGATCACGACTGTGCGTTTACATTATTCTGTATGTTATTTATATAGTCTGTGTCAACATAAAGAAAATCTGAAAAAACATGAACGAGAATAATAAGTTGCATAATCACGATCATCACCATAATCCTCACCTTTGTTTTCCTCATAAGAAAGGGGCGATTTTACTCAGTTTAGGACTTTTCTTCTTAGTGCAGGAGTTAACAACAACCTTCATTAATCCCCTCACTGCTTAGGCACTTTTTTGAGCTGAATGTAATGTCTGATGGTGACAAGAGAATAATAAAGGCGTCACTCAAATCCCTGTGGTGCATTGGTTTGTTTGTTTGTGGCGTCTCTCCGCTACTGCACCCCGTCACTGGATGCTGTTATCAAGGTCTACTCACGTGTCTAAGAAAACGGGCTCTTGGTTCCCCTGGTGCTGGTGACGTCAATGGCGCCTGGACAGGTAAACAAACATGCCGATAAAGTGTCCATTACTGTGGTATGCATCCAAAACTAAGAACAGACAATACACACCGTTCTATCAAGTGCCGAAGGACAAGAAACTGAGGAAACGAGGTATACACCAGTACAGAAGAAAAACTGCTATACCTGTGGAGAATGCCCAAACCTGCTGTAGCCTGCATTTTATGGACTGCATCTGAACAGAACTTAAAGTACAGGTTCCTTGGAATATCAGTACCATACAGCCACGTAGCAGTATAGAATTGTACAGTACCAACACCTAAACTGTCATCTTCAAAAGGTATATAAGTCGTATATTCTATACAGTAGGCAAATATACAAAAAATCATAAAATGATGTAACTGCCTGCGTGGAAGTATTGTGTGTGTGTGTGTGTGTGTGTGTGTGTGTGTGTGTGTGTGTGTGTGTGTGTGTGTGTGTGTGTGTGTGTGTGTGTGTGTGTGTGTGTGTGTGTGTGTGTGTGTGTGTGTGTGTGTGTGTGTGTGTGTGTGTGTGTGTGTGTGTGTGTGTGTGTGTGTGTGTGTGTGTGTGTGTGTTTCATTTCATATCGATATCAAAAGGACATAACACAACAGAATATTAAGTGTAGTACTAAAAATACATCACCAGGGAAGAGGTGCCAGTAAGCCTCCTAAAGTGACGAAAAATCAAGCCACTTACCGAACACTCCGTTCTTCCGTGCTGAGGTGAAGGCTTCGTGAGGGGTTCGTGAATAAACCCTCCTTGAAACGGGAAGACCGGCCGTAGTGATGCGGCTGACCACATCACTACGTATTTTTTATTTTATTAGTACCCTCTCCAGACGATTTTTTCCAACTGAGATATGACATACAAGCTGGACGGGTTGTATACGGCTTCTCTTCACTCTTAGAAGTTCCGTAATTAACATCGTGTGCTATGGAGAGGAGAGGCAGCCACAGTCTCTCTCTCTCTCTCTCTCTCTCTCTCTCTCTCATTAGTATCGCCACTTGTTTGTTTACTCGCTCCACTGACCTGGGGAGGGGGGAGGAGGAGGCAAGATCGAGGAAGGTGGTTGAGGGATGAAGAGTGAGAAGTGATGGTGAGGAATGAGGAGTGAGAGGTGAGGAGTGAGGAATGAGGAGTGAGGAATGAGGGGTGAGGAGTGAGGAATGAGGGGTGAGGAGTGAGGAATGAGGGGTGAGGAGTGAGGAATGAGGGGTGAGGAATGAGGGGTGAGGAGTGAGGGGCAAGGAATCAAGGGTTAGGAGTGAGAGGTGAGGAGTGAAGGTAATATTCTTTCCTACCCTCTTCCTAACCTCCTTACAACTTCGCCTCTTACCAGAAGCAGAGAAAGTTGCAATGGTGTACGGTTGTAGAGTGAAGGGAGAAAGCAAAGAAAAAAGGGAGGAGTGAGGGATGAAGGGTGAGGCTGGTAGGAGTGAAGGTAGTGAGGTTAAATATATGAGAGAGAGAGAGAGAGAGAGAGAGAGAGAGAGAGAGAGAGATAGGAGTGAAGGTAGTGAGGTTAAATATATAAGAGAGAGAGAGAGAGAGAGAGAGAGAGAGAGAGAGAGAGAGAGAGAGAGAGAGAGAGAGAACGAAGTGAGGGGTGATGAGTAATAGGAAGCGAGAAAGTTGAATGGGAATGAGGCTGCCAGGTAAAAGGTGAAGGAACTGAGGGTATGAAAACGAAGAGGGAGGTGAGAAGTGAGGCTGGAAGGATTGGAGACATTATCATAAGCCCATTCGTTTAAATTAATACCACTCCACCATCCCTATGTACTCGCGATTGTCCCAGTTTGTCTCTGTATTACTGTTTTGTACCCCCGTTTGTCCCTGTTTGTCTTTGTATTACTGTTTTGTACCCCCGTTTGTCCCTGTTTGTCTTTGTATTACTGTTTTGTACCCCGTTTGTCCCTGTTTGTCGTTGTATTACTGTTTTACTGAGTAAGATATAGATATTTCACCCTCCATTTGCTATTTTTGTGCTTATTTCCCACATCTATCTTATTCCTGTTTTTCCTTCAACTTCATCGTTACCTCAGGAGTTGGGGCTGGCACTGACTGGAAAAAGGAATCTAGTGTACGTTATTACCACCCATTTTAATTTAACAGTGCCGCGAGATGCTTAACTGGAAGAAATTATACCTGCATACTGAAGTAGTGGTATTATAAGGACAACAGTTGTGGTTCATCTTGTACCCTCGTCAAGATAAAGTGTACGAGAAGCGGGTTCACGTCAGCTTGAAACAACTGGATCGTAAAAAAAAAAAAACACGCGCACACACACACACACACACACACACACACACACACACACACACACACACACACACACACACACACACACACACACACACACACACAGAATAAGTAGGCATGATTTCTGCTATAAATAAAACAGCTTCCCCTTCAGGCGGCTCTCCCTCATCTTTCAATGTAACACTATCCACCAGACTTAATTTCGTCATCGTCTCAAGATAAACATCGCTACTTAGCCCACTTCTCCTCAGTTTACCTATCATATATAAAAACTTCTCTCTCTCCCTCTGTCTGTCTGTCTCTCTCTCTCTCTCACACACACACACACACACACACACACACACACACACACACACACACACACACACACACACACACACACGCGTGTAATCTCTCATGTAACTTAATAGTTTGCATGTCCTTTTTTTTTTTTTAACCTCCCAGTCTAGATTTAGCCTCTGCACAAAGCTTCTTCTACTGGAAAGAATAAAAATGCAACACACTTTTAAAGATACTGAACGAAAGAATAAGATATCAGATAAGAGGACAATGGCAAATGAAGGAGAAAACAAAGAAAGAGAAACACGAGATGGAGAGAACAGGGAGGATGCAGAGGAGGAGAACAGGAGTAATTGGTGTGAGAGACAAAGCAGAGGGTAGAAGAGGGGTGGAGGATATGCAGGGAGATAACGCTGGGGATGGGGGACGGGGAGAGTTAGAGAAGGGAGTAAGGGTGGGGGATGAGGGGTGAGAGTTAGAGAAGAGGAGGAAGGGTAGGAGGGTGATGGGTAAGAATTGAAGGCATTGTCGTGTGTGTGTGTGGTTGGATGGGGTGTTTACTGCATAGTTCGTTCACCTCAACTTGGCAGAGATCTTTTTTTCCTTTTTCAATTTATTTCCCGTAGTTCAGTGTCAGAAGAAAAGTGTTACAGCTGTACATCTTTTCCATAGTACTTCCAGTTTGAATCATATCCGTATTAGTGCCTTGTTGCAGTTTAGCCTTCATGAAGAGATGGCAGTTTTTAGCTAAAACTAATGACGTGGGTGTTGATGTGGGTGAATGTCGGCGCTTATGTAGTTTTAATGTGGACGGTGCTGATGTTAATGTTGACGTGGATATTGATGTATGTCAGTGTGGGTGCATGTAGGTGTGTGTGAATGTGGGAGTCAGTATGGGTGAATGTGGGTGTCAGTATGGGTGAATGTGGGTGTTAATATGAGTCAATGTGGGTGTTATTATGAATGAATTTGGTTGTTTGTATGGGTAAATGTGGGTGCTGGTGTGGGTAAATGTTGACGTTGGTGCAGATGAATGTGGGTGTTCCTGTGGGCAAATATGAGTGCTGATATGAGTGTCGGTATGGATGCTGACCTACACTTGTTTCAAAAAGTATCAGTGCATACCTCACGCGGCGCTGTCTGGCACCAAAGACAATGGCTACTGCAAAATGCCTCTTGATTCCAGCCCACGATGATTAATTTGCATTTATGAGGGTGCATTTTATTACTTGCTTGTGACTTGTCCTATATATCACGAGCTGAAGTGATCATGTAGGACAGCATCGCCTCTCTCCTGCCAGTGTACATCAGTGTGGGTGTTGCTGTGGACGTATATGGGTGTGGGTGAATGTGGGTGTTGCTGCGGGTGTATGTGGGTGTTGCTCCGGGTGTATGTGGGTGTTGCTCCGGGTGTATGTGGGTGTTGGTGTGGTTGTTGATGCCAGTGTTGGAGTAACTGTTTTTATAGATCAGTGTGGGGGTAATATTAAAAGAAGAATGGTGAAGTGTTAAGGTGGTGACTGAGAAGTTGATGGATCTTAACGTATGCAAAAAATTACCAGTTACAGATCGGGACACATGTTAGAACAAAGAAGGCATAGAATGTTGGTGTTGTAAAATGAAAATCGAAAATATAGGAAGAATTGGAAGAAGTTTGAGTTTGAATTTTGAGTGATGCTGGGTTTGTGATGCTTACTGGGAATGAAAGGATTGGGGGATTGGTTGGAGGAGAGAGGGAGTATGGGGGAGGCAACTGTGAAATGATGGGAAACGGATCCACACACACACACACACACACACACACACACACACACACACACACACACACACACACAGAGTGTGTGTGTGTGTGTGTGTGTGTGTGTGTGTGGAGGGGGGGGAAGGTCAAGAGCGAGATGGGGGAAGGAGATTTAGGGTGATTTAGGTTTGGGATAATAATTATGTGATATCGGAAGGTTGGGGATTAATGTGCAAGCAGTAGCCTATGTAACAAGTGTTAAAGGGTAAGTGGAGGAGTTGGGGATGGGAGGAGAAGGGAGGTGTAGATGAGGAAAGCAGTAGGGAAGCAGGGATCTGTAAGGTAGCAAGTGGAAGGAGTGAGTCATGGGGTGAGGGAGAAGAGATAAGGCCGAGAGAAAAGTATCAAATGACCCGTTGCAAAAGCGTACCAGTTATGCAAGGAGTAGCGACGGGAATGACAGTGTAGACTGGGGTGGGAGAGTGTAAATTGGAGCGATTATGAGTGTGTAAACTAGTGTATGGCGTGAGAATTTGTGTGTGTGTGTGTGTGTGTGTGTATGTGTGTGTGTGTGTGTTAATGTATTATGGAGGGCGGGTGGCAACAGACCGGCTTCTCTTTCTTAGATGCTACAATGTCCTAAGTGACCTTCATTCTCACATGACGCTACCTTACACCACACCACACCACACTACACCACAACCACACCACACAACACGACAACCACACTACATCTTACCACACACTAGTACAAATCATCGCACCCTCACACACAGCATCATGCAGAACTATATGCCACCACCTCTCAACATCGCACACCACCGCACAAAACGTCATTTCACCATACATCATCACAGAATCACAAACCAATACAAACAGCCACCAGATATCACCACACATATCCACACATGCACTAAACCACCACACAAAACCACATACCACCATACGCCACACCACACAACGTAGCACAATCACATTCTGTTGTACCTCTCCACCACGTACAACCACATAACCACACAGACCCATAAACAACACAACACCTCATACAACCACACACTACCATACCCCACCACCACGAACAACCGCACACTCCCATACCCCACCACCACGAACAACCACACACTACAATTCCCTCAGTCACACACGACCATACCTTACCACCACACATAACATACTGCCATACCCACCACCAAACACAACCATAAACTACCACCTCGCACTACCACACCCCAACACCACACACAATAACAAAAGAACCATACCCTACCACGACACAGAACCACACTACCATACCCCACCACCACACACAACCACACTACCATATCCTACCACAACACAACCATACTACCATACCCCACCACCACACACGACCACACTACCATACCCCACCACCACGAACAACCACACACTACAATTCTCTCAGTCACACACTACCATACCTTACCACCACACATAACATACTGCCATACGCACCACCAAACACAACCATAACCTACCACTTCGCACTACCACACCCCAACACCACACACAATAACAAAGAACCATACCCTACCACGACAAAGAATCACACTACCATACCCCACCACCACACACAACCACACTACCATATCCTACCACAACACAACCATACTACCATACCCCACCATCATACACGACCACACTACCATACCCCACCACCACGAACAACCACACACTACAATTCCCTCAGTCACACACGACCATACCTTACCACCACACATAACATACTGCCATACCCACCACCAAACACAACCATAACCTACCACTTCGCACTACCACACCCCAACACCACACACAATAACAAAGAACCATACCCTACCACGACAAAGAATCACACTACCATACCCCACCACCACACACAACCACACTACCATATCCTACCACAACACAACCATACTACCATACCCCACCATCATACACGACCACACTACCATACCCCACCACCACGAACAACCACACACTACAATTCTCTCAGTCACACACTACCATACCTTACCACCACACATAACATACTGCCATACGCACCACCAAACACAACCATAACCTACCACTTCGCACTACCACACCCCAACACCACACACAATAACAAAGAACCATACCCTACCACGACAAAGAATCACACTACCATACCCCACCACCACACACAACCACACTACCATATCCTACCACAACACAACCATACTACCATACCCCACCATCATACACGACCACACTACCATACCCCACCACCACGAACAACCACACACTACAATTCTCTCAGTCACACACTACCATACCTTACCACCACACATAACATATTGCCATACCCCACCATCAAATACAATCATACCCTACCACAACACACAACCACACTACCATACCCCACCAGCACCACACAGAACCACACTACCATACCCCACCACCACGCATAGCCACACACTACCATACTCTACCAACACACACGTCCACATACTACCACACCTCACCACCACACAGAGCTACTGCACATACTACCACACCTCACCACCACACAGAGCTACTGTACCTTATCATACACAACCGGCACGCACAACCATACACAACCACACCCCACCACCACACTATCATTCTCAAACCCTCCCCACATTACCACACTACCTTTCACACACACACACACACAACCTCATTACCTTACGCAACCACACAACCTTATACTGCCACACACAACCACACCACCATACACAGCCACACACTACCACCATCTTTAGGCCAGCAGGTGTCGCAGTGAAGGAACAATGGACCACCAAACAATGTGGCAGAGGTAATGAAGGACACCAAATGCAGGGAGGTGGCAACATGTTAACTCTATCTTCCTCCCCCCCCCCTCTCTCTCTCTATTATATTGCTCTGTCTAACCCCTCCATTTCCAAAAGTCTCAAGCAAGCTAAAAAAAAAAAAAAAATGTGAAGGCAGTATAAAAAGATAAACAGACGCCATCGTAGTGAAGTGGTCAATCTCTTCACTACCATGACGTCTATTCTATTATTCTATCCTTGCTACGACCAGAGGAGTTTATTCAGGATGCACCTCTCGTACTAAAGTGAGCCGAGCTTGCAACACGTAATATCCACAGAAAGCAGTACTACCCCCAGGAGAAACAAAACTAGCTTCTAACCCACTAGGATGATGATAACTCCAGTAAAACCAATAATAACTCCAAGCCCAGTAAAAATAGCAGCTCTGTTAGAACCAATTATAGGTCCTAGCCCAGCAGAACTATTCAACAGCTCCAGTAGTATCAATAATTGCACTTAGCACAGTAGAAATAATAACCCTTACATAACCAGTACTATCCTCAATAAACTTTTACTAGTCCATACTGAATTATTAACAATGTCAAAAATAAAAAACAGCCTCAACAGAACATAATATTGCAAGTAGAGCTATCAGTCCCCTCCACCCCCCAAAAAAGCCACAGAATCAACAAGCAGCATCAGACAGTGCAACACCCGGGTCCATCAACTTCTCTACAGACCAAATACTTGATTTTTCCCTTGACCTTCGACATACAACTCGAAATTGAATTCATTCTTGGCCAACTCTTAACTTTGCTTTGATTTAGATAAGCTCATAACTGCTTATTATGGGTTTGACGTGTGGCCTTGAACTTTGACCTTTCCCCGTGACCCTGACTTTTGACTGATTGTTCTCAAAATAGAATTTATTTCGATGTGTTTTAACCTGAACCCATCCATAAAGTTTACAGGAGATAAAAGCTGTTTAAGCTGACCTTGCCTTGGGACCCTGGGACTCTGATCCAAGAACAATAGATCACATTCTTGGGTGACTCTCAACTCATCCACCAAGTTTGGTCCAAATTAAAACTGGTTTAGTTATTTTGTTCAATCGCAGACACACGTCAAAATTTGAACTTGTCCAGTGACTATGACCATTGACTGATTGTTCTCAAAATTTAATCCTGCTGTTTTTCCCAGACACTTAACTCATTCCCTAAGTTTTGCGTAAATCGGTTTAAAACCCGTTGCGTTACCTACGCCTTTAAACAACTGTTTTCATAAAGAATTGGTATAGGCTCTTACTTGGCCGACCCTTAACCGTTCCACCGTTTGGCTAAAATCGGTTGAAGACTGTTTAAGTTATTAACAAACACGCTTATGGGTCTTACTTTGACTTTGCCCTGTGACTCTGACCCTTGACTGATTGCTCTGAAAACTGAAAACTAAATTTTACCTTACCTACATTCAGTTCACAAGATTTTGTCGAAATTGGATAAAAACTCTAAGTTCATTTTGCTAGGTTAAAGTTGGACCTCGTCTGTGACCTTGACCCATGACCCATTGTTGTAAAAAGCTTCAAATTTCTATATGGACTGTCCCTTCACCTTTCTACCAAATTTGCTTATATTCGGTTGAAAACTGTTTGAGTTATATTATAAAAACAAACAAACAAACACACACACACACACACACACACACACACACACACACACACACACACACACACACGCACGCACACACGCACGCACACACACACACACACACACACACACACACACACACACACACACACACACACACACACACACACCGTTAATAACACAGCTAACGCCTGCTCTCGCTCCGGGAGAAGCGGACATAAGAAAAATACTAATGGAAACAGTAATAGCCGTAACAGAATCAATAATACCACAAGAGTTCATAATAGCCCCAGCAAACGCTCAACACTAGCATCGTACATTAGCCCGAACAGAACCTGTAAGCATCAGTAGAAACAATGGGTCATAGCAGAACCAACAAGAAGCGGTGCCAAGGCACAGCAGAGCCGTCCCCGGCAGTCATTTTAGTGCTGACATATAAACACATAACAGGATATCCAGTCAAAGGTGTCACATATCAAATCTGGAGTAGATAGGGTGAAAATTGACGATTTTATGCCCATCTGAAATTTTAGGCCCGACCCGCCTGACACTGACCCCCCTTCCGCTAACCGGGGGGGGGGTGACCCCTCTGATGTAATGCGGCATGCTACAGGATGCAGATATGAAAGATGCACCTTTAGGTTTTGGTTTCATGTCGATATGACGAATTTGAAAGGAGTTATGGCGAAAAACGATTTTTGCCCTCTCTCTCTCTCTCTCTGGCTTACAACTGGGCCTTGGTCCAATTTGGCTCAAAATTTATTCAGGTGATCAGAAAGTCAAAGCCCATCATCCCTGTAATTTTGTTCAAAATCGCATCAGCAGTTTTCGCGTAAAGTTGTTAACGGATGGACAGAGAGACAAACCGAGTGAAAACAATACCCTTCCCCGAGCCCCTCCGGGGTGGGGAAGGGTAATAACACCCCAGTCATTGCAACGATAACCACAATAACAACCAATATAACCACAAGAAACGTGCGAATAAACCAGTAATCTTAACCACAGAAGAACCGGCAATAGCCTCAAAAGAACGAGTAATGACCAACACTATTAAAGCCAATATTAGCTGCAATAAAACCAACTATATACCCAGCAGGAGTAGTAACAGCCCAGTAATACGGTACTAACACCAGCCCAATAAACCCACAATAATAGCTCCAACAGAAGCTATCGTCATCGGAACAGAGAGAGAGAGAGAGAGAGAGAGAGAGAGAATAATAGCAACTGGAGTAGTGGGATGATTGGTCTCCCAACGACCAATTAACCCAGCATAACAATGATGTATACACACACACACACACACACACACACACACACACGCACAGTGAAAGTCATAGTTAACAACGGAACAGCAACAAGAGCAGCACTCCATAGTCTGTATAAGTAACAGGCAGAGAAAACTTAAGGATTACAGGAATAACAACAATGATAAAAAAACAATCGCTACCACCACCACCACCACCACCACCACCACCACCAGCAACAACAACAACAACAACTGCAACACTCCACAGTCATATAATTAACATGCAGTGATGACGTAAGAACAATTGAGTTACCAACATAACAACAACAATAATAAAGAGTCCGTAGTCTCATCATTAACAGGCAGTGATGACGAAAAGATGTAAGAACAAGAACGACAAAAAAGGGAAACAATAATGATAATAATGATGATACTATTGTTCTTGGTATGGCTCCACCTTGAATCCTGTGAACTGCAGGCTGAAGCTGTCTTTCTCCTGCAGTTGACTCTCCTCCTTTCGCTGGATAGGGAGGGAGTAAAGGGATGTCTGGATGACTGCGTGGCGAAGGTTCCCAGCTATATCGGTGCCACCACGTGAAGGCGCCCCAAACCAGCACCGCAGTAATAATAAAAAGGCACTAATAACAGCCCATGTCATCATTAACATGCAGTAATGGTGCGAGTGCAGGAGAAGCAACACCAACAACAAAGTCTGATAACAGAAACGATATGCAACCTACATACTTTCAGAGCTTTAAGAGAAAGTGATAATGTGAGGGCATGAGAAAGAACAGCGATATCAGCAGCAACAAGTAACGAACAAAAACATTACACAGGCAAGAAAACAACAATATAGTTCATGTTTTTTTCACTGCTAAGCAGTAATGGTACGAATGCAGTAGAAACAGCAACAGCAAAACCAAGAGTAAAGAACAGAAATAAGAAATATATCATAACAAACATGAAGGAGCACTTTGAGAGTGCAGTATCCGGGCCCACAAGTTGATCTAAAGGCCGAACATTTGACTTTACCCTGCAGCCTTCACCCATCACTGACTGCTCTCAATATGTATTACTTCTTTCTTGCTGGATCCTTAACAGTTTTACCAAGTTTGGTCGAAATCAAATCAAAACTGTCTGAGTTGGCCTTGCCCTGTGACCTTGTCGTCTGACTGGTTGTTCTCAAAATCAAATCAAATTCCTTTATCTTAGCTCGACCCTAAAGTCACCCACAAAGTTTGGCCTACATCGGGTAAAAACTGTTTAAGTTAACCTTTTCCATACGGCCTTGAATTTTGACAGCAAGTTAATCCCTTGGTTTATCCTCAGTCCTGCCACCAAGTTTAGTCCAAATAGGATGAATATTGTTTTAGTTATTCTGTTCACACACGGACTCACGCATCGAAATTTAACCATGCCCTGTGGACTTATCTGTGATTGTTCTTACAGCTAAATCCTTTCGTTCTTGGCTTACCCTCAACCTTTCAGTCAAGACTGGTCTAATTCAGAACAAAACTGCTTTTACTGAACTTGCCCTGTCCTGACATCAGACCTATTCTCAGGAAGAATAGATTTATTTCTTGGCTGATTCTCAACTTTTTCACTAAGTCTGATAAAACTGGATGATAACTTTTTAACTTATTAACACACACACACACACACACACACACACACACACACACACACACACACACACACACACACACACACACACACACACAATCAAAACAGTATGCACGCTCTAACTCCGCAAGTTTCAAGTGTAACAACAACATTCCGGCCAAGGTCTTGAGAATCTCCCAGACCTTGATTCCGTCGTCCCCTCATTAGCAGGCGGTAATGAGGTAATGAGATTAGAAGTAATATCAACAACAAACAGCACCAGTAACAAGAACAACAACTATACCAAGAGTTAATTAATAAGAATTAATTAATAAGCCCATCGTTAAACATCTTGAATTCAACAACTTAATTTTGTGACAGGCAGTATGGTTTTCGCCACGAAAGATTCACTGTTGATATACTCAGTCTCTTGACTCATACCATCCGATCAGTCAACTGACCAACAAAGAGAAAGCCATGCAGTAACCCTTGATCTTTCTAATGCTTCTGACAGTATGGCACCGTTCCCTGCTATTCAAACTCCCTTGCTATGGCCTATCATCTTTTGCTCCACTGATTTCCTCATACCTCAGCGACAGAAAGACAAGAGTAAAAGCAGATGATATATATTCCAATTACCACTCGATTAATGCCAGCATGCCACAAGGATCGGTCCTGGCTCCAACCCTATTCCTAATTCACAGTAATGATCTCTTGTCTGTCATCCATAATCCCATTCACTTATATGCAGATAAATCGGTACTTCACACTTCCTTCACGCTTAGACACCCATTCACTTATATGCAGATGACTCAATACTTCGCACTTCCTTCACACTTAAACACCCATTCACAAAGCTGAATATATCTAACCTCCAACTTGGTACAGCAGTTTGCATAAATCAAGACTTATCCAAGATCACTGAATGGGAACAAAATAACTTTGTCTCATATATTGCTAAGAAAACCAGATATATACAACTTACTGATAGACAGATATTGCCTGATTCCTATATAACCTTCAATGCAATCAATATTCCTTCCTCTAAAAGTACTGAAATTCTCAATGTTTCACTTAACAATACCCTCAGCTGGACCTCTTATATTAGATAACTTGCGAGAACCGCCTAAAAAAAACTGTACTGTTGTATAGAATACGTAACTTCTTCACTGACGAGCAGTTAGCTGTAATTTACAGGTCATGTGCGCTCTTAGCTGTTAGCTGTAATTTACAAGAGTCATGTGCGCTCTTAGCTGGAATATTGCTCACCCGTGTAGAGCGGATGTGAAGGGGATAGAATTCAGAACAAAGCTATAAGAATTATTAACCTAGCAATTACAAGTGAAGTACCTCCCCTACAAGTAAGACGGCATGGTGCCTCCTGTGCATTACTTTACAATACTTTTATGGCAAATGTTCAGACGAAGCTGCATCCATTGTGCCACCTCTCTACGCCTTCCCCCATGCTACACGGGCATCATGTAACGCTTATGACTGGACTGTCACACTCCAATATTGCAGAACTTCTGCATATCAAATGTTCTTTTATTCCCCGAACTGCATCTCTTTCGAACTCGCTTCACAAGAATAATTTCCCGCCAAACTTCAACCTACAGCAGTTCAAGTCCAACTGTTACAGATTTTTTATGAATGGAGGACACCTGTAAACTGGTGTATAAATAATTTTTTAAAATTTGTTTTTCCTTCTGTTAATCTTCTGTAAAACAAAAAATTAACAATACTAGTGACACCATTCACCATTAACAGAGTTTCGTCATGCAAAGGCAGATGGAACGACAACGACAGTAACGAGACAATAGCAACAGAAGCAACAACATAATAACAGTAACAACAACAATAACAACAACAACGATAGCCTAACAAGAACAAGTACAAGAAAGGAACAAGAACAATAATAAAAACAAGCCAAAGCAGCAACAAAAACAAAAACAGTAACAAGAGTAGCAAACCATAGCGAACACATCACATACAGTATCAACAGTATTAATCCAGGCCCACTAATTAACAAACGGTAGTTAGGTGAGATCAGCAAAAGCAACACGTACAATATCTGCAACAAGAAACGTGCCAAACAACAAACATTAATACGGTAACAGTCCTTTTGCTCATCATGAAAAGGCAGTGACTCTACAAATGCAGTAGGAATAACAAGAACAACAACAACTACAACAACGAGGGCAAACAAGCGTACGGATAAAAAAAAAAAATGAACAATTACAACAACAGTAACAATGAGAGCCTTATCATTGGCAATACTGGTTCTAGTACAGGAACAATAACAACACAACAACAACAACTACTCTAATAACACGGTACCGTAAAACACCCTCATCTGTGTGGGGCTCAAACCTTCCTCGCCATTGCAGATTTATAAGGCCAGCTTTTAGACTTGCAGTGGAGAGGTGGGTTCGAGCTCCGCACATGAGGGCGCTTTACGGTACGATGTTAATATAACCTGTTGTTAATATATACAACAACAACTACTACTACTACTACTACTACAAATACCACTACTGTTGGGCTGGATGGGGTCGCCTGGTGGTGGCGGGGTGGACGGGGGAGGGGGTGACGTTGCCAGGGTTTGGGGGATGATATATAATTATAATCATTATGCAGCATCTGCAATACATATTATCACGTGTAACATATGAAATAAAATATACTGACTGACTGACTGATTACAACTACTACTACCACTACTACTACTACTATCACTACTACTACTGCTACTACTACTACTAAAATAACAAGAGCAACAAAAGTTATCAGTGTATACACGCCTACAACAACAATCCCTGCCTCATCATTAACAAGCAGTGACGATGTGAGTGCAGTAAAATAACAGCAACTTTTTCAACATAAAGGTACCATCAACAACTACAGTTCACCGCCAACAACCAGTTCCTGGATTCTCATTAACATGCGATACTGATGCAGGGTACGGCAGAAGCAACAACAACAATGATAACAATAAATACAATAACCAGCACTCCTGAGTCTCACTGACATGTATTATTGAAGTGAACAGAGTAAAAGCAAGAAGAAGAAAAAAAAAAAGAAGAAAGAGAAGAAGAAGAAGAAGAACGGGGAAGAAGAAGAGGAAGAAAAAGAAGAAGAAGAAGAACGGGGAAGAAGAAGAAGAAGGGGGAAGAAGAAGAGGAAGAAGAAGGGGGAAGAAGAAGAAGAAGAAGAAGGGGGAAGAAGAAGAAGAAGAAGGGGGAAGAAGAAGAAGATGAGGAAGAAGAAGAAGAAGAAGAAGAGCAACAACAACAACAACAATAAACAATAAAAATGAAAAGCATCATTAACCACCACAGCAAAAGTAACAAAAACAAAAATCAGAATAATACACGTCCAGCACAACCAACATTTCCCGCCTTTAATATTAACTCGCTGCCCTGATATGAGAACAGTAAAAACAAAAACAATAAAGCCATAAATACACAAAATCATCCCCCACAGCAACGACAACAATGTACACAACAGTCATCAACCCCTTCAGTACAGTGCAGTTTTATTATATTCCTGTTACCGAAAAATTGTTATAATTTTTCGAGGTGGGTAGGGGGTTAGATACAGCGTTCATTGATGCGATAACTCTCACTTGTCTTCCCTTAAGCTAAGTTAAATAGTTTGGCGTCATTATGAAAGTGTATTAAGACGCCCACGGGTCCAAGACAGTGCCAGTGTGAGTGTAATGAAAGCAAAACTAACAGCAACAACATTATCAACAACATTAGCAGCAACAACATTATCATCATTAGCAACTAACAGTACCACCAACAACATAGGCAACGACAGCAACGAGAGGATCAACAAACCTGAAAATTATAAACTCAGACATTAAACACTAAGCACTGGAAAAATATACACCATGACATTTTACGACGAGGCATTTTAGGTTATGTTGTTGTTCTGTTATGCTATGTTAGGATTACTTCATGCCACAACAGCCCAAACACTCATAATGCCATTCTGTGTGTGTGTGTGTGTGTGTGTGTGTGTGTGTGTGTGTGTGTGTGTGTGTGTGTGTGTGTGTGTGTGTGTGTGTGTGTGTGTGTGTGTGTGTGAAGCCAGCAGCAGCAGCCTGGCCACCAACAACTGTAATAACCCAAACAGCAACGTAACTATTTTTATGTCTCAGGGAAAACAATGCCTGACATAGTTTCTCTCCACCAGCATCACGAGGCTGACTCTGCCCACCCACTCACTCCACGCTGTTAAACATCACCCCCACACACCACCATCAAGCACTACCCCATACTATCATACCTCAACCACTTCATACTGCTCGACACCACTACACACAGTTGCACACTACGATCACGCACTACCATATACTGCAACATCCCATCACCGCACACTACCATACACTGTCATACCCCACCACCCATCACTACCATACACTGCCACATCCCATCACCACACACTACGATACACTGCCACATCCCACCACCACACTACCATACACTGCCATACCCCACCACCACCATCACACTATACCACACTGGCTACTACCATCACACACACACACACACACACACACACACACACACACACAGCAGTATATATGAGGGGTGGGCGTCTCCCTCTCACTTCACAACGCAATATTATTACAGTTTGGGAATATCTATGGTAATAACGTGTCGCATTACTAGGTATTACGCGCCCGGACCCTCCAACACTCCCACTCCCCTCCCCCTTCCTCACACTCTCTCCTACCTCCCCTCTTCCTCTCTCACTCTTTCCTCCCTCCCCCTTCCTCTCTCTCTCTTTCGCTCTTTCCTCCCTACCCTCTTCCTCTCTCACTCTCTCCTCCCTCTCCCTTCCTCTCTCTCTTTCGCTCTATCCTCCCTCTCCCTTCCTCTCTCTCTTTCGCTCTTTCCTCCCTCCCCCCTTCCTTTCTCTCACTCTCCGCTCCCTCTTCTCTTCGTGGTGATGAAAATGATGGCTGGGAGTGCAGAACGAGGAAATAGGAAGCCTCTGTGTGTGTGTGTGTGTGTGTGTGTGTGTGTGTGTGTGTGTGTGTGTGTGTGTGTGTGTGTGTGTGTGTGTGTGTGTGTGTGTGTGTGTGTGTGTGTGTGTGTGTGTGTGTGTGTGTGTGTGTGTGTGTGTGTGTGTGTGTGTGTGTGTGTGTGTGTGTGTGTGTGTGTGTGTGTGTGTGTGTGTGTGTGTGTGTGTGTGTGTGTGTGTGTGTGTGTGTGTGTGTGTGTGTGTGTGTGTGTGTGTGTGTGTGTGTGTGTGTGTGTGTGTGTGTGTGTGTGTGTGTGTGTGTGTGTAAAACTAGGTGGGTGTTGCGTGACCGCCTTGATGAAGAAGAATTACAAAGCAGAGAGTTCAACACTTAGACAAAAGTAGTGGCGACAGGAGAGAGATACAACACAGAGGCAGATACGCAGCACCCGTCTACATAAATTCTCTCCTCTTTCCTGTCTAACTCTGATGCAGCAGATGACAAGCACTCTCAATCTTTCACGTGCTGGCATTAAGTGGTGAACTCTGGAACTGCCTATATGTCTTTTTCACTTACGACCTCAGTCTTTGAAACGCAGTGTGTCTTGCATCTTGGAATGAACGAATCTTGAACATCGATTTATTTTTGCTCAATTTCTTGGAAGGACTATTTAAAAAAAAAAAAAAGAAAAAAGAAAAAAAAAGGAAAAAGGGAAGAGAAAAAACGATTATGTTAATCGTGAGTTGTCTGTCTTTGTGGCGTGCAAGAACATCCTTTGTGTCTTAATTAAGGAAATGAATAGCTGTTCCGTCACACTGCTTGACCTAAACAAACTGCGTCTTTAAGTCGCTGGGATAGTCTACAGTGTTTTTCTTCACCACAGGTTATTTATATTACATCTTAGTTTTGTTTATCTTCTACTGGCATTCACTAGGTTAGCAGCGTTGCCGGATCAAGTACAAATGTGGCACACTTGAGAGGATGCCAAATGGTTGAACAGTCACTAATTAAAAAACTCAGTATAAAATTTTACAAATTCTAAATCATTACTAAACCTTAGTAAAGATTTTAAAAACGCTTAATTGAAACAATTAACTAGACACTTGGTAACTAAATCGCTAAACTGTCGCAAGTAATGAAGTATTTGTTGATCTAGCAATAAAATCGCTAAATGTAAAAGATATGCAGATTCAGTGACAGTATTGGTACATTATCGCTACTCTGTCGCTAAATAAATACATATTATTATCTGAGAGATGGCAACCAAATCTCTAACTAGTTGCTGTGTGGAAACGACTAACAACCAACAAACAAATCTCTAAACCGCCGCTAAGAGGGAATGATTATTTAAAGATCTTGCTACAAAACCGCTGAATAGGTTCTAAATAGAAACTATTATATTTAGATCTAGTGAAAAAATTCGTTAAAATTAACTTATTACTTCTAGATCTAGCAAGAAAATCGCTAAATAAAAGTAATTAGCTGAAGGTTATATCTAGCCACAAAATAGCTAAACAGAAATGATTATCTGTAGACGAAGCAACAAAATCGCTAATATGTGAACTCTGGTAGTTTATACAGTATGTGTGTATGTTATGTGTGTATTTATGTATGTATATGTATGTATGTATATATGTATTGTTGTGGCCGGCTTGCACACGCCTGACATGCAAGGACAGCTCAACTACCCACGCTGAAGCCGTGTTTATGACCGATGCTGTGACCTCCAGACTGATTGCTTTACCTGTCCTGCATTAGCCTACCTGAGAGACCGTGTCCCTCTGTTGGCCACTCATGTGTATATACCTGGCCAGTCACGTGTATACACCTGGCCAGTCCTGCGCATATACCTGGCCAGACATATGAATTTACCTGGCCAATCATGTTTATATACAATTCCCTATTTACAAATCTTCTTCAGCAGAACTCCTTCATCCTGGTGACGTCTTATTTTGATTATACTTGCTGTCTCAGGACGATTTTCTGAAGCTTAGGATTAAGGAGTGGTTAGATGTAGCCTTTATTAGCTTCTTCAGTCCAGTGGTGCTATACTGAACCCAACAGAACCATCAGGAAAAAATATTTGTAGTTGTTGTAGCCCAGGTTCATCTGTAACGTGAACCCAGTGGACTGCAGGATGAACTTGCCTTTCTCTGGCAGTCCACCATCTTCCTTTTGGGTGATAGGGAGGGAGTTGAGGGTCGTATGCATAACAGCAGTCAATCCCTCCACCGGTTATATCAGTGACACCACGGGAAGGCGTCAGTCTCCCGCACCCGTAAGGAAATAGAATAAATAAAGTAGAATAATACGTCGTCAGATGGAAGGACCTGTCTAATATTGCTTGTTTATGCCTCTCTCTCTCTCTCTCTCTCTCTCTCTCTCTCTCTCTCTCTCCACAACCAAACAAATGAATATTAAAGTGAAAAATTCAACCACGAAACGATTAATTGCTACTGGGAGTTATTTTTCCTGCAGTTCAATTGGGATCCTTAATAAATGTCGACCTAAAACTCTTACCCTCCTCCCACACGCATCACTCACTCAGATATTTGAACCCTAGTCACGATGAAGTGCGTTCTCGGCCGCCCTGTACAATCGCTGGCACCATCATCATCACCATCATCACCATTACCAAACTCACTAGCATATCCCCACCATAGTCATCACTCGCACATCATATCATCACTCATCATCTATATCACCATTGTCAAGCTCAGCAGCATATCCTCACCATCGTCATCACCCATGCATCATCTTCACCCGACATCGCCAGCGCATCATCATCAATAATCACCACAGTCACCATTATCTCTACCAAAATCATTTCTACCTGAATCAACATTACCATCACAAATATCACTACAATACCATCATCATCACCATCATTATCATCATCATCGTTAACTTCATCACCACCTTCATAATGTTCGCGTCAGTCAGTTAATTTCATGCAGGTGTTTATTTTCCTGTATTACTCTTTCCAACACAGAGAGTATGTTTTCACCCCTGTTTGTTTGTCTGCTTGTCTGTTAGCAGGATTACTCAAAAACTAAAAGAGAGATATGGACCAAATCTGGTGGGTAGACAGCCAATGTTCCAGGGAACAATCGATTAACTTTTGGGACCGATGTCTGTTAGTATGTGTGTCTGTTAGCAGGTTTACTCAAAAACTAAATGAGAGATTTGGACAATATTGGTGGGTAGATAGCCAATGTCCCGGGGAACAATCGATTAACTTTTGTGACAGATCCGGATCGTATTACAGATTCTGGATCCGGAAAGCACTTTTTGGGAAACTAATCATTGATGAAAAAACCTAACCCATTATGAAGAGTGGCTTGGAAATTATGTTGCCTTTGAGAGATGCGCTCCACTGAGTTGTTATTATACCGGGCAGTTCTTTGACGGTTCTACTTTTATGCCTCTCTGTTCCCATCTCTGGATCCTTCCCACTCCTTAAATGTAAGAAAGGAAGATTGAGTGATTACAGTAAAAACACTATGGCAGCGTAACAGCAAGGGTCACTGCCGCTGTAGAACAAGAGTAAGAGCAGAAGAGTGATAAAATGCGGGCACATATACACATAAATACGTATAAACACATAAATAACAATGGAAGGAGAAGGAAGAGGAGGAGGAGGAGGAGGAGGACGGATCTTTACTTAGGTGATCGATGGTTTCCTAATAAACACTGTTGATTTTTGAGTTTTTTTTTTTCCATATAAGGCAAATACTTCTCAACCGACAGTGCATCTCTCAGTATCTTACATTAAATCCTTGTTTATGGTATACTGACAACAACAACAGGCCTACATGTATCGTAGATGAGTAGTTACACAAGAATAAAGTATTTCCAAAAGTTTCGCTCCTGTATCAGATTGTAAAGGCAAGAATGCGTGAAAATCCTTGCGTGATCCAGTAATTTGTACGTGTATGTTTGGTTTGGGATGGGAACAACAACAGCACGTATAGAGGGGAGGCAGAGATTACAGATGTGTGTGTGTGTGTGTGTGTGTGTGTGTGTGTGTGTGTGTGTGTGTGTGTGTGTGTGTGTGTGTGTGTGTGTGTGTGTGTGTGTGTGTGTGTGTTTTGTTGTGTGCGCGTGTGGGAGTAGGAAAGAATGTGCGCGTGAGTGTACGTGTCAGCCTGACGGGACTTCCTCTGTAACCTGAGTATATGCATGGCTTGCTTGTGCGTTGTGTAGTTGGTATTATTTTAAGTTGCGTGTGTGTGAGAGAGTGAGAGTGAGAGTGTGAGAATGAGCGTGAGAGTGTGAGTGTGTGCGAGCGTTAACCCTTTGATTACAGTGGATTTTTCTGAACTATACAAGTATACAGTATTATGATCTAGCGTTGGCTGGAATCACATACTTAACAGACATCTTTATCCTTCACCCAGTCGTCGCTCGAGATACATTTATTACTATTTTTTCACTGCTGAGTTTTAAGAGCAATGACTGGAGCAGATGGGGGACGTGGAAGGTGTGGGCAAGATAATCACAGAAGAAGTCTGTGCAGCATGCGAGGTGGTGTGTGGGGTGAAGAGAAGACGAAAGGGGGTGCTGGAATAAAGAGGTGTGACAGGCTGTGGCACACAAGAAGAAAGGATATAGTAAGTGGGTGAGAAATAGGGGCGTGGAAGAAACTGAGAGACGGAAGAGAGAAGTACACGTAGAAAGGAAGAGAGGGATGAAAAGCTTAGTAAGAGAGAGTAAGAAGTGAGTGGATGAGGAATTTTGAGGTTATTTGAGTGTAAAGTGGAGGGAATGTCAGAAAGTGTTCTGGAAAGAGATAAAGTAAGTTAGACAGGGTGTCAAAGAAGTTAGTCGGGGAGTGAAAGATAAATATGGTAGATTTCTAGTGGAGAAGGGAGAAAAAGTTAGCAGATGGAGAGAACACATCAATGAACTACTGACCATAAAGAATGAAAGTATTGCGAGTATATGTGGCTAGGGAATGGCTGGGAGACAGAGGGATGTGAGAAGAGACGTAGAAATCAGTAAGATGTAAGTTGTGGAAGCGATGAAGAAAGTCAAAATGGGGAATGCCCCAGGAACTGACGGAGTGTGTGGTGAAATGCTGAAGCATGGGGGAGAGACTGTAGTAGAATGGATGTGGAAGATGCGCTGATTGGCCTGGGATGAAGGTCGAGTTCCGGAGAATTGGAAGTCAGGTATAATTATTCCCTTGTACAAAGGGAAAGGGGAAAAAGAAGTGTGTGGTAATCATAGGGGTATTTGTCTTCTTAGTCTAATAGGAAAAGTATATGGTAGGATACTTACTGACAGAGGGAAATAACAGAGGAATTAGTTGGAGAAGAACAGGGAGGTTTTAGGAAGAGAAGAGGTTATGTAGATCAGATATTCATTCTTAGATCTGTAGTGGAAAAGTATCTAGAGAAGGGAAAGAAGTTGTATGCGGCCTTCGTGGACTTGGAGAAAGCATATGGCAAGGTGGATAGACAAGGATTGTCGAGAGTATTAAGAATATATGGAGTGGAAGGGAAGTTGTTGAATACCGTGAAGAGTATGTATGAGGGTGCTAAGGCTGCAGTGCATGTGGATAGTGAAATGAATGAATTTTTCTGTTTGAAGGTTGGACTGAAACAGGGATGTGTCATGTCTCCATGGTTGTTCAATCTGTATATGGATGGGGCTATAAAAGAGATACAAGCTAGGGTAGTGGATGTTGGGGTGGCCTTAATGAGAGAGGGTACTGTTGTTTGCAGATGATACTGTGTTGTTAAGTGAAGACGAAGCGGAGCTGCAAGGCTTGGTGGATGAGTGGTAGTGTGTGTAAGAAACGGAATCGAAAGGTGAATGTATGGGAGAGTAAAGTTATGGTCTTCGAGAGAAGTGAAGTCAGTTAATATACAGAGAGGTTGGATGAGAAGAAAATGGAAAATGTGAGAGCGTTCAAGTATTTGGGTAGTGTCATGATTAAAGATGGAAGTTTAGGGGGTGAAGAGCTCGAAAGAGCAAAACAAGGAAGAAAGGTTGCTGGTTCCTTGAAACCAGTAATAAGAAACAGGGAAGTGAGCATGCAAGTGAAAAAGTTACTACATGACAATATTGTGATACCAATTCTAACGTGTGGAAGTGAAGCTTGGACCTTGTTGGAGGGACAGAAGTCAAGAGTGAAAGCAGTGGAAATGAGTTATTTTAGAGGAGCATGTGGAGTCACATGGAGAGACAGACTGACAAATGAGGAAGTGAAGGAACGTGGTGGTGTGGATGTAGATGTGACAGGAAGCGTTAGGAGAAACATACTGAGGTGGTTTGGCCATGTGGAGAGGATGGAGAATGAGAGAGTGAAGAGGAAAGTGTATGTGAGTGAGATGGAGGGGGGGAGAGGGAGGGGGAGGCCAAGGATGATATGGAGAGGGGGAGAGGGAGGGGGAGGCCAAGGATGATATGGAGAGGGGGAGAGGGAGGGGGAGGCCAAGGATGATATGGAGAGGGGGAGAGGGAGGGGGAGGCCAAGGATGATATGGAGAGGGAGGGGGAGGCCAAGGATGAAATAAGAGATGGACAACCGGGGTAACTAAGTGGCAATCCAGAGATGTACTGAGAGGAGGAGGCAGACAGAGGACGAGGTGGCAAGACGAGATTCGGAGATTCGCTGGAATTGGATGGAACAGGTTAGCAGTCAATAGCTCAGGGTGGAAAAAGATGGGAGAGGTCTTCGTCGTGCAGTGAACTGACACAGGTTGATAATGACGATAATGATGATGTATATGAGGCACACAGTAAATGAGTATGAGAAAGACGGCTGCTGTCTGACGTATAGGAAGAAAGGAAGTATATGGAAGGCAGGACACAATGAATGATGGCAGGGCAGTGATGGCGAACTTTTGCTGGTCATGGTACATATGTGAGAAAAAAAGTGCATTCTGTATACGGAGAGAGGAATAACGATGCCGTGGAAATGTGAAAAGGCAGGAATTGTGAGTTTTGGGTGCGATGATGAATGGTGCATAAAAGCGAGTGTTGCAGAGAGTGTGATGGATTGGCACAAGCACTGAAGAAAATGAAAAATGAACACAGAGGAGGCACGTGGCTCTGACTCTTGGAGTTAAGAGTCAAAGCGAGAGGGAGGGAAATGAAAAACTGGAAGGAGGGAGGGGAACCGACATGAGGGACACGGTAGAAAGAAGAGGAGGGAAATGAAGGGGGTGAGGGAGAGAGATGGAAGGAAAGGAGGAAAGCGAAGGGAGAACCACAAGTTAAGGGAGGGAAGGAAAAGAATATAAGGAGGCACGGAATAGAGGATCAGGTTGAGGGGAGAGAAGAAGAAGAAAGAGGGAAGAGGTAGAAATGGAGAGAAAGGGAACGGGGGGAATAGAAGTGAAAGGAGGGAAATGAACGAAACCAGGAGGAAATCTGAAGGAGGGAAGGAGGAAATAGAGGAAATGAGAGGTTGGGTGAGGAGAACAAACAGTAGTATGTTAGGGATGGGAAGAAATGGCAAGAGTAATCAGGAGAAGCAGGAAATGACTAAAGAACTAAGAAACTGAGAGAATGAACGACTGAGAAAGAAACAATATGAGACGAACGACAAGATAGTGTTACACAGAAGGTGTGATAGATAGATAGATAAGTGAATATAATTTGATAGATACAGATAAATAAGCATAGTTGGGTGTTGAGATAAAGACACAGATTGATTACAGAGACAAGTTGACACAGACAGACATCTATAGACAGAAACACATGTTAACAGATGACATACACTGTTCATCTTTCTTCTTTCTCTCTCCGTCCACCCTTTGAGCAAAACGATTTCATACACCACCACTTCAGGAGAACATTTATATTAACATCCTGGCGAAATTTGGAGAATATTTACCCTTAACTCCACTATTCCCTCACTGATTAATGCAGCGCCATCACACCTCAACACACTTACCTCATGCCAATCACTTTAATAACACTGACGGTCCTTCAGCATAATAGCAACAAAGGATATCTAGAAGCGCCCAGATGAAGTGGCCGGTTTCCTGCAGTCCACTTGGTTCAAACAACAACAACAACAACAACAACAAACATGATCATCATCATCATCAACAAGCACTAGTGGACATCAAAAACTGAGGGCCTTTCTGAACGTGTGAACAATTAAGAGCAATGACTGTATATCGCTTTAAGGCTTATCATCATATACGTTGATTTGCTCGGCGCATTACTGTTTTACTGGTGGTTTAGTGGGTTAAGGTGCTTCAATCGGATGTAGCCAATAAAGGTATACATCCAAGGGAAGGCTGAGTTTATGGCTTAGTATCACTCAGGGGGAAACGACCACTCACTCACCCTAAATGTGTGGACTGAGTAGCCTAGACCCGGGCCCCTACGCTCCTGATTGGGCAACACATGGCTGGATGATAGACAGATAGACAGAATTATCATGCTATTACCTTTATACAAATAAGAAGTTCTGAAGTTGCTTTCCCTCGATCTGATAATCTGAAGGCAGCAGGAGGTTGTCGCTCTAAGGATGTGTTTTAGAGTTTATTCTTGCCATCTCCAGGAGATTTTATTCACCTCAAGATAGACTCACTGAACTGGAGGGGTTAGATATAGTTTTCAGTCACCCCTCTACCTCAATTTGGGCATAATCGTTTATGCAGGAAAACGACCAAAAATAAATCACTAGGCTGAAACCGTTAAGGACACCTCTGATGGAAGCACAATCCCTTCATTTATATTCCACTTCTGTTGTCACCGAGCGATTTTATTTAGCCTCTGAGTTCTTGTAGTGAAGACGTTTGAGGGCCAAATCTGATCCTTCTAATGTCAAGCGTCTCTCCAAAGCATAGTAAAATTGTCTACAATCGTCTGAGAGTACCGAGAATAAAACGGCATAGAGGGACGGTTATTTAGGGGTCAATGAAGGCTATTCCCAACTCTTCTAGTTCGCGATGCCTCTTCTAAGCTGAATAAAATCATCTGAGGAGGGTAAATGATCGGTTGCAAGAGTGCCACCAAAGCAGACTGTACGTTAAGGACACATGTTCGACTGTGTGTGTGTGTGTGTGTGTGTGTGTGTGTGTGTGTGTGTGTGTGTGTGTGTGTGTGTGTGTGTGTGTGTGTGTGTGTGTGTGTGTGTGTGTGTGTGTGTGTGTGTGTGTGTGTGTGTGTGTGTGTGTGTGTGTGTGTGTGTGTGTGTGTGTGTGTGTGTGTGTGTGTGTGTGTGTGTGTGTGTGTGTGTGTGTGTGTGTGTGTGTGTGTGTGTGTGTGTGTGTGTGTGTGTGTGTGTGTGTGTGTGTGTGTGTGTGTGTGTGTGTGTGTGTGTGTGTGTGTGTGTGTGTGTGTGTGTGTGTGTGTGTGTGTGTGTGTGTGTGTGTGTGTGTGTGTGTGTGTGTGTGTGTGTGTGTGTGTGTGTGTGTGTGTGTGTGTGTGTGTGTGTGTGTGTGTGTGTGTGTGTGTATTAACCATATGCACGTAGGTCACTGAGATTCTTAACAGGCTAAACCCCTGGCGGGTCTCCCTCTCACGTCTCGTCCTAAATACCCACTAACTCATCCTCCCTTCTTCACTCCCTTATCTTGCCACTTTATCTCCCTCTGAACGTTCCCTCCCTTCCCCTTACCTCCATCATTCCTTACGTTATATCTTCCTCAAATATATTTCTCCCGTCTTTATCGTCACATCTTCCTCGTCCCATTTTTCATCTCTTGCACTTTCTCCTCTCCTCACTTCGCCTCACCTCCTTGTGCTCGCTTCGTTTTCTCCTCCCGTCTCCCATTCTTAACCTTCCATCGCCGTCTTTACCGTGCACTGGTTAGCACATTCAACTTGCTATTAGGAAAACCCAACGTCGACTCTCCCACTGGTCAGGCTCGTTTGTTTCCCCTCTTGTCATCCAGCATTACAGTTAGGAACCTGGATGTGGACTAAGTACTGAGGGTCGTATTCTAGGGGAAAATGGACTCTTAGCAAAATTCTATCGTGTGCCTTAATGCCCTACGTGTTGTTCATAGGGATTGTCAAAGGCCTTCGTCTTTCTCTTTACTGCGGTTTCATACTTTTATTATTTTTTTTCTCGTGCTCTCTTTTGCTCTTCATCCATGCCTTAGTCTTGCTCTTCCCATTTTCATTTTTCCTTACTCCCTTGTCACTTGCCCTCTTTTCACCCGTTCAAGGGCGTCATTTCCCTTTCAGTCTTGCGATCTGATTCTGTTTGGGCGGCCACCATCGTCGTGCGAGGGTAATGAAGGCTGATATTACCTGGCGAGTCGTATGCTTAGACTTTAAATCAAAATGTCGAATGGAAACGTCATTTTTTGGAACGCCTGTGGTTACTACGTATGGTTAGCCTGCATCCCATATTGAGGAACGCAGTCAGCAACCATATAGGAAAGCCCAATACGTTCCATCATTATCACGTACTTAAAAAAAATATGTGAGGTCTGGATCCCTCTTAGCGATTTCATGTTTAAGCAGACGACCTTTAGTAACAAAGTAATGGAAAGTCTCTCCCTAGCCGAACAGGATTTTTCTGGAAACAGCAGGATCGTAATATGAGAGGCGTCATCGTTGTGAGGGGATTAACGCTGTAACATTATTCTCTCTCTCTCTCTCTCTCTCTCTCTCTCTCTCTCTCATTTCTATATCTTAACTTTTTCATTACGATTATTTAAGTTCTATTAGACTGTCGTTACTACAGACGGCTTTATTCAGCTCAGGAGAGATTTTGCATACTAAAGGGAATAAATGAAGCCTATATCAACCATCTACTAGTAATGGAACTCTTCAAAGCTGAATAAAACTGTCGAGAAAAAAAAAAAAAAAAGACACGACAGTTTTTCCTGCATCTGTTCCTTCCTCTTCCCCTTCTCACGCATGGCCATCTCCTGCTGTTACGTAAATCCCACGTCTCTTCTGGTCTGAATAAAATCGTCTGGAACTGGCAAGATCAAGAATACAGCAATAAAAAAAAAATGGTCATTATTTTTCTTCTCCCTTGCTCGTCTGCCTTTCTCTTTTCGTGGATTTCCCTGCCCCTCTGACTCTTCCCATCTCATGAGCAAAACTGACTAATCTTTCACTTGAGCTGAGTAAAATCCTGAGTAAAATCGTCACCCAGCAGCAGAAATAAATAAGAAAAAAGTCACATTCCATCTTTAGTTTGTTCTTGTCTCTTCCTCTTCATAACTGTTGTGTAAAACTGACTGGACCTTCACGTAAGTTGAATCAAATCACCTACTGTACTGCTGCGCGTTTTTTCTCACGTGACTAAGATCCTGGACCCATTTTCAGCTTAAATGATGGCCAAATGTTATCAGACTGGAGGAAAGATTTGACAAGTGACCAAGGAGACTCATTTTTATCTCATGACTAAAGCTCATCAAATTCCAAGCAACCACGACCTTGTATCTGAGTTGAGTGGCCCAGTTCTCTCAGATGAAAAAAAATCGACTATAATAGCAACATATAGCCTAAAGTGACGGCATTTTTTTTTTCGCTATTGTTCTGGCATCTTCTCCTCCTCGTTCTGGTTTCTTTCTCTTCTCACAGACCTCTATCCCTCGCGCTTCCCACCTCTTTGGTAATTTTAACTAACTAATCTTTCACTTGAGTCGAATAAAATCGTCTGGCAGTAGCAAGAATACGCAAACAACTCACATATTCTCCCCTCCGTTCTTGTGCCTTTCTTTTCGCCGGGACTTCCCTCCCTCTCTAATACATACAAACTCTTTACGTAAAACTTATCTTTCACTTCAGCCAAAAAAAAAAAAAAAAATCGTTTGGGGATTGCAAAAATAACCTAGAAAACGCGTCACACCTTTTTCTTACCTTCCGTCTTGTCTTTCTGTCTTTTCAGTTCTTATGTAAAACTGACCGACTAATCTTTTCACTTAAATAGTCTGGCAGAATAAATAAAAAGCAAATAAGTCATATACTGTTTTTCTCTCGTTCGGACTTCTTGGCCTTCTCACGAATTTCCATCTCCTGCTCATACCAAAGTCTCATAATCGTTCATAAACAAAACTGTGGTGGCAGCATGAAAATAAAGGAACGTCACATTCTTCCCTCTATCGTTCTCGCCTCTCGCTCCTCTCACGGTCTCTCCTCCTTCCTCTCCTGCCTCTTCCCAGCTCTTACGTAAAGCTGACTCACTAATCTGCCACTTGGGTCCGGCTGGTGTTCGTGACGGTGTTGGTGATGACGGTGATGACGACGAGGCAATGATTCACGTTCACCTATAGAGGGATATTGGTGCTCGAATATTTTTGCCACTAATACTGTACTCTTGGGTATATCGCGGTTACAGGTGAAACTTGCGTCAGGAGCGGCGGGTGACTGGTTGTATAATCAACTGGTACGTTTGTGATTAGCTTTCAGTACTTATCTAATGTGCTTCTATAGGGTATGACTTACGTATCAAATACATTCTTGCTTCCCCCCAGACGTAATTATTTCAGGAAACTCTTCTAGTAATGAAGGGGATAATGAAGGCAACATCTATCTCCCCCAGTTCAATAAAGTCTCTCCAGAATTGAATAAAGTCGCCCTGAGAAAGCAGAGATTAAATAAGAAAGTAAATACAGTAAATGAGTTGACGTTTTTATAATATATCGAGGGTACCAGTTAACCTTGTATCACTTATGATGGTTGAATAAGCCAGTGGTACGTCTGCGAGTAACCTTCTTGATGTAGTGTGCGATATGATACTGGGTAATCGTATCAGAAGTGGTTGTTGTCAGGGTGAGTAGGTACATGAGGAATGGGCTTTATAATTCGCTAGCACTCATCGGCTTACTTCCAATTCTCAAAAATATCTTGCTTTTGCTCAAGCATGAAACACTATACAGTAATTATATTTATTTATCTCCTACAGCCTATTGGCAAAAATACAGTGACACATACAGAGCGAGAAGGTGTTATGTTATGAGCGGTGAGCGTGTGCGCGCTTGTAAAATAAAATAAAATAAAATAGCTCTCATTTGTTTTTAACTAAATTTGGCGGAAGGGTTGAGGGTCAGCTCATAAGAAAACCTATTGCTTTTGAAAGCAATAGGTCAGAGGTCAAGGTCACAGGGGTAGGTCAAACGCTGGCCTAGCCAAATGAACTTAATTTTTTATTCAATCGAGACCAAACGTGGGGGAACAGAAGGTAAGGCAAGACTGACCTGATTCAGTTTTAAGACTAATCAGTCAAAGGTCAAGGTCACATGCCAAGTTCAAAATTCGACATGGGTGTGTGTTTGTTAACGAAATAACTCAGTTTTAATCTGATTCTAACCCAACTTGGCAGAACTGCTGAGGGTCAGCGAAGGAGTAACCCCACTGTCTCTTAGAATAATAGGTCAAAGGTCAAGGTCACAGGGTAAGTTAAACTTAAAAATTTCGACTCATACCACATTTGTGAAAGGTTTGGAGATACGTCTAGAATGTATATATTCGATTTTGAAAACAGTCAAAGGTCAAGGTAATAATGAAAGGTATAAAACTAAGGTCACAGAGCAAGGTCAACTCAAATACTGTTGATCTGATTAGAACTAAACTTGGTGGAAATGTTAAGGGTCAGAGAAGAACGAACAGATTCAGTTTTGAGAGCAGTCAGTCGAAATTAGGGTCACAGGGCAAGGTCTATGTTCTGTCCATATATCTATACAAAAGCTGATTTGGATCAACTTGGTGTATGAGGTGAGGATCATCCAAGAAGCTGGCTTATTTTAAGTACAATAGGTCTAAGGTCAAGGTCATATGGCAAGGTTAACTTGAACAGTTATCTGATGTATGCTAAAGTTTGTAGAAGAGTTCACATAATTACATGGATACAGTGATTCGAGTATGAGAACAGTCAAATTTCTAAGTCACGGGGATATGTCAGAGGTCAAGGTCACTGGGCAAAGTCAACTCACAGTTTTTATTTGATCTGAACATTAGTTGGTGGAAGGTTTACGGGCGAGGGAGGGATGAAGTAATTCGAGTTTGTGAGTAAAGGCGACGGTCAAATATTCGGCCCTTGAGACCAGTTGGTGTGCACGGCAGTTTCACTTTCAGAAAACTACTTCCTGTCTCTGTTGTTCTCTTGCTACATCCTGACATTATTATTCAGCTCATGAGAGGCTTTTCAAACATGAGGGATTAAAAAGTAGCCATCATTAATTCTTTCGCTACTTGAGGTCCATTCTAAATTTAACAAAGGCTTCTGGTGATGTATGTATTCAAGTATACTCGTATGGAATGTGTATTAGAAATGGCACGTGCAACTTGTCTTGTACGATCGTGTGCGAGAGGTATGCTTGCGATTGGTAATATTTTTAGGCATATTTCTACGATACCATACCCTGTAGTCTAGCCTGAGATGGCTGTGGGCAGGGTGGGTGGGTTGGCGTGGAAGGGTGTTATATATCACTGGGGCATATTGTGGGTGAAAAAGTACGCTTCTTACCAGTGCTTTCTTATATACATATATTTCTTTTTTGAGGGGGGTGGGCATATTACACCTTCACATTCCCTGTTATTATCAACCTAGTTTGGATAAAAAGCATACAAGAGGTTATTAAGTGAAGCAGTAGTAGTAGTAGTAGTAGTAGTAGTTGCAGTAGGAGTAGGAATAATAATAGTAGTAGGAGTAGGAGTAGGAGGAGTAGTAGTAGTAGTAGTAGTAGTAGTAGTAGTAGTAGTAGTAGTAGTAGTAGTAGTAGTAGTAGTAGTAGCAGTTTCATCTGGAATGTAAACCCAATGGAATGCTGAAATTTGCCCCTCCTTTAGTCCACCACATTCCTTCTGGGGAATAGGGAAATAGATGAAGGAGGTTTGTATAACCCGGCAGCTAAACCTCCTTATGAAATCTCCAAAGCCTCTAAGAATATAACCCATTGGCATCCACACATCTCCCGCTCGGCTTAAAGTGCCTCTCTCGTGTGTGTGTGTGTGTGTGTGTGTGTGTGTGTGTGTGTGTGTGTGTGTGTGTGTGTGTGTGTGTGTGTGTGTGTGTGTGTGTGTGTGTGTGTGTGTGTGTGTGTGTGTGTGTGTGTGTGTGTGTGTGTGTGTGTGTGTGTGTGTGTGTGTGTGTGTGTGTGTGTGTGTGTGTGTGTGTGTGTGTGTGTGTGTGTGTGTGTGTGTGTGTGTGTGTGTGTGTGTGTGTGTGTGTGTGTGTGTGTGTGTGTGTGTGTGTGTGTGTGTGTGTGTGTGTGTGTGTGTGTGTGTGTGTGTGTGTGTGTGTGTGTGTGTGTGTGTGTGTGTGTGTGTGTGTGTGTGTGTGTGTGTGTGTGTGTGTGTGTGTGTGTGTGTGTGTGTGTGTGTGTGTGTGTGTGTGTGTGTGTGTGTGTGTGTGTGTGTGTGTGTGTGTGTGTGTGTGTGTGTGTGTGTGTGTGTGTGTGTGTGTGTGTGTGTGTGTGTGTGTGTGTGTGTGTGTGTGTCCTCTCGTGCCACACCTCATCCCCTTCTACCTTCCTCCTTCCTCCTCATCTCCATTTCCTTTTCCTCATTTACATCTCCACTCTTCCTCCACTCTTCCTATGTGTCCATTCTTCTCCTCCACCTGCCTCTTCTTTTTTCCACCTACTGTTTCTCTTCTTGTCTCTCCTATCTTCGATCCGTTTTCCAATTCTCTATCTCTTCATCTTTCCATTCCTATCTCCTTGTCTTTCTAGCCTTTAATTTTATCTGTCTTCCCCCTTTCTGCTCCCCGCCGTCCACCCCTCTCCTCTTCCCACTCCCATCATTAACATCATCGTCATAACCACCATCATCATCACTCCTCCTCCTCTTCTTCCTCCTTCCAAGTAGTCTTTCTCTCCCTCTTTTTCTTAATCCTTCAGCCCCTCTCCTGTCATTTAACCCCTTCAGTACGATAACGTAATTTAGTATTCCTACTAACCGTTTAGTTTTTTCCAGCGTAGGGGAGACATCTTGTAGTAATGGGATTATGAAGGCTTTATCTAATTACTCCAGTCTGAAAAATCTCTCAGAAGGTGAAAAGTCGTCTGGAGAAGAAAAAATGAAAAATGTCATTAGGTTGAAAATGATAACGTTTTCCCCCTTTTCTCTCTCTCTTCCCCTTTACTACCTTTCCTGTCATTCCCTTCGTTACTTTCCTTCACTCCCCACCATTTTCTCTCTCTCTCTCTCTCTCTCTCTCTCTCTCTCTCATTACATCCTTTTCTTCCTCCCCCATTCCCTTTATGTCTCGCTTTCTCATATTTTCTATTTTGTTTTCTTCCTCGCAGCTCCTTCTCCTCCTCATCCCACTTTCATTCCTTCCTCTTTCATGTTTTACCGTGCCTCTTTCCTCTTGTCTCTTCCTTCTTCCTCCTTCATAGTTTATGCCTCATTCCTTCTTCCTTTCCTTCTCGCCGCCCAAAGTAATCTTCCTCACTTCCTCTTCTCCTTTTTCTCACTTCCCTCATCTTCTTCACCACCCCACCTCCTCTCACATTTTCCTTCTCACCTCCTCTCTCCTTTCCTTTGCCTTCCGTTCTTTTCCTCCTCCCTCCTTCCTCTTTTCCATCACTCATTTTCTTCCCCTTCCCTCCTCTTCTCCTCTCTCCTCTGTCTTCCTCCGCTTTTTTCTTCTTCCTTTCTCCCTCCTATTCCCATCCGCGCCCCCACCTCCCTTCCCCCTCTCCCCCGGCTTCCTCTAGTGACGCCCCCCTTCTAATAAAATAGGTTTACGGGCGCTTAGGCAGCTGAAAAGGCATATCAGCTTGAGATTCCCTGCCGTCACCCCTCTACGCCTCGGGTGCCCTTCTGATGGTCGCTGCCTGTCGCCTGAGTCCCCTTCCCTCCCTACTCTCACCCTTTCCACACCCTAGCACCACACTCTTCATCTTCCTTGTAAAGATATTTTTGTGCTCTGCGAATAATATCTATGCTCTGAATTATCTATATCTGGGCCGTGAACTATTCTTGTTTGTGCTGTGAAGCTAAACTGAAATGTTTTAAAGTATCATGCGGTAGGTCATAATAAGTTCAGAAGATCAGCTGAGTATTGACGGAACAAATCGGTGAACACATTATGCTATATACTGTGCTAGACAAAAAAAAAAAAAAAAAAAAAAAAAAAAAAAAAAACGAACATGGCACTGGATTTTTGTCCAACAAATACTTACAGCAGGTATCCTACTGAAGAATTCCTTGGCATAAGGATAGAGTATCAAACATAATTCAAGTGAGTAAAAGTTACTAAACTAAGATAAAGTATGTCCTCCAACATCAGCCTCTGATGATGAAGAATGAGGAAAGTTTCATTAAGATGCAAAGGATGCCTTGTAAAAGCAAAGCATTAAACCCATTATACGTTCCTGACTTTAATATAAAAGTAAGCAAAAGCAACTGAGGTGTGACTTCCGTAAGGCAGTTCGAATGGTTTACCGGAATGCAAGAAGCTCGTAATGCCAGTGAAATTTGCTTAAAGAAACAGGGTGATGAGAGCAGTATTTTAACAGTATGAGATGGACTTTAAAGGAACCTAATAGTGAAACAATGAAGCAGATTCCATTCAGTGTGTGAGCACTGAACAAGAGCAACTGTAGGAAATGACTAAAGGCTGAATAGTCAGGTGATAACAGGTCAGAGAAGAGAGAGGAAAAGCTTCTGTATTCCTCCTGTAAAACTAATGATTTACCGTATATTAAGTCCTAAGAGGACGAAGGTGTAGGACAGATTCCAGTTTCGTTTATGGGATATTATATGATAATTATTAGATTTCAATGACATGCATCCTACAGTGCAGAGTGCAATCACTTTTCATCTTCATCAAGTGCTGCAGAAAAAAAAAAAGTGGGTTGTCAGTTTTAATAACAGTGCCGTATGAGATGCAACCTGGAATGAACTGGAAATTTTTGTATAAGAGAGCCTGTGTAGAATAAAGATAAATAAATAAATGATTTTTAGATGCCGGAAACTCGAACAATTTTTATGTCTCACATTTACAGTTGTGATTTTGTCTTCCTTCACACAGCTACCAAACACTTTAGAACCGAACTAAGGTGAACATTATATATATATATATATATATATATATATATATATATATATATATATATATATATATATATATATATATATATTATATATATATATATATATATATATATATATATATATATATATATATATATATATATATATATATATATATATATATATATATATATATATATATATATATATATATATATATATATATATATATATATATATATATATATATATATATATATATATATATATATATATATATATATATATATATATATATATATATATATATATATATTATATATATATGACCAAACAAATCATTCATATTTCACAGGAAATTATCATAAAAATCTCGCAGAATTCCTTTAACCTTTCAGCCTGAGGACGTCAATATCATTTCATTCTTGCCATCTCCTGGCGACTTTATTCAACGTAGGATAGTCCCTCCCTAACAGAGGGGTTAGATATAGCCATTATTACCCTCTTAAGTAGTAGAGGCCGCCACTAAGCTGAATATAACCGACCGTTTATAGCAAGTGTAAACTATAAGATACATCACATTAATTATTATTATTATTATTATTATTAATTATTATTATTATTATTAATTACTATTATTATTATTATTATTAATTATATTATTATTATTAATTACTATTATTACTATTATTACTATTATTATCCCCCTTTCCTTGGGGGAAGCAGCCTAGGTATATAGATATATAGATAGTAGTCTGTCCAAGTCGAGAGGATGGAGAATGAGAGACTGACTAAAAGTGTGTACTTGAGTGAGACGGAGTGGGAGAGGAGGATGGGGAGGCCAAGGATGAGATGGAGGGATAGAGTGGAGAGATAAATGAAAGACGGGGTGTGAGTTGGAGAAAGGGCAGCCAAATGGCAGAGGAAAGGGCGCCTTAGAGGCAATTTGTCTATGACCACCCCTTGCGGGATTAAGGTGCCTGGCAACAGATAGATAGACAGATAGATAAATAGACAGATGGACGTGAACCCTGTAGAATGCAGATCGAAGGTACTCTTTTCCTGCAGTCCACCATCCTCCTCTTGGGGAATAGGGAGTGAATTGAACGTTTGCATAACCAATCAGAGGAGCCGTAAAAATCATATCAGTGCCACCACGTGAAGGCGTCCCTCTCCAGCACCACAGCCTCTTGGTGAAGTTGATCCCGTCGATACCTTGAATTTTTGACAACTCTATATCCTGCGTGGGGGGGGGGGCGCCTTCATGTGGTGGCACCTATACAAGCGAGCAACTCTTCTACTCGGCCATACAAACGTCCTTCATCTCCCTCCCTATGCGCCCAAAGGAAGATGGTGGGCTGCAGGATGAGGACACAGCTTCAGTCCGTAGTCCACCGAGATCACGTTTCAGACTGGGGGGCATTACTCGTGGGTACAATCGTCTTTAGCACCGAAAATGGAGGAGTTATAAATGAAGGTGAATGAATCGTTAGAAGGACTTAATTTGAACAAAACCGTCTGGAAGTACTGAGACTCATTAAAACCATCTGCAAGTACTGAAACAAAACCGTCTGGAAGTACTGAAGCTGAATAAAAATATGGAAAAACTGAAGCTGAATAAATCCGTCTGGAAGTACTGAAGCTGAATAAAACCGTCTGGAAGTACTGAAACAAAATCGTCAGGAAGTACTGAAGCTGAATAAATCGTCTGGAACTACTGAGGCTGAATAAACCGATTGGAAGTACTGAGGCTGAATAAAACCGTCTGGAAGTACTGAGGCTGAATAAAACCGTTTGGAAGTACTGAAGCTGAATAAATCCGTCTGGAAGTACTGAAGCTGAATAAAACCATCTGCAAGTACTGAAGCTGAACAAAACCGTCTGGAAGTTCTGTAGTTGAATAAAACCGTCTGGAAGTACTGTGGCTCCGCTGCCTGGTTATACACACGCCCCTCAGCTCCCTCCCTATCCCGTGAAAGAAGGATGGTGGAGTGTTAAAGAGTGACCAGCCTGAAGTGTACTGAGTTCGCTTCAGATGGGCCTTGGATTGCTACTACGACTACTGTTACTACACTACTACTACTGCTACTACTACTACTACTATGACTACTAACCCTTTTTAACCTTAGGACGTGTTTTTTGTAGTTTTTTTTTTCTTGCTACACACACACACACACACACACACACACACACACACACACACACACACACACACACACACACACACACACATTCTCTCTTTCTCTCTCTCTCTCTCGCTCTCTCTTATGTAGCCTAGGAGACACCACCTCAAGCTGAAGGGGCAGATGTGCTGTGTCATTTTTCTTGACTAACTTTCCAGCCTTTCTTCCTGTCCCCCTTTCCAGCCACTCTATCTACTCCTTTTTTTTTTTTTTTTTTTTTTTTTCCGGGAACACTAGAGGAAGTTTTTATAATGGATATTTGTCTCTTCTCTTCTGGCTTCCACTGGATGATTATGTTTATATTAAAGGGGACGTCTCTCTCTCTCTCTCGTGCTGCCCGACATCATTATCCCACCATTTTCTCCCAGCCCTGCATTTCGGTCTGGCCTTTTTTCCTCCTCCCTCCTTCAGCCATACCCTATATTTCGATAACTTAAATATATATATATATATATATATATATATATATATATATATATATATATATATATATATATATATATATATATATATATTGAACTTAAGGAGAGAACAAGCACTCCCCTGGGAAGCCCACTCACTTTTTTTTTTTTTTTTTTAACATTCCGTGCTCGCGAAACAAGGACCAGTATTACGTTTTGAGCGGTGTGTGTGTGTGTGTGTGTGTGTGTGTGTGTGTGTGTGTGTGTGTGTGTGTGTGTGTGTGTGTGTGTGTGTGTGTGTGTGTGTGTGTGTGTGTGTGTGTTTTATGTGTCCGACTCTCGGCACAGGCTTCACAGCCTGCTCACAAGGCCCAGTAGTCTTCCTACATACCATACACCACTACATGTCCCCACTTCGGCGCTAACACCCACCGTTCATATTGAACACTTGCTAGGGCTGTTTCATACAGGACTGGTGTATTGGTATTGGTATTAGCGGGAGTATTTTTACGACATGTCGGCGGGTCTTCTGGTAGATCGGTAAAGTCTGACTTTATGATATTCAAATCCTTAAACTGTTCCCTGCCCCAGCGCGGATTTGAACCTGGGTCCTGTAGGACTGCAGGCCACCTCTCTACCGATTGAGCCACCACCTCCCCCTGACAATGTGTGTGTAATTCACCGGGTCGGTCAGGATCACTCTGATGGTCGTGATCGTCAGCTTTTACCCTCCCGGAAGGGAGCCGAGAGCTCATATAGTCCGATCTAAGGGCAAGGCTGTGACCTTCACACACGCACACACCCGTCCCCTTGCTCAAGGGGGACAGTAACCACCCACTTCGTCAGTGAAACTTTTCGCAACCTGAGCGAGGCGCGAACTCCCGTCCACCAGTTGGCAAGCGAGAGCGTTACCACTGCACGAGCGAGCGGTGTGTGTGTGTGTGTGTGTGTGTGTGTGTGTGTGTGTGTGTGTGTGTGTGTGTGTGTGTGTGTGTGTGTGTGTGTGTGTGTGTGTGTGTGCAAAATAACTTCAAACAGTATTTATCTGACTTTTACCAAACTGGGTGGAAGGTCTGGGGGATAGCCAAGGTTTAAACCTATTGTTTTTTATGACAATAGGTCAGAGTTCAAGGTCAAACGGCAAAGTCAAACGCTGATCAAACAATATGAACTTATAATTTTCTTAAGGGTTTTCATTCAGTTGAGACCGAACTTGGGAATGGTTGACGGTAGGGCAAGAATAAAGTGGTTATATTTTGAGAATACTCAGTCCAAGGTTAATGTTACAGTGCAAGGTTAAATATCCATCAGTTTGTGTACGGGAAAACAAAATAACTCAGCGATGATCCAATTTTAACCAGGCTTGGTAGAAGGGCCGAGGGTCAGCGAGGAAGTGAACCTGTTGCATGTCAAGGCCACAGGTTAAGGTCAACTTCAATAGTTTTTCTTTATCCGGTTCAGATCAAAGGTTGTGGAAGGGTGTGAGGATAAAGAAACAATAAAAGGATTTTATTTTGAGAACAAATCAAAGGTGAAGGTCGCAGGAAATGGTCAAAGGCCAAGGCCACAAAACAAGGTCAATATTTTTTATTTGACTTGAGCCAAACTTGGTGGAGCGATTAAGGTCTGGGCAGTAACAAAGGGATTCAATTTTTAATAATAATCACTCAAAGGTCAAGGTCACAGGGCAAGATCGAATTGCGAACCATAAGTCGATGTGTGAAAAAAGTAACTAAAACAGCTTTGATATGATTCGAATCAATCTGAGTGGATGAGCTAAGGATCACCCAGAAAACTGAACTGTTATTGAGAACAACAGGTCAAAGGTCAAGGTCATAAACTATGTGGAAAGGTTTAGATTAAAACAAAGATATAGAATTTCGATTCTGTGAACAATGAGTCATATCTCAAAGTCACAGGGCGAAGGTGAAGGTCACTGGGCAACGTCATCTCAAACATCTTGGTCTGTTTTGAACCAAGGTTGATGGAAAACTTAAGGGTTAGGCAAGTATGAAGTGCTTCGATTCTGAGATTAATCTGTCGAAGGTAAACGTCACAGGACAAAGTTAAATATCCGGCTCTTAGACCGACTGGTGGGCTCAGGAATGAATGCTCTTTCTTGTTTGATCATATTCTTGTTAATACTCTACGAGTGTGTTAAGCTTAGCAGAGCGCCACAACAGGGAAGGCATTAATGAAGGCTATACCTCACCCCTCAAGTTCAAGCCAAACCACCCTATGTAACCTTCACGTCTTTCTGTTTTTGTTATATTCATTACGAATTGACAGTTGCGGTCAAGAAACCATGCTAAAATAACCTCTCTTTCTGGTGACACATTATTATTCTTGCTACCTCCAAACGATTTTTTTTAATTTGGCGGGGATCTATAGTAGAGGGGAAAATGAAATGAAGAGACTAAATGAGAGTGTAGGTGGTAACGAGAGAGAAGGAGACTGGGGATGAGGTGGAAGAAGAGGGGAAGATGACAAAGGAAGAGGTGGCAGGAGCGAGGGAGAGGAGACCAAGGATGAAGTGGAAGGAGAGATGTCTGGGAAACCAAGGACGTCGTGGAAGGCGAGGGTGGGAAGGATGTGGTGAGGCAGGGGTGTGGATGGGTGTGGTGGTGTGGATGGGTGTGGAGGTGAGGCAGGGGTGTGGGTGGGTGTGGTGGTGAGGCAGGGGTGTGGGTAAGTGTGGTGGTGAGGCAGGGAAGAGGGTGGGTGTGGCGGTGAGGCAGGGGTGAGGGTGGGTGAGGTGGTAAGGCAGGGGTGAGGGTGGGTGTAACGGTGAGAGTGGGTGTAATGGTGAGGCAGGGGTGAGGGTGGGTGAGGTGGTGAAGCAGGGGTGAGAGTGGGGTTGGGAGTGAGGCAGGGGTGAGGGTGGGTGTGGTGGTGAGGCAGGGGAGAGAGTGGGTGTGGTGGTGAGGCAGGAGATGAGGGTGGGTGTGGTGGTGAGGCAGGGGATGAGGGCGGGTGTGGTGGTGAGGCAGGGGATGAGGGTGGGCGTGGTGGTGAGGCAGGGGATGAGGGTGGGTGTGGTGGTGAGGCAGGGATGAGGGTGGGTATGGTGGTGAGGCATGGGTGGGGTTGGGGTTGGGAGTGAGGCAGGGACAGGAGTGAGGGATAGGTAAGGGGTGAGGGAGGCAGGGAAGAGGGCCAGTGAAGCAGTAGGGTGAAGATGAACTTGCGGTCCTTTGCTGAACATAAGTTATCGAAGTCCACCTCTGAAGTTAAGTGAAGTCGTCGGCGGTAGTTGTGGAGTGGGTGAAAGAGGCAGTGGAATAGGTGAATGAAAGCTTAGATTTGTGCCTATCGACTGCAGGTGGGTCAGTAAGGCGCACTGAATATCTGAAAAGTTCAAAATTTTCCGCTAGAATATGACCAGTAGCCGTCGAAGTTATGTCAAGGTCCCTGATTGTACTGCTGGGTGAACAGGGACAAGGGGGGGAAGCAAACACTGTCCAAAGCGTCCCGAGAATCGACCTTGGGTTCTTCCTGTTGCGAGGAGGAAGTGCTAACCAATGGCCCACCTGCGTCCCCGAGTGAGGCAGTGGAGTGTAGGTGAATTCGTGAGCCTTTACCGGACACAAGTTACCTCGACTCAGTGTGGAAGTTAAGCCTGGGTCTGTATTTAGCAAGCACCTTAACACTTCACAGGATGAATGAGTCTCTGTATCAGTGAACTTTTATCAAGAATCGTTTTGTTTTTCGTGTGTCTCGTTTTAATAATCGCTCTGGTTTGGTTCTGCATTGAATTATAGCTGTAGGAGTAGAGATAAAAGCACAAAAAGGGAATCGTAAATACAACTGAAGCTCAAGAAGGTTTGTAAATGTGAGCACAGAACCTCGACTGGCCAAGCCCACTCTGTCTCATCGAGTAGGAAAACTTGGAAAACAGTTTGTGAGGAAGGCCAGAATATTTTAGCTTACCCCAGCAGAGAAGGCATTAGACTAAGACGGGGGTGCGACGGGGTGAGAGGGGGACGGGGGTGAGGTGGTGGAAGTCAAGGTGTGGTGGGAAGGGAGGGATAAAGGAGAGTGGTAGGGGTGAAGTGAAGGTGGTGGCGTGGAAAGGGAGGAGTGAGAGTGGGTGTGGTAAGGCAGGGGTGAGGGTGGGTGTGGTGATGAGGCAGGGGTGATGAGGGGTGTAGTAATGAGGCAGGGGTGAAGTTGGGTGGGGTATGAGAGCCCGGGGTGAGGGTGGGTTGGTGGGGAGGCAAGGTAAGAGTGGGGAGGCAGGTTGACAGTGGGTGTGGCAATGAGGCAGGGATGGGGATGGGTGAGGAAAGGGTGAGGATAGATGGATGTGGTAGGGGTGAGAGTGGGTGTGGTAGGGAGGAAGAGTGAGGGTGGGTGTGCCAGGGAGGCAGAGTGAGGGTGGGTGCAGTGGGGGAAGAGGGGGTGAGGGTGGGTGTGGTGAGGCAGAGGTGAGGGTGGATGGGTTAGGTAAGGCATGAATAAAGGCGAGAAAGGTGAATAAGTATGGGTAGCAGAGATGAAGGTGAATTATGGGTGGTGGTGGGTGAGACAGGGTGGGGTGTGGGGCGGGGTAAGAGGTGGGGTGTGGGCCAGGGTGAGAGGTGGGGTGTGGGCCAGGGTGAGAGGTGGGGTGTGGGCCAGGGTGAGAGGTGGGGCGAGGGGCGCGGTGTGGGCAGTATCGGGAAGCAGTTTGCGGGAGTTAGTGAGGCGGGTGTGTGTGTAAGGAGGGGGGCGGGGGGTTGATGGATGGTGGTGGTGGTGGTGGTGTGTGTGTGTGTGTGTGTGTGTGTGTGTGTGTGTGTGTGTGTGTGTGTGTGTGTGTGTGTGTGTGTGTGTGTGTGTGTGTGTGTGTGTGTGTGTGTGTGTGTGTGTGTGTGTGTGTGTGTGTGTGTGTGTGTGTGTGTGTGTGTGTGAGGAGGGTAAGAGAGGGAACGTGAGAAAAAGGGGGAAAAAGAGATAAGCAGAAGGGAGAGGGATAAGGGAAGGAGAGAGGGAGAGGGGAGAGAAGCAGGGAGGTGGGGTGGATGTGGTAATGTTGGCAGTATAGTGCAGTGAAGGAACAGCCACCTCACCTCTAATGACCTACCGCAGCACAAGGGTCGGTTGCTTTCACCCTCCTCCTCCACTCCATCCTTGCTTGCCCTGCTTTGCGTCTCGACTTTGTTTATATCTGCATCTGCTCGTGCGTGTGCAAGTATTTTCAAGAATTCGTACATCTGCAAAATGAAATATCGCCCTACTTTTTAATCCAACAATCATGAAACCCTGACATAAAAGTTTGAGAACCTCTACTTCATGTTTGTTTGTCCACCATCGTATCTTATATATGTGCGTGGACAAGGACGGCATTTTCAATGTTTTTCATTGTGCAGTCCGTAAAAATGAAGTCTATGTTGGTGCTGGGGAAGGCCGCCTTGACGTGGCCGGCACCGATATAGTTGGAAGGCTCTACCGGCCGATTATATAAACGTCCCTCAGGTCCCCCTCCTCACTATTCCCCGAAGGAGAATGGTGAACCGAAGAACGACAGCTTTTCCTTAGAACTGGCAGGGTTTTTATCCATCTATCTTCCTATCTGTTGCAAGACGCCTTAATCCCGCCTGGGGTTCACGCTTCAGTTAAACTTGGGTCAACAGCAACAATAATAACAACATCAACGAGACGTCGGCGGATGGCAGTGTAATCGGAACCACACTGGACAGGCAACCGTGAGATCCAGGTTCGACTGCCCAGCCTGCCCCAAGAACTACAGTATAAGCAAGGCTTTCTTTATCCCAGTCTCTTCGCATCCAGAGCTAAAATAGGGACCTGGATGCGTAAATAGACGGTTGGGTGTCATAGTCTGTAGGAATGATTGAATTAGTCACGCATATTCTCCATTACACTGGCCCCACGATACTGTATTTCTCTGTGTTGTGATGTGACTGGTAATTTTAAGTAACTGTATATCAGGTTGATGCAAAAATATTCAAACAACGATTTATGTAAAAGAATATTAGGTTACTGAAACAGGACCCACAGCCATATTATATTACAAAGCCCTTATTCATGTGCTTTAAATTGTAAAACAGCGGGAGAGACGGCATAATTTTTATCAACTTGGCAACACGCGAGTTCCCCCCCAGTCAGTCGGTCGGTCGGTCGGTTTCTCCCTCTCTCTCTCTCTCTCTCTCTCTCTCTCTCAACTCCTTAATGGACCTCTCGTAGTGCATGGCTCAGTGAAGGACATATCTAACCCTCTAGTTCCAATAATCTCCCCACATCGATCTAAAACCGCCTGGAGTCAACAAGAATAAATATGCATGACGTGGCCGGATAGTAGTCGTTGAGAGAGGCTTTGTTTACTCCGAGATGATGGAGAAATAAACATTGACGCAACTTCCTTCCTTCATTCCCATCCATTACCCTTCCTGTCGCTCTGGATCATTTCTCGTCAGCTTAGGTATATACAGATGATTTTCTTCAGCTGAGTAGAACCTTATTGGTACCACAGACGATTTTGTTAAGCTATGCAGAGACACTGGTATCCCTGGACGATTCTATTCAGCTTAGGACTCTGGTATATTGTTGGTTTTAGTTAGATTAAGAGAGACTTAGCGCTGTTTCCAGCCGATTTCATTGAACCGGGAGAGACTTATCGGTGTCCCTAGACGATTTTATTCAGCTTCAGCTTCATAATCTTTACTTGTACCTGAAGGCGATTTTATTTAGCTTAGGAGAGAATCATTTGTGTTCCTGGACGATTTTATTCAGCTTAGGAGAGACTGGTATTAGTACACAATTTTTTCTAAAACAGGAGAGGCGCTGTGGTATTTTAGACGATTTTGTTCAGTTTAGGAGATACTTACTGGTATCCCTAAACGATTTTATTCACCTTAGGATATACAGGTACCTCGACGATTTTATTTAGCATGGGAGAGACTTTTCGGAAGAGGTCAGGTATATAATTCATTAACTTCTACCAATACTTCCTCAGTGACTTGTTATTCTTAGCTCTCCTTGACATTCACATGTATATTATCTATGTTTCTAATAAGGACTGGGACTGCATAAACAACATATAAGTGAATATTAACACTCTTGGGCTTCCTTGACAATATCGCATGAATAAAATTTTATGGTGTTCCAGCTGGAAGTCGCGTCCTGTAGCTCTAAGTACAAAAAGAAACATCACTTTTAAGAAGCGATCAGGCGCGTAACACGATCGTTTACGCTTTTCACTTTGGAGTTATGACTGATGAAGAAAAAGAGAGAAAAAGAGAATGAGAAACTAGAACCAAATCGTTATACCAAGACTCCTAAGAAGATTTGTGGGGCTCGGCCAGTAGTTTTGCACTTAAATAGCGAAGGTCTTTTGATCTGTTTGCCTAAAGCTGGGCATCGCAAGCGTTTTGGCGCGTGTGGCCCTATATCTTAAATACGGGACGCCATTTTGAACCTGCGCCATCTATACACAGTAATTGTTGCCGCATTTATTGATAGGTCAGCCTCTTGGGTGATCCTTACTCATCCACCAAAAACCAAATACGATCATAATTGTTTCATTAATTTTCTTCACACAGACACACAGGTTGAACTTTGACCTTGCTCTGTCACCTTCGCCTCTGCCTGTTTTCAAAGTTTAATCCCTTCGTCCTTTCTTTACCCTTAACACTTCCACCAAGTCTGATTCAGATAAGATCAAAACTGTTTCATTTGACCTTGCCCTGTGACCGTAGCTTTTGGACTTTCCTGTGACATGGAGCTTTGAGTGATTACTTTAAAAAATCGAATCTTTTTATTCTTGCCTTATTATCAGCCCTTCAACAGAATTTGGTCTAATCTGAATAAAAATGTAAAAAGTTGACCCTGTAGTGTGGCCTTGACCTTTGATGTATCATTCTCTAAAACAAAAGGTTTACTCATTAGTTGACCGCTTATCTTTCCACCAAGTTTGGCTAAAATCGGATCACAGCTGCTGAGTTATTTTGAGTTACACTTACCCTGCCCTAAGACCTTGACCCTTGACTAAGTGCTCTCAAAACTAAATCACTTCATTCTTCTCTTACCCTCAGTCTTTCCCAGAAGTTTGATTTAAAATCTTTACAGGCTGTTTCGATTGATTCTGCCTGGTGAAACTCTGACCTAATGTTATGACTTTGACCTTTGGCCTAGTGTTCTAACAAACCAAGTTCATTCTTTGGCTACCCCTCAAACCTTCCACCATGTTAGCCTAAAACCAGACAAATACTGTTACACGTCCACGCCCCGGCAGGGCTCGGAGACTGGTATTGTTTTCACTTGGTTTGTTTGTTTGTTTGTCTTAATTTTAAGCGAAAACTACTGGTGCGATTTTGACTAAAATTACAGGGATGATGGGCTATGACCTTCTGATCACCTGATTAAATTTTTGGCCAAGGGCCAGGCTGTAGGCCCCCCCCCCAAAAAAAAAAAAAAAAACGGGGACCGGTAAAAATCGTGTTTTCGCCATAACTCCTTTCAAATTCGTCACATCAGCAAAACCTAAAGATGCATCTTTCAAATCTGCATCCTATAGCATGCCTCCTTACATGGGGGGGGGGTGAGGGTCGCCTCCCAGTTAGCGGTAGGGGGTTCAATGTCAGGTGGGTCGGGACTAAAATTTCCATTGGGAATAAAATCGTCAATTTTCACTCGACTTACTCCAAATCTGGTATGTGACATCTTTCACTGGATATCCTGTTGTGTTTATACGTCAGCACTAAAAATGACTGCCGGGGACGGGTTTGCTGTGCCTTGGCACCGCTTCTTGTTTGAGGTATTTTGTTCACACACACACACACACACACACACACACACACACACACACACACACACACACACACACCGATCAAAACAAAATACCCGACAGAGTCGCGGGAGTTAAAACACGTTATCGGATTTTGGGGGGTTGAAATCGCACAGCTTGTGTGCGTTAAAAGGTTAGTGTAGATAACAGTGATATCCAATTTACTAACTCTACCTGCAGAGGGTCAGGTGATAAATATACGTGTAAATGAAAAGTGGAGAACGTAGTGTGTGTGTGTGTGTGTGTGTGTGTGTGTGTGTGTGTGTGTGTGTGTGTGTGTGTGTGTGTGTGTGTGTGTGTGTGTGTGTGTGTGTGTGTGTGTGTGTGTGTGTGTGTGTGTGTGTGTGTGTGTGTGTGTGTGTGTGTGAGAGAGAGAGAGAGAGAGAGAGAGAGAGAGAGAGAGAGAGAGAGAGACTCAAAACTCGTAGGCTACAGTAGGTTTCTAGGAGGGCCCCCAAACATCAAGCATCAGCTGTAATGTAACGTAAAATTCATTAGTCTGGCCTAAAACTGTGTCGCAAAGGCTGGTGAATTATACGAGAGGTGTTGGTGTGTGTCGTCTTAGTGAGAGGGTTGAGGGTGAAGCGTGTGGAGCCTCTGTACACTCGCCGTCGAAAGTCCGTCGTCCCTCTGGTCTGTCTCGGCATGGAAAAATCAAAGTGAAGAACCCTATACAGTGGACACAGGTGACTCTGATCTATAGCTAATAAAGGTCATCAGTATTAGTTGTTGAGGATTCACCACACTGATTATCGAAGTCCATGAAGAAAAAAAAAAAAAAAAGGCAAGGAATAGGACATAACTTTGATGATGGCTGTACATTATCACTGCCCACAGGAGAACATCTAGCACCACCGTCCACTTTTCTTATTCGGAGGGAGTGTAAGGTTTTGTATATAAAGATGTACAAAGGCATATGGGTTTTAGCGCACGCACACACACACACACACACACACACACACACACACACACACACACACACACACACACACACACACACACGAGGGAGGGCCAAGAGAGGAGATAGTCCCAGCGTCGCCATTTCCCCTCCTTCCCCCCAGTCCCCGTCCCTCCTCCCCTCCCTTCCTTATCTCTCATCCGTAACCCTCCCTGTCTCCTCCCTAACATCTCTATCCTTCCCCAACCCTACCGCAGATCTTCACTTCCTCCTTTATTTTCCCTTCTTCCCTTCTCTTCTCCCTCTCTTCCTTTACCCATCCTTTCCCTTGTCATACCTCTCCTCCGCTTTTAGTCCTTCTTCCCTCCGAACTCTCCCTTCCCTTCTTCCCCCTTCAATCTATCCCTTCCCTTCTCCTACCCTCTATCCCTTCCATTCCTCTCCTCTCTTTCCCTTCCCTTCCCCTCCTCGCTTACCATTCCCTTCCCCTCCTAACTTTCCCTTCCCTTCCCCTGCTCTCTTTCCCTTCCCATCTCCCTTCTCTTCCCTTCCTGCCTTCCTCCGTCTCTCATCTACCATTCTCTCTTCTTTCCTTTCCTCCCTCTTTCCATGCACCCTTTCCCACTGTTACCCTTCCTCGACTTAATCCTCTCCCCTCCTTCTCTCTTCTCCTCCTGTTCCTTCCTCTCATTTCTCCTATCCAACTCTCCCCAACCTCCCTTCTCCTATTCCCTCCTCTTCTCTCTCCTCTCCAACCCTCCCCTACTCTCCCCTCCCCTCCCCAAGCCCGCTGCGGCTCAGATTTGCATTTTATTATCGCCATATTTTATAGTTTTGGGGAGTTTTACGTGAGCACCAATTGATTCCACGGATTCGCCTTTTTCCAGCACTCACACACATATATTTCCATCTGTAATTTTCGGCTTCACTTTATTACATCGGTATACTTCAGTTTTGTTTAACAGTTTTGTTTTCCAGTACACGTTTGTCACACAGGCGTTTAATTTCTTCAGTAATATGCCGCCATGGTACGACAGGGATGTATATCTGTTTGGAGGTGGTCGTAGTTGAAATCCAAGAGGTGGACGGAGTTTTTTCTATCATGCAAATCGCCGCCAGGGTCGTAGAATGGCCTCCCACGACGTAACTGTTCTGTCCTCTCACGCTGTGGGACCTTAGGGACTCCCAGTGAGGTAACGCCGTCCTTGCAGAATTACGACGTCTTCTTAGTTTTGTCGCTGCTTCCGCCAGACAACTGTACTCAACCCTTGGGAAGACCTCTTGGAGCAATTGAATTCTAGTTTCCATTAACCCATTCAGTACGGCAACACATTTCACAATTCTTGCCAATGCCAGACCATTTAGTGCGCTTTAGGGAATCCGTCTCGTAATGAACATCTTGTAACCAGTCTCCATTATCAATTCAGTGTCATGATGGCTGCACCGTACATTATAATCCTGCCGCCGCCAAAGGATTTTGTTCAGCTTTGGTAGGCACCGTGTAGTGAGGAAACCTAATCCCTTCAGAACGTTAGCGTCTGTTTCATTCTATTCTAAGCCATTTTATTCAGCTCAGCAAGAACCTTTCGTAGTGAAGGAGCCAACTTTTCTCTAATTCGTCTTAACTTTGGATGATTTTATTCAGCTTAAGACGAGAAATTAGGTTTTGAAGTTAATAGCGGTTGTGTTTTTTCCTCGCATATATATAAATAAATAAATAAATAAATAAATATCTATATCTATCTCTCTATCTATCTGTCTATCTATATAAAAGAAGGAACCAAAAACCAAGGGCCCGCAAATCCTTCCCTCCAAGAAAAAACAAAACAAAAACAAGAAAACAGAGGGGCAAATTCAAGATCCGTTCGTTTCGAGATGCCTGGACACACTGCGTTGGAAAGACTGGAGATCATAGGAAGCAGGAAATACAGGCAGATGGAGACAGTTCCAGAGATGACATGTTGCATACATGAAGGACTGCGGGTAACAGTTAACTCTTGAATAAGAGAGTTGGACAGAAAAAGCATGAGAGTTTGTTGCTAGATGGGTGCTACGCGTCTGCCGTAGTGGTGCGGGGATGCAAGCAGACAATTCAGAGGAGCAGTGACCATTGAAGTAGGGACAGAAAAGAGATAAAGATGCAGCAGTGAGGCGAAGAGACAGAGGCTGAAGGGAGCCAGTAAGAGGAGGAGAGTTAGAGACGAAAAGCCTTTGACTCCACCCTATTGAGAAGAGCTGTATGTGGGGAGCTTCCCCACACATGAGAGTTGTACTCTACACAGGGGTGAATAAAAACCGTGTATAAAGTCAACAACTGTGCAGGGGTAAAGATGGCACGGAGTCGGCTTTGCACACCTAAACTCTTGTACTCTACACAGGGGTGAATAAAACCCGTGTATAAAGTCAACAACTATGCAGGGGTAAAGATGGCACGGAGTCGGCTCTGCACACTTAAACTCTTGGAGGCAGATTTTACAAGAGAGGTAATATGATCATTCCAAGAATAAATGCCGAGAGAATGAAACTCAAGTATGTCTAGAGATGTAGACCGAGTTGAATAATGTTAAAAATTAAAGGACACTCCTGCAGTGAATTTTGTCGGGTTGAAATATGTAAGAATTGAGTTTTTGAAGCATTAAAAACAATATGACTACTTTTACCCCAATCAGAGATATAAGCTAAGTCAGACATTAGGTGTGCCACAGCCTCATCCCTTGTTTGTTGAAGTAACTGCTGAGAAGGACGCTGCGGGAAGCGAATGGAAAGGTGACGAGTGGAGTCATCAGCATATGAGTGGATAGGGTTAGATGAACGGCTTAGAAGGTCATCGATGAATACATGGAAGAGAGTTGGTGACAGGAGAGAGCCCTGAGGAACACCACTGTTGACAGATCAAGGAAAAGAACGGTGGCCATCTACAACAGCAGCTATAGAACGATCAGAAAGTGAGCTAGAGATGAAGGTACAAATAGGACAGAAACCGTAAAATGGCAGTTTGGAAATTAAAGATTTATGCCAGACTCGATCGAAAACCTTTGAGATGTCAAGTGCAATGCTATCTATCTATCTATCTATATATATATATGAAGCCTCTGTGGTACAGTGGTAAAGTGTGCGTTTTCGAACACTGAAGAACGAGGGTTCGCGCCCCGCCAGGGTAATAAACTTTGGGAGCTTTCTTCATGCCACGTACTGCACTGGCGGACGCAAGGGGTGCTGTGGTTGAACCAGTGTCGCATACTATAAAGTATGCTTACACCCAGTCGGCTTGCGCGGGCCGATTACACTTGGTTCACAGACTACACACATCCAAAGCCACTTGAACACTACAATTACACTTACAAGCGCTTGTCACCCTACATACAATCCCTACTAGACAGCCTAAGCCACTTGGTAGAGATACATTGGCTTTATCGTCCCCATTTCGGTAGGGATAGGCCGGACCTGCAGTGGACACAGAAACGGCTGATGAGATTATATATATATATATATATATATATATATATATATATATATATATATATATATATATATATATTTATATATATATTTGCGAAATAATTTGTGACAAGAATAAAAATAACGCGAGACGGGATGGGTTAATGAAAATTCAATCCAACTACTGCAGTTCGAATAGTCTCTTTGAATCTTAATTAAATTATCTGGTCATAGAGAGAAAAAAAAACTCACCGTATGGATGGATTTAATTGGTATTGAAATATAATCCAGCTGGCATGTAATCTGACAGGCATTACAGAGATCCGGGCACCCCCTACTCTCCCCCCTCTCCCGTTATCCCATCCCCACTGTCCTCCCTTCCCTCCCTCTCTTCTCTTTTTCCGTCCGCTCTCCACCCATCCTTTTCCCACCCCTCTTCTCACTTCTAGTCTGATCTTCTCCGACCCCTTGTCTTACCCTGTTCCCCCTCCCTCACACTCACCAACTCTCCTCTTCCATGCCCTCCTTTCTTCTCATTCCTCTTTTCCCTTCCTTTTTTCTCTGTTTTTCCTTAACCTCTTTCACATCCCCGCCTTTCTTCTCCCCCTTACTACCTTCTTTCAATTACACTTTTTCCCAAGCTCTCCCTCCCCCCCTTTCTCCTCTTCCACTTTCTCATACTTCTCCCCTCACTCCCGTCCTCCCCTACGCTCCTTCCCATTTTCTCTTCCTCTCACTCTTCCCTCTCCTTCCTCCCCCCCTCCCCAAATCTTCCCTCTCCCTCCTCCATTTTCTGTCCCTCACCCTCCCCTTTCATTCCCCCCCTCCGCACTCTTCCCCCTCCCTCCTCCCCTTTCCATTCTCTCTCTCTCTCTCTCTCTCTCTCTCTCTCTCTCTCTCTCTCTCTTTCACCTTTCCACTCATCTCTCTCCCCCTCCCTCCCCTTTCCACTCGTATCCCTCCCTCTTCCCCTTTCCACTCTTCTCTCTCGCTCTACCTGCCCCTTCCCGTCCTCCCCTCCACTCTTCCCCACTCCCCTCCTTCATTAGGTACCGTGCATCACCTCCCTGTCATCATTCACAGCCATACAAATTAACTGATTAAATAGACATATCAGCACCTTAATTAAGCACAGGTATCAATGGCAATAGGCGGGCTTTGTAAACTGATGCTTTTGGACAGTTATTAGAGAGAATAATTACCATGGGATTATTGTTGCCCGCCAAGTGAGGCGCTAATGTAATCACCTGCGTCTTTATGTGTCTGTGTGTCTGGCTGTTACCAAAATATCTAAAGATCAAGTCGGCAAATTGTATCTAAATTTTGTGGGCAGTATCCTGCGATACATGGCTTGCTTGTTAATAATTCTGGCAAAGCTTCGATGACTGACAAAGTTGCGAAGATATACCTCCAACTGCCAGAGGATAATACAAGGAAAAATAACTTTTTCATTTAGCTTGCCATTATTTACCATTTTCTATCGTACCCTCAACGAAGAGAACGGCTATTAAAGGGTAACCAATAGAAATTCTTCAAAGGCTTGTTTTGCTCAATGACCTTCACCAAGATAATGCTCCTGACTTCTAGTTTCTGAGTGCTAACGTGATATATAACTTAGTAGGAGGAAGCAGCGAAATTCTAAGACTTTTTTTTTTTTTTTTTCAAATTATGCCTCCGAATGCCAGAGGATTACTGATCTAGTTTTTTAGTGATAGCAGGCCATACACATTCATGGGTGAATGAATGCTTTGCCTTTTATATATATTTTTTTCTCACTTTACCGCATGTTCATCTGTCTGTCTGTGTCTGTCTGTCTGTCTCTGTCTCTGTCTGTCTGTCTGTCTGTCTGTCTGTCTGTCTCTCTCTCTCTCTCTCTCTCTCTCTCTCTCTCTCTCTCTCATCACCATAGTTTTTGAACCGTAACTTGTCCCTAGCCTATCAACCTGTTCCATATTCTTCGTCCCCTGCTTTCCTCTCCCTCGCTAAACCTCACTAAATTGACCTCTGACCCAGCCTGACCTTTGACTCTCTTTCTCTGCCCTCCCCAAACCTACGCCGCACCCACTCCACCTGACCCAGTTTGCCTTTCCCTTACCTCTTCTAATCTTATTTTACGTCACTTAAAATCGTCTTACTTCTCTTGGCCCCACGCGACTCCATCAGGCTTAAGTGCACTAACCTTTTATCCCCCTCTCTTAGCCTACTCTGCTCTGTTCACTTTAACTTGGCCTAAAATTTCCGTCTCCATCTTGAAACCTGGCCTGTAACAGGTGATTAACACCAGAATATGGTACTATGGTCGGTCCAGATTTATGTCCTTTTGCAGCTTATTCACGTAGCTCTGTGGCAGACGAAGACAATACTATGGCTATACATCCTTCCTGCAGCACTTCTTCATGACTTGCTTCAAATTCTAGCGTCAATCTCGTTACAACTCAGTATTCAACGTGGAGAGATGGCAGTTTTAGGCCAAGTTCGAGTAAAATGGATATAGTCACAAAGATGTGGTGTGGAAGGGTTCTGGTGTTGTAGTATTGTCCTGTTGTGCCACTGAGCTACGAGAAACATACTGCAACACGACGAAAATCTCAGTGTTAAGGTGGGCGCGCTGCATCTCCCTCTTCTGACACCACCTTCCCATTGACCGAAAATGACCCCACCCTTCTGGATTCCTCTCAGATCCCCAGTGACCCTATTTCCCTACTCTACCATCCTGTCCCCACCACCTACCCTAACTTTTTCCCCACTCTACCCCCCTGTCCCCACCACTTCCCCTAACTTTTTCCCCCCTCTACCCTCTTGTCCCCACCACTTCCCCTAACCTTTTTCCCCACTCTACCCTCCTCTCCCCACCACTTCCCCTAACCTTTTTCCCCACTCTGCCCTCTTGTCCCCACCACTTCCCCTAGCCTTTTCCCCACCCTACCCTCTTGTCCCCACCACTTCCCCTAACCTTTTTCCCTACTCAACCCTCTTGTCCACACCTCTTCCCCTAACCCTTTCTCGCTCTAACCCAACTAGCCTTCTTGTTCTGGCTTGCCCTTGCCCTAGGATGACCTCAAACTACTGGATCTATCAGCACTATCTGGTCACAAGTTGACCTTATTTGTCCTATCTTCCTTCTTGACCCAACATGTTTATCTTTTTTTGGTCTTACTTCACCAATCTCCCTGCTTTGACCTCACCATCTCCTTGACTTAACATGACCTCTCTCTCTCTCTCTCTCTCTCTCTCTCTCTCTCTCATACTCTTATACCATTAGTCGTCCTGCCCTGACCTTAAGTGTCACGTGATCCAACACGACCCTAATTTTTTAGAATCTTTAACCTTATCTGACCTTAAATTGACCCGTTATACCCCAGCTGGATTTCCTACGCCACCAGTTCCTCTTACTCTACTAGTTTCCCAGCTCTGACCTCGCCTGCTATCAGTGACCTACAGTAGCATAGCTCCAAGTTTCAATCCTTCAATTTTTTTCTGACCACTAAACGTACCATATTTTGCTCAATCCCCAATCCGAACCTCTCCACGTTTTACCTTTTCTCTCTCATACCTCACTAGGCTCCCTGCGCTGACCTCTGACCCCTGACCTAGCCTGCCACTCTTGATTCGTTATGACCCCACCCTTCCGGAACCCTCAGCCATTTCCGACATCGCACTGACTGACTACCTTCATGTACAGTGCCGGATCCAGCATTTAGAAAAAGAGGATGTTTACAAAATATTTCCACATTAATGACAATTAGCCGTTTTAGAATTATAGGAACAATGAAATATACATTTAACACAATATCGATTTATGAATAATAGGAAAACCATGCTTAGCTTATTCTTTTTAATAATTCTGTAAATATATTAGAAGTTGCCGTACGTGTTTACTGCTGGCTGTAACTAGACATTTATTTTCATGTAACAGCCAGAAAAATGATGTGACAGCTGAAGAAAGGAGGGTCCGGGTCCCCATTAGGCTACTCCCTCCTCCCCCTCCTACCGATCCACAAATGATCCACCTCCCAGGCCCCATCAGCTCCTCTTTAGGCCTAGTCCACTTGTTGTTACTTTGATCCCAACATCCCTCCTCCCCACGAGACCCTTTAAGCCTATCCGATTCCCTTCTTGATCCCAAACTGATCCTGTTGTCCCCTCCAACTTCCTAACCCCTTCAGTTCCCCTCAGCCTTTCCATTTGTTTCCATACTTAATTCTGACCTACTCCAACTGTCCCCCACACACACCACCTCAGAGATCCCCCAGCCTCTTCTTGTTCTCTTCCGGACGCCAAACAGACCCTATTATTACCTGCATCTAACATGTTGAAGACAGTACCCGGTTCCCCTACATCATATCTGACTTTCTAACATCTATTTAACCCCATTACGATCCCCACACACCCGCGACACCTGCCAGCTCTTCATACTCCTTCACTGGCTCCAGACTGACCCTATTAAACCGATCTAACATTCTAACACCAACAGCTCCTTAGGCCTGTACCGTTCTGCTTACTTTAATTTACCCCACCATGACCACAACGCCACCTGTTACAATACCCAGGTCTTTCCGTTTCTCTTCCTGGCCCTAAACTTGCCCCCTTGTCCCCTTACACCTCCCTGACACCACCCAGTCCCTCTGGATTCGTATGGACTTTCTTGTATCAGTCTGATCCCACCATCTACCCACACATGGGATCCCCCTTGTACAGTCTTCTTTTTCCTTTCCTGATTCCAAACCGATATAGACTTCTTTTTCTTTTCCTGATTCCAAACCGATTCTATTAACCGCATCTAACTTTCCGGCCTGGTGCCGGAGAGGAGCGCCTTCATACGTTGTTGCAGATGTAACTGGGAAGAGGAACTACTCGGTTTTACAAACGTACCTCACCACCTTTCCTATCCTCCAAAAGAGAGAGGGTGGACAGTAGAAGGACAACTTTAGCCTGCAGTCCACTGGGTGATGTCGAGATGACCCTGCGGCCACAACAATAACTTCCTGACTCCATCATTTGACACTACCCCTTAGTCTGACCCACCTTTACCCCCAACAACACCCACGACATCCACAGCCCCTTCATAGCCCATTCTTGACCTCAGGATCATCTTTTCAACCCCATTTAAACATTTTGGCCCTACAAATTCCTTTTAAGTCCATCTAACTCCGTTGTACATCATTTAGCCATAATACTTGTCAACTTTATTACACGTCTGCCTTGTTTATTTATTTTGCCTGCTATACCTTGATGCTTTCATGTATGCCATTTATGTCTTTTCAATTGCATAGATTACGTAAATAGCATAGAAGGAATTACGAACGAGCTATATCTACTGCATAATAAACAGCTAATGAAGAGATGCCAGCGAGACTCCTTAACCCACAACAATATTACACCGCGTTAATCCCTCCCCCTCTCCAACACCATCCATCATACTCAAAGGCCTTTCTGATTTTCTTCCTGACCCCAAACTAACTCTTCTTACCTCACCTGAGATGTGTTCCAAAATACTGTAACTTTCTCCATAAAACTTACTCTATAAATCAGGTGGAAACTTGCAAATTTTCTTTCTAGCCAGCATTAAAACTTGAGCTCCTTCACCCAGATTACGTATTTATTACTCTGTTGCTGCTATTCTCAAAGGCTTGTATTCAGCTTAGTGAGACTGTTCTAACTGGACCACACAGATATAACCATTATTAACTTTTCGTTACGAGAGATTTGTCCTAGGAAAAAACCGTCTGGTTGCATTGTAGCAACAAGAAAAATCCTTAAAAGACCTCCATTTTTTAAATGCAGGGAAGATGGAACCAAAGGCTAGAAGCCCACAAGACTGTTCTATCAAACAAAAAAACTAAACATAATATCGGAAAGCCAAATTCAGGATCCGTTTATTTTGCGATGCCTCGACACACTTTGTTTAAAAGACTGGAGGTTATAGAGGGTAGGATATACAGACAGAGGAAGACAGTTCCAGAGCTGACCTGTCGTACACATGAAGGACTGGGTGTAGCGGTTAACTCTTTCATCAGAGAGCTGGACAGGAAAGGGATAAGGATTTGCCGTTAGGAGCTAATGCTAACCCTTCCCTCCAAAAGTCTCTCCTAAGCTGGATACAGGCGTTTGAAAGTAAGCAGAATTATGCAGAAAATACGCTGTGTGACTTGAGGCGTTCAGTTGTCGACAGAGTGGAAAGGGCATGTGTGAGGTTATGTGGAGGGCGAGAGGTCAAGCAGAACCAAGAGGGCTCGATATTTTTTCTGCATTCTTTTTATGTCATTAACCACTTCAATCTGAGGTGTTTCTCTCTCTCTCTCTCTCTCTCTCTCACCTCGACCCAGTTTGACCCCATCCTCACTTTTTGATCCTACCTAACCTGGCATGTACCCTCATTTTCTCAACTTCTTTCCCTCCTTTTTGCCTCTTTCCCTCGTAATTTCCTTTGACGGGACGGCTGACCTATAATTTCTCGTGCAGAAGCTTGTGAGGGAGTCGTGTTGAGAGAGGAGTGGAAATATAGGGAGATGGAAACATGATGGAGGGAGGAGGAGGAGGAGGAGGAGGAAAATGTTAGGGAAAGGAGAGGGAGTAGGATGAGGGAAAAGGGAGAAGGAGGGAAGCGTGGAAGGAAAGGAAAGTCAGGAGTCTAGGATGAGAAAGGAGAAAGGAATATAAGAGGAAAACGGTGAGTAAAATGGGAGAAAAAAAGAGGAGGAATTGGACAAGAAGGGGAGAAGAGAGAAGACAGATCTGCGAGGGAGGAGGAGAAGGAGGAGATCAATCAGGGATAAGGTGTAGAAAGAGGAGAAGAGAAGAGAAGGAGGAGGAAAAGTTTGGGATCGAGAGGAGATGGTGAAGCGAAGAGGAAAAAAGTTAAAAAAAAAAAAAGTATATAAAGGAGAGGGAAGAAGAAGAGAGAAGGGAGAAGAATATTCAAGAATTGATGCAAGAAGAGAGAGAGAGAGAGAGAAAAAAAAAAAGAGGAGATGCGCTAATGGAGCAGACGAAGGAAGGCTACAAGAAAATTACGAATAATTGAAGAAAAGAATAAGAAGCTGAAATGAGAGGCGAGAGAGAAGCAGAAGAAAATAAAGCAGGAAAAGTGAATGAAAGGAGGAAAAGAAAAAAGGAAATAAAAAAAAAATACTGGGGAAAACGATGAAGAAATGGGAAAGAGAAATGAGAAGACTTAACTGGAAAATGAAAATAAAAGGAAAAAGGGAAGAAGGAAGATAAGGGAAAAAGATCACAGGAGAAAATGGTAAGAAGTGGAAATGAATGAATGGGAAGAGATGAGGTAGATGAAGTGTGGAAAACTGAATGATAAAGATACAAGATGAGGAGATGGAGAGGAGAAGAATGAAGAGGAAGGTGAAAGGAAGGTGAGAGGAAGGTAGGAGGAAGGTGAGAGAAAGTAGAGTGAAGAAGGGGCCAGTTATGAAATGAGATCAAAGGAGTGGGAGAGGAGATGAAAGAGGCAGGTTTGGTCTTTGAGAGAGAGAGAGAGAGAGAGAGAGAGAGAGAGAGAGAGAGAGAGAGAGAGAGATGAAGATAACAAAGACAAGGTGGGAGGTTTGGGGGGGGTGCGGTGGGGAGGGGGGTTGGCGAGGGAGGGGGGGGGGTCAGTAATTGAATGAGGCCCGGGAATAATGGCGCAAATGACGATGATGATGACAGTGATTGAGTGCAAAATATGTCTTCCTTCCTCATATTTAGCCCCCTCCTTCGTCATACTGGCCTGCTCTTCCCTCACACTACATCATCCTGGGGCGTGCTGGCTTCTTTGTCATGCTACGTTCTTCCTCATACTTGGTCACTCAATTTGTCAGTCATAATTTGCCAACCAATTATCAGTCAGTTTATTCGCTCACTAATTTGGTTATCTATCTATCTATCCATCTATCTATTTAGCTCCAGACGCCTTAATTCCGTAAGGAGTGGCCACGAACGAATCGACTCTCTCTCTCTCTCTCCATCTCGATCTCTCTCTCCTCTCCCTCCACCATCACCTCACTCACATACACTGCCTAAACAATATCTCATTCACTGTTCTCTCCACATGGCCTAACCACCTCAAAGTATTCCTCCTAATACTTTTCTAACAAATCCACATCAACACCACTGCCTTCCTTCATTTTCTTGTATTTTTTATTTATTTTTTTTTTTTATGTGTCCGACTTCTGGGCATAGGCTTCACAGCCTGCTCTCAAGGCCCAGTAGTCCTCCTACATACCATACACCTCTCTACATGTCACCACTTCGGCGCTAACACCCACCGTCCATATTGAATACATGCTAGGGCTGTCTCATACAGGACTGGTGTATTGGTATTAGCGGGGGTACTTTTATGACATGTCGGCGGGTTATCTGGTTGATCAGGAAAGTCTACTTTTACGAAATTCAAATCCTTAAACTGTTCCCTGCCCCAGCCGGGATTCGATCCTGGGTCCATCAGGACTGCAGGCCGCCTCTCTACCGATTCAGCCACCGCCTCCCCCATGTCTCTCTGTCCCTCCACGTTAACTCCACAAGCTACTCTCATGTAACTCGTCCTCACTGCTTTCATCCTTGACTTGTGTCCTTCCAATAGGGTCTAAGCTTCACTCCCATACGTTGGAGTGGGTAACCTAATATTGCAATGTAGCGATTTTTTTTACTTCACAATCATTACATCGCATCATACGTATCTCACAATAGTTCATACTCAGCTGCATTGGTTAGTTTTTCGTATACTGGTCGTTTTAGCAGTAATCACTGTTTGATAACAGGTCACCCATAAAAATCATTCATTTAACATACACCGCCTCATAACAAACCATACTCGGTCAAATCAGGTCCCTCTTCACACTGGTTATCGTTATATCCGCCTGGCACATAATTTGACAGTCGTAATTTTTCTGCCTGCTAACCTGTCACGTTCATGATTACCAGTCAAGCTTATTATACGTCATTTCATATTAGTTCGTTCTCATACCAGGACTAAAGCATATTCTGTCAATGCCGCGCTTTTTACCGGCTTTAGGAGATTTCGTAATATTTTTTCTCAGCGATTTATTTTGCATGATACAAGCTTTATGTCCTTTTGTACTTAATTTCTTAATTTTGTATGACGAAAGGTTAAAAAAAAAAATGCCAAGGAATAATCCGGTGAGATGTGTTAACGATTCTGAGGGCTTGAATGACACGTGGATGACTGTGTGGTGCACTTCTCTTCCAGTTTGTATTGTCCTTTATTTCTGGATCCAGCCTCGCCCCATTTACAGGAGAGAAGGTGGGTGAGGGTAATGATGGTGATTATGTTACTGATTCAAGGTATGTCGATATCAAAAACCTTTAAGGAGCATACTAGAGGATATAAGAGTGTACTATGCAAAATAAATCGCCAGGGAATGTGCTAAAAATCCTCCCTTGCAACTCTTCCCTACCTGCTTCTGTCTTCACATGGCTAGTTTGTATTCTCCTGTATGCTCTAGTTCTTTTCGCCTTTGCTTGACATCCTTTTTAACTGTTTTACGTAGCTCAGTGGTACATATATATATATATATAAATTCTTTTCATGGCACTTTTGTGTGACTAGCACCACATTGTAGTGTTAATATAAAGTTATAATTCGGCAGTCATGAAAGAAGTTGCAAATTTAAGCCAAGTCAGAGTGAAAAGAGTATAGTTAGACCTATTCACATTATTTTATTAAAATGATTTTACATTAGAAAATGATTAATGTAATAGGTAAAATAAATAAATCATTCAATACGAGGTGCTTGAAATCTTCCTTAGCTGACGAAAATACGGTCCCATTTCTGACGAAGAGTTTTACTATTGCTCTTTATTATTTATTAACCAGGGCAGAGTGAGGACGCATTATATAATTACTGTATTTTTGCTATATCTAGTAGCTTTTTATCGTTATATATATATATATATATATATATATATATATATATATATATATATATATATATATATATATATATATATATATATATATAAGGGATGGGGTGGAGAGGTATATGAGAGAGGGGTGTGTGAGTTGGGAGCAGGGCAGTGAAATGGCGGGGGACAGGGTGACGTGGAGGCGATTTGTTTGTGGCCACTCCAAACGGGATTGAGGCGTCTGGCAACAGATAGATAGATAGTTTTCGTTTTCGTTTTTAAAGGCTCCAACATGCTTGCATGTGTCGGCCTTGGTCACCTAATGGCGGCTCTCCACGCTGCACGATCCATTGCAGCCTCCCTGTTCAGTCCCTTAACCCTGAGGTGTTTTTATAGACTATTTATTACTTTAAGGGAGAGACTTTGATTTGGAGTGGTGTGATGCAGCCATCATTGATCCTTTTGATCTATATCTATGACCAGACGCCTTAATCCCGTAAGGGGTGGCCACAAATAGCTTCCACGTCGCCCTGCCCCTGCCGTTTAGCTGTCCTTCCTCCATTTCCCCCCCCCCCCGTCTCATACTCCCATACACATATAACTCTCCACTTCATCCTTGGTCTCTCTCTCCTCCGCCACCTCACTCACAAACTCTCCTAGTCAGTCTCTCATTCTCCAGCTTCTTGGGGTAAGAAGAGTAAAGCATAAAGGGCGTATTGCAAGTAACATAAATTAAGTGTTGGCATAATGTGATGTCAAAATCTGCGAATTAAAAAAAAAAAGAAAACGTGAAATTCTGACAGCCTATATGTATCAGGGAAAAAGTACCCCCCCCTTACTTCCCCTGGCAATACACCCCCTTACTTCCCCTGGCAATACACCCCCTACTTCCCCTGGCAATACACCCCCTACTTCCCCTGGCAATACACCCTCCCTTACTTCCCCTGGCAATACACCCCCTACTTCCCCTGGCAATACACCCCCTACTTCCCCTGGCAATACACACCTTACTTCCCCTGGCAATACACCCCCTACTTCCCCTGGCAATACACACCTTACTTCCCCTGGCAATACACCCCCCTACTTCCCCTCACAATACACCTCCCTACTTCCCCTGGCAATACACCCCCCTACTTCCCCTGGCAATACACCCCCTACTTCCCCTGGCAATACATCCCCCTTACTTCACCTGGCAACACCTCCCTACTTCCCCTGGCAATACACCCCCTACTTCCCCTGGCAATACAAGCCCCTACTTCCCCTGGCAATACAAGCCCCTACTTCCCCTGGCAATACACCCCCTACTTCCCCTGGCAATACACCCCCTACTTCCCCTGGCAATACAAGCCCCTACTTCCCCTGGCAATACACCCCCTACTTCCCCTCGCAGTACACCCCACTACTTCCCCTGGCAATACACCCCCTACTTCCCCTCGCAGTACACCCCACTACTTCCCCTCGCAGTACACCCCACTACTTCCCCTTGCACACTTCCCCTGGCAATACACCCCCTGCTTCCCCTGGCAATACACCCCCCTGCTTCCCCTGGCAATACACCCCCCTGCTTCCCCTGGCAATACACCCCCCTACTTCCCCTGGCAATACACCCCCTGCTTCCCCTGGCAATACACCCCCCTACTTCCCCTGGCAATACACCCCCCTACTGGCCCTCACAATACACACCTTACTTCCCCTGGTAATACACCCCCTAGTTCCCCTGACAATACACCCCCTACTTCCCCTCGCAATACACCCTCTACTTCCCTTCGTAATACACCCCCTACTTCCCCTCCCCCTTCCCCACCACCAGCGAGTATATTCACGTGGCGGCATTAAACCAATCGCAAATTTTCTCTGATTTGTTCACGTTAAGCCTGGAGTGAACAGTGTACAGATCATTCAGTATACCAGGTTGCCCTTCACATTAGGTCATCCTTCACACTAGGTCATCGTTCATACTGTCACTTCATAATAGGTTACTTTTCTTTCTAGGTCATTCGTCATACCTATGCACTTCATACCAGGTCACCCTTCGTCCTTGGTCACGCCTCCTGGTCATGCTTCATACTAGGTCATTTTATGTTTTAGGTCACTCATCCTGTCAGGCCATCCTCTACCCAACAAGGTGGTTCTCAGCCTTTTTCAGCTCATTTATCATTTATTGAATTCAAGAGTCCGTCACCCGCGTGTTATCCATTTGATGCATTTATTATAACAAGGACCATCAACGCAACATTAATTTTATGATAATAATACACAGAAAAGTTGCTGAAAGAAAGAGTAGTTTGCTGAACACTTGATATCTCAGTTATTTTATTTATGATGCTATATTTCTAAGGGAAAAGAATTATCCTAAAGGTATGAATTACTGATTATCTTAACTTTCTAGATACTAAGAGAAGAAATTGCTTGCTTATAAAGTAATTCTTACTACTTACGTTCAGCTTTTCAGCGAAAGCCCTGACAAGAAAAATTTTGGACTACACCGGACTAAACTGAGATGGTACTTATGTACAATGATATGTAGCTCTACACACACACACAAAAAAAAAGGTTTAGAAGCAAAGTATAAAAACAAACCTGGACCCCTGGAAAAGTTTAAAGTGTTCGTTTAAACTCCGAACAGCTAAACCTAAAACTTCTATTGGTTTTGTCAAGAAAATTCACGAGACTTATAAATCCGAAATCATTTATACTCAGCCCTCCACTATTCAAGGCAAAATATCACAATTACCCACAGGATGAGAATCACTGGTGTAGCTTATACCTCATACCACAGACCTTTCACTTCATTTTCGTCCTTCTGCAGCTTATTTTTCCAACCTCGAGGGCAGAATAAGACAATACTGAGGCTCTACATCCTCTATTAAAATACTGAGGCTCTACATCCTCTCCATTGCACATCTTCGTGACTACCACCGTATTCTTGTGCTGATCTTGTGTTCCAACTCACCATTCAAGGCAGAGTGATGGCATTTTTAGATCATGTTAGTCTGCAGAGATTATAGGTTTCACAATGCTGTCTTTGTCACAACTCAGCATTGAACGTGGAAAGACGGCAATTTTAGACCAAGTTAGCACGAACGGGGTATAGTTTTGGCAATGGCGTGGCTGAGTATGGTGTGAGGGGCTGGAGGAGGCTGTGGAGGGCGTGTGTGTGGGGGGAAAATGGCCAAGATGCAATGAAGTGACCGAGCAACGATCCCCGATAAAGGGCTTGCCTTCCGATACACACCCCCTCCTCCTCCTCCTTTATTAACCCATTCAACCTGAGGACACACTTTCTTTATTTTATTCGTACTTTATTAACCCATTTCAACCTGAGTACGTCTCTTTATTGTATTCTTTATCTCTGCAACCCGAGGACACAATTTTTCCTTTACTTTATTCGTGTTTTGTTACCCCATTTAAATCTAAGGACGTCAATTATTTATTTTATTCTTGCTTTGTTTACCTAGACAATCCTGACGCCATTTTTATTCTATTGTTGCTTTATTGACCAGATTGGGAACGTCATTATTTTATTTCATATCTTCTTTTATTAATTTCAACTCAGGAACGTCATTTTTATTTGTCCGATTGACCCATTTCAACCTGAGTTTTGATAATTATTCGAACCTTATTCGCCTGCTTGAAACTGAGGATATCATTACATTATTCTTATTGCATTTACTCATTTAACTCGATAACATTATTTTTTATGTTGTTCTGGCTCTACCAATCCATTTCGAACTGAATATGTTATTTATTTATATATTTATTTTTATTTTCGCAATGTCCTGCTCATTTTCTTTAGGACAGACGATTGGAATGGTCAGATATAATTTCTATTACCCCTTTCAGTATCTGCAGCCTTCCAATCGACGTGAAATAATAATAATAATAATAATAATAATAATAATAATAAGGATAATGATAATAATAATAATAATAATAATAAATAATAATAATAATAATAATAAATATATAATAATAATAATAATAATAATAAATATTAATATCATAGGAAAAAAAAATAATAATAATAATCCATCCATCATCCAATCCTACATTGCCCCATGAGGAGCGTAGGAGCCCGGGGCTAGGCAGTTGGTCCCGACATTTAAGATGAGAGTGACCAGCCTCACTCATCCCTGAGTGGCAATACATGAGCAATCAACCCCAACTACCCCTTGGATATAAACCTTCACCGGCTCAATCCGATTGGAGCGCAATAATTACCTACTAAACCACCAGGAGCCAAAATTTGGTTATATGGTTACCACCCAGCGTAATTAATAATAATAATTATAATAATAATAATAATAATAATAAATGCAACAATTAATCCTTTCAGTTCGATGACTTTTTTTTTTTTTGACATTATATACCTTGCTTTTTCTAGATGATGTTAATCTGCATGGGTGGATCTCTTGCAGCGATGGAGTGAATACGGGCAATATCTTACCTTTTCTTCTCATAAAAGTTCTGAGAAACAAAATCGTCTGGAAGTAACACGAACAAACAAGAAAAGTAATCGGACTGAAGGGTTAACTAAGAAAGACCAATAAATCGTCTCATCGGAATTAGTCGCCATAAATTCGTCGTTGCCACACAAGTCAGTCGTTCGGATAAATATGTTCTTCAGACTAAAAAAAAAAATCGTCCTTAGATACTGTGTTTTATAAATCTTCCGATATATACATCAGGTGTCCATTTAAATTAGTTATAAAATGAGTTATTCTTGGGTATATAAATCCGTAAATAATGTAGTCAGTTAAATTTGGTCCAAAAATTAATTATTAAGATAAATTAGTCATTAGTTTTTAATAAGAAATTCGTCCTCATGGAAATTAGCCTTCATATAAACTTGTCATTCTCAGATATAAGTCGTCCTCATCAAACCGACGATATGTATTGGTCATCCTCATAAATATTCCTAATACATCAATCGTCCTTATTTACCGTACACACACACACACACACACACACACACACACACACACGTATATATTATGTATGTATTAGTCATTCTCATACGTTAGTCACAACCACTGATAATTTGGTCGTACTCATGTATTAATCATCCACATATGTTAGTCACCCTCATATATTCCTCGTCCTGATGTGTTAGCCAGTCTCTGATCAATTAGCCGCCCTTACATCTATGCTGGTTCAATTAGTCCTGAGATTAATTAGTTGTCCACAGATGAATTTGTGACGTAGATAAATTAGTTGTGTAAAGTAATCATTATCACAAAATTACTTTCATATTTATTAGTTGTGCAGATAACTTAGTAGTCCATGTAAATCTGTCGTCCAGTTAAATTAGTCGTTCAGATAAATTAGTCGTCCAGATAAATTAGTCGTCCAGATAAATTAGTCGTCCATATAAAGCAGTCGTCCATATAAAGCAGTCGTCCATATAAAGCAGTCGTCCAGATAAATTAGTCGTCCAGATAAATTAGTCGTCCATGTAAATTAGTCGACCATGTAAATTAGTCGTCCAGATAAATTAGTCGTCCATATAAATCAGTCGTCCATATAGATTAGTCGTCCAGATAAATTAGTCCAGATAAATTAGTCGTCCAGTTAAATTAGTCGTCCAGATAAATTAGTCGTCCAGATAAATTAGTCGTCCGTATAAATCAGTCGTCCGTATAAATCAGTCGTCCATATAAATCAGTCGTCCATATAAATCAGTCGTCCATATAAATCAGTCGTCCATATAAATCAGTCGTCCATATAAATCAGTCGTCCATATAAATCAGTCGTCCACATTAATCAGTCGTCCACATTAATCAGTCGTCCATATTAATCAGTCGTCCATATAAATCAGTCGTCCATATAAATCAGTCGTCCATATAAATCAGTCGTCCATATTAATCAGTCGTCCATATTAATCAGTCGTCCATATAAATCAGTCGTCCATATTAATCAGTCGTCCACATAAATCAGTCGTCCATACAAATCAGTCGTCCATACAAATCAGTCGTCCATATAAATCAGTCGTCCAGATAAATTAGTCGTCCAGATAAATTAGTCGTCCAGATAAATTAGTCGTCCAGATAAATTAGTCGTCCAGATAAATTAGTCGTCCAGATAAATTAGTCGTCCAGATAAATTAGTCGTCCGGATAAATTAGTCGTCCAGATTAATTGGTCGTCCAAATTAATTAGTCGTCCAAATTAATTAGTCGTTCTTCTGGCAAAATAATTAATCTTCATATAAAGTAGTCGTCCAGAGAAATTAGTCGTTCTTAGATACCAAAACGACTGGAGACGTATTTTTAATTCATTCACTACGAGAGGTGATGGAGAGGGACGCCTTCACGTGGTGGCCTTGGTATAACTGGCCGGACCCGCTGCCCGGTAATACAGACGTCCCTCATATCCCTCCCTGGCCCGCAAATGGAGGATGGTGGACTACTACTACTACTACTACCACCACCACCACTACCACTACCACCACTGCTATTGCTCAGTACAAGATTCTCTCTCTCTCTCTCTCTCTCTCTCTAACATAATATCGTCTGGCAGTAGCAAATACAGAATACATAGCAAAAGTCGTACTGAAGGAGTTGCAGTCGTTCCTGTCGTCCCCAGCAGAACCTTAGCTACCCAAATGGTCGTCCGGGGGGCAGTGTGGTCGTTCTTTTATACTCCTTCTAATACAATTAAAGGAGTCGTTCTGTGATTAATTTCTTTCGCATTCTGATAATTTACTCTCTTCTGATAAATTATGGTCGTCCTCCGAAGAATTATTGTCACTTAAAATTAATTGTTGTCTCATAAATTACTGCGTGTTGATAATGTATTGCCTATTAAATTAATGTAGCCTTCTGGTAATTTATTGCCCTCTGATAAATTACAATAACCTTTCCGATAAATTGTTGCCGTCCGATAAATTACTTCCATCGCCTGATAAATTATTGTCCCCTGATGAATTACTGCCATCTGATAAATTGCTGCCACCTGATAAATTACTGCCATCTGATAAATTACTGCCATCTGATAAATTACTGCCATCATCTGAAATAAGAGTTGTTTGATAAATTATTTTTGCCTTCTGATAAATCACAGTCGCCTGATAAATTATTCTTGCCTGATAAATTACTGTCGCCTCCCGATAAACTACTGTCGCCTCCTGATAAATAACTGTCGCCTCCCGATAAATTTCTGCCGCTTCCCGATAAATTATTGTCGCCTCCCGATACATTACTGTCGCCTCCCGATAAAATACTTTCGCCTCCCGATAAATTGCTGTCGCCTCCCGATAAGTTATTCTCACCTCCCTATAAATTATTGTCGCCTCTCGATAAATTACTGTCGCTTCCCGATAAATTATTGTCGCCTCTCGATAAATTACTGTCGCTTCCCGATAAATTATTGTCGCCTCCCGATAAATTACTGTCGCTTCCCGATAATTTACTGTCGCCTCCCGATAAATTAATGTCGCCTCCCGATAAATTAACGTCGCCTCCCGATATGTTATTCTCACCTCCCTATAAATTATTGTCGCTTCCCGATAAATTATTGTCGCTTCCCGATAAATTATTGTCGCTTCCCCGATAAATTAATGTCACATCCCGATAACTTACAGCTTTCTGACAAATTGCTACCATTTACTGATAAATTATTGTTGTCGTCTGAATTTTATTATCGTCTTCTGAAAAATTATTGTTCCTTGAAAAATTGTCACCTAGTTTATTACAGCCTTTTAACAGATTACGGTCGTTTTCTGATACAGTATTGTGGCTCCTAAAAAAAAAAAAAAATCTCGTCGTTTGATAAGTTGCTACCGTATCCTGAGAGGTTACTGATCACGTTAAACCTTATTCTCGCCCTTATAAACTATCTCCCTTCTCCCTCTCCCCCCAAAAAAGGTGGTGCTCGGTACTGACTGGTTCACTGCTGATATCGTGGTCGTCTTCCAGCTGTGGTCGTACTCTTGTTATGGCTACTCTTGTTATGGTCGTACTCAAGCTGTGGTCGTTCTCTTGTTATGGTCGCTTTCCAGCTGTGGTCGTACTCTTGTTATGGCCATCTTCCAGCAGTGGTTCTTTTGTAACGGTGGACCTCCAGCTGTCGTCGTGCTCCAGCGGTGGTCGTTCTTCATGCAGTGGTCGTTCTCCAGTAGTGTTCGTTCTTCAGCGGTGGTCGTTCTCCAGCAGTAGTTGTTTTCCAGCGGTGGTCGTGTTACAGGGTGGTCGCGTTACGGGGGTGGCAGTGTTCTAGTGGTGGTCGTGTTCCAGTGGTGGCAGTATTCCAGCGGTGGTCGTGTTCCAGTGGTGGTCGTGTTCGTCATGTTCCAGCGGTGGTCATGTTCCAGAGGTGGTCGTGCTTCAGCGGTGGTCGTCCTCCAGCGGCCGACACACCCACCATTCAGTGTATTGATCTGGGGCCGCCGTGGTGGTCCTGGCAGTCCCGCCCTCCCTGCCTTCCTCCCTGCCACCCCTCCCGCCGCCTTGCCGCCCCCTTCCTGCCCCACCCTGCCACACACCCCTTCCCCCTGCCCTACACATCTCTCCTGTCCTGCCCTGCCTTGCTCTCTCTCTCTTTCCCCGTCCTGCCTTGCCCCACCCTGCTACTTCTCATATCTTGATCTGTCACTTGCTATTCCCTCACTCCACTCTGCCCAAACCCTACACTGCTCTGCACTTCCTTCGCCACCCATGTTTACTCCTCCCTGCTACCATGTCTCTCCTTCCTTGTCCTGCCTTGTCTTGACTCTCCCTTCTCTCTCTGCCCTGCCCTGTCTCCATCCTCCTTGCCCTCCTCCTCCCTGCCATGTCGTGCCCTGACTCAGCCCTGCCCTGCATTGTCCTGCCTCCACCCACCAAGACTTCTTTGGTGTATTTCCTTCTTTTTGCCCTACCCTGCCTCTCCCCTCCTTCATCTGATTCCCCTTCCCTGTCTTATCCTGCCTTTTTTCACTGCCCCGCCCTACCTCCCCCTCCTTCCACCCTGCCTTTCCCTCCCAGTTTTGCAATGCCTACCGCACCCTTCCTACCCGTCCTACCTGCCCCCTACTCTTTCCCTCACTCTACCAACCGCTACCCGTGCTCAGTGGTCATCTCGTTACCCTACCCTGCCACGCCACTACCCCAGCTCATTCCCTCACGTTTCCCTGCTACTGCCAATGCCTAACTCTCTACCCTACGCTGCCAGTACCCTCCCCTTTACACTTACCCTCCCACGCTCTTGCTGAGAACTTCTCTCCCAAGTTTTTTGCCCTTTTTCCTTCTCGTGCTCAGCCATACCCTCAGTCATACCTCCCTCTGCCTCTTCCCTTCCCTCATCCTACCCATCTCCTAGTCTGCCCAAGCTCCCATTTTCCTTGCCCAGTCTGTCTCCTTCCCTGCCCTGCCACTACCTATACTCCTTCCTTTACCCTACCCAACCACTCACTCTTCCTTAACCCTTCCCTGCCCTTTACCTTAACTTTTATAGTAACTAGGTTTCCCTTCTCCATGTTTTCTCATCCCCCTTTCCTGCCACACCCTCAGTCTTTTCCACTCCCTTATCTCCTCCCCTGCCCTCTCCCCTACCGCCCTGCCTGCCATGTCCCCATCCCCATTTCTATCCTAACCTTTCCTCTTCCTTGTTATTTCAGTTCCCTTCCAAATAGCTTTGTTTTTGACACCCTAATACCCTCTTGCGTTGCTGATGCTTTGTTGATATTAAAATGATGCATATAAGAGAGAATATTATCCACGTCAACCCGGAGACGTCATTTGTATATTATTCTTGCTATCTCCAGACGATTTAATGCAGTTTAGGGGGGACTCTGATTTGGAGGGGTTAGAGACAGCAAAAACCGACGAAAACAGTCCAGAGGCAACAAGAATAAACCAATACATCATCCACGGACTGAAGGCGTTACGAGATACGAACAGAATAAAAACAAAGAATAAACAAAATCGCCCACGAGATGCAGGCGTTCGAGATAAATGCAAAAACAGAGTACAAGGAAAAATGAAAATGTAAAGTTTAAAATAAATCGCTGAGAAAAAAAGTGCTACAAAGTGTCTCACGCGAAATGAGAGAAAAAGGCTCAGAGATTATTGGGCAGCCGTTGTGCTCATCCCGGCTGACACTCTCAATCCTCCCAGCTCGGTAACCTCTTCTGATTTTTACTCTCTGCACCATTTTTTTTTTTTTTTCAGCTTTGGAGAGAGCTTTCGAGTGTGAGGGGCTCGGATATAGTCTTCATTAACCCTCTCACGGTCAAGCCAACTCGATTATTATATTTTAGTGACCCCGGACGGTTTTCATCAGCTGAGGGTACGTCACTGGACCTCAAGGGGGGGAGGGTTGTTACAATGGATGAATAGTCACTGAGAAAAATCGTCTGCTGGTAATACCATTAAAAGGAAAATGACAGTCTCGAGCTGAATGGGTTAATCAATCGATGTTTGTCTGTCTGTCTATCCACCTATTTATCTGTTGTCCAGTTATCTGAGGCGCATCAGGGCCCGGGGCTACGCTACTAGTCCTGATATTTAGGGCGGAACTGACCAGTCTCTTTTCCCTGAGTGGCATTCTGTGAGCAATTAGCCTCGGTAGGAGACATAAAACAAGTTCTTCTTTAAACCATCATTCGGTATGACTAGACGATTTTATTCAGCTTGGGAGGGACTTTCAGGACGGAAGGAGTTAGTAGGAGGAATCTTTGTTCAGCTGATGAAAACCGTCTGGAGGTAGCGAGAACAAAATGGAAATGCGGGTCATGGGACTGAAGGGGTTAAACTTACTCTTACAACTCTGTGGGTGCCAAATGTAGTTATCGTGGACAGTATACCCCCCTCTCTCTCTCTCTCTCTCTCTCTCTCTCTCTCTCTTTCTCTCTCTCTTGATCTACTAATCTTTCTGCTTCACTGAATGTTTGTGTATTTTATCTCTATGTATCTATATCTACATCCGTTTACCTATCTACTACCTATCTGTCAATCAGTCAATCAATCAGTCAGTCAGTCAACCAATCAATCAGTGAATGAGTAAGTGAGTGAGTGGGTGAGTGAGTGAGTGAGTGAGTGAGTGAGTGAGTGAGTGAGTGAGTGAGTGAGTGAGTGAGTGAGTGAGTGAGTGAGTGAGTGAGTGAGTGAGTGAGTGAGTGAGTGAGTGAGTGAGTGAGTCAGTCAGTCAGTCAGTCAGTCAGTCAGTAAGTTCAGTTCAATCCTGTTAAATCCAATCAATCATTTTATGTATGTGTCTATCTATGATATGTATCATCTAATACACGGTACTATAACTAGGCCTGTGTGTGTGTGTGTGTGTGTGTGTGTGTGTGTGTGTGTGTGTGTGTGTGTGTGTGTGTGTGTGTGTGTGTGTGTGTGTGTGTGTGTGTGTGTGTGTGTGTGTGTGTGTGTGTGTGTGTGTGTGTATGTGTGTGTGTGTGTGTGTGTGTGTGTGTGTATAATCACCTATATCAATGACAACGGTGCATCCCACTGATATTAAAAGTTCTAGTTCCACTCCCCTGTGCTAACTACGCTGCCAGTACCCTCCCCTCGGTTTGTGGATGCAGTATCTCAATAACCAGGTTACCTTTTAATATTCTACATTTACCTTACATGGCCAACACGTCTATGGTACAGTAATTACACTATCAGTTAACATATTTACCTAAACCTGGGTTTATTAATCTCATATTTTTTCTCCCCACAGGTAAGTCTGGTGTCCTGGTTTACTGAGAAGGGGTTAGTGGTGACCGCTGGTAAGATCAAGAATCTATCTATCTATCTATCTATATCTATTTATCTATCTATCTATATACTTATATATTCTAAAATTAATCAATGGAGACAAACAAATCTGGTCTCATTTAACGCTCTGAAAACTAAATACATTAATTTCTCCAACAGAAAGAATCCCTCAGACTCCCATATATTTTTAAATGATGTCAATATTCCCATATCCACTACAATTGATATCCTAGGTGTTACTCTAAACCCCAACCTAAGTTGGACAGCGTTATGTTAAATCCCTTGCTAAAAATACTTCTAAAAAATCGAGACTTCTGTACAGAGTTCGTAAATTCTTCACTGACGAGCAGTTAGCCACAATATACAAAAGTCATGTGCTTTCTCCGACTGAATACTGTTCGCCTCTGTGGAGTGGATGTGGAGCGGTTGCACTGAGGCAGCTAGACAAAATTCAAAATACAGCCATTAGATTAATCTGTAATCATGCCATTACGCAGGACCTTCCTCCATTATCAGTATGTAGAGATGTTGCATCTTTAGCATTATTTTACCGATATTTTTACCGTAAGTGCTCTGACGAACCTGCTTCAATTGTGCCTCCCCTTTACATTTTCTCCCGAAATACTCGGGCAGCTGGGAGCGCCCATGAACTTACACTCTCTCCCCCGTAATGCAGAACATCTGCTTATCAAAATTCATTTATTCCCAGAACTACTACTACTCTGGAATTCACTTCCTGGGAGTTGCTTCCCACAAACATTTAATCCACTTTTATTTAAATCCAGTTGTTATAAACATTTTATGAACGGAGGATACGATTAGGCACATAGACTTGTTTATTTCCTTTGTTTTTCCTCCCTCCATTAATTGTCCCATATATATATATATATATATATATATATATATATATATATATATATATATATATATATATATGTATGTATGTATGTATACTGTATATACTACAGCTTAATCTCGATTTAAACTAAAACCAGTTACAAATGCTTAATACTGGACGCCACAAAGGCTGTAAAGTGTACAAATAGTATTACCAAGGCAATGGCACTTGCAGCGAAGCATGCTGGAGAAAACTCGAAGTGAAAGACTATTATATAAAATGATAGTCACTGAAAATTATAGTTCGTTTATCTTAGCCAGGCGGAGATTAATGTCTTTTTCAACTTGTTTCCCGTAGCTCAGTGACAGAAGACAATACTACGGCACAGCTTCCTTCCCGTAGAACTTCTGTGCGACTAGCACCATAATCTAGTGCTGACGTCTTGTTGCAGCTCAATATTCAATGTGAATAAAACGCAGTTTTGCGCCTAGTTAAAATGAACAGCATAGAGGCTTAGTTAATGTTAGCCAATTCATGGAATTCCTGCATTATTTCCCGGCTGATAAGATATTGGGTATAGATATATATAGTACACAGGCAGTATCACGAAAGTATTGTTCACCCTAGTAAAAGACAAAATGGCTAAATATTCCAACCAAAAGAAGGAATGCGAAGAACTAAGTGAAATGAACTCCACCTTAACTTCTACTTCTTTTCTTCTTACTCTTCTTTTATCTCACTTCCTGTAACTAAGTGGCAGAATGTAACAATACAACTGCCCTAATCTTTCCCGTATCTTTGTGAATAGCACCATACTGTACAGTTAATCTCTTGTTGAAGATACAAAGACGACAATTTTAAGCCAAGTTAAAATGTACAGAGAATATACCCTGAGTGAGACATCAAAATATGATCTTGCTAAAGTTGGTACTTACATAAGTTGGTCATTTACTGCACAGCTAATCGCCCTACCTGAAATAATGAAAACCTGATTATATGTGATTGCATTGTTTATCTGAATATTAATTACATGACCAATGATAAATGTACATTGTTGAAGACATAACTCCGGCTGCTGTGAATCACCCTCAGCTGAATATAACTGTCTAGTGTTAATTGGAATACATACCAGAGCTGTACCGACCACGAAAAATTTAGTGGTCTTAGTTCTGAATTCCATATGATAAATATACAATATTCTTGTGCAAATACCTGAGACAATGAGAGTGTCGGTACCTAAGTAATATGAGTGACAGACACTAAGGTAAAGGGAAAACAGGGATAGAAACAAAACGACTTCTGATAATAGTAAATTGCTACAGAGATTTGTATATTCTGTAAATTTCTTAAGATCTTTCATTAGATAGGGACCCAAATGTAGATCACGTACCAAATGAAGATATCTGTTGGCGTTATGAAGTGGCTCTACGAAACACACACACACACACACACACACACACACACACACACACACACACACACACACACACACACACACACACACACACACACACACACACACACACACACACACAACACACACACACACACACACACACACACACACACACACACGAACGCCTATAACCTTTCACTCCTCCCCTGCAATTCCTTCCCGTCCACCATCCCTTAGCATCCCCTACCTTGCACCTAACCTGTCACCTTACCACTTCTCGTCCAACCGCATCCTTCCACCAAACCCTTGCCACCCAACCTCTACCAACATCCCTGCATTCCACCCTTCTTACCCCTTTCTCTTCCACATTACCATACCATCTCCTCTGCCACTCTCTTCCTCCCTCCCAGCCCCTGCCACTCTCCCTTCCACCAAGTCCCTGCCACCATTTCTTCCACTCTGCCGCCATTCCTTCCACTCTGCCACCATTCCTTCCACTCTGCCACCATTCCTTCCACTCTGCCACCATTCCTTCCACTCTGCCACCCTGCCTGCCATGCCGCTGGACCCGCCTCTCATGCCATCGCGCTCTTCCTTTGATCCTTCAAAATCCCAACACGAGATTTAATAGCGAAAAAATGTTGAGTAAAATGTGTGTGAGGGTGTACTGGTGGTGTACTGGGGAGGGACGCAGATGGGGTGTAGTCACTGGTGTTATTTACTGACGCAAATTAAGAAAGAACCAAAGACTGAGAGGGTGCAAGACTTATCCTTTCAAAAAATAGTTGAGACAAAACACACACACACACACACACACACACACACACACACACACACACACACACACACACACACACACACACACACACACACACACACACACACACACACACACACACACACACACACGCGATCCGTTCAGTTTTAGACTCTTGGACATAGCGTTTAAAAATTATATTGGAAAAGAGAAACGCAAGTGACAGATCCGGAGATGACCATTTGCACACATAAAATACTGACTGTGCTGGTTAATTCATGCGTTTCAGAGATGGCCAGAAAAACGGGGAGAATGTGTGGCTAAACGGGTGCTGTGTGCCCGCCGTATAATAAAGGGACCTCAGCAAAATTTAGACGAGTAATAGCAGTGGCAGTAATACTACTAATACTAATAACAACAATAACAGTAGCAGTAGTAGTTTTGAGAGAGAGAGAGAGAGAGAGAGAGAGAGAGAGAGAGAGAGAGAGAGAGAGAGAGAGAGAGAGAGAGAGAGAGAGAGAGAGAGAGAGAGAGAGAGAGAGAGAGAGAGAGAGAGAGAGAGAGAGAGAGAGAGAGAGAGAGAGAGAGAGAGAGAGAGAGAGAGAGAGAGAGAGAGAGAGAGAGAGAGAGAGAGAGAGAATGTCTTTAAAACAATGCACCCTGCCTGTCATGGGGGAAATGAACAACAAAATCAGGTGCCCAACTCTGCATTCTGTAAGGGATGGCTCGACAATGGTACCTCCAGGCCTTTTCGTCCCTCATCAGTAACGACCCCCTTCCCACGACACAGTACCGCACTCCCCTACACACTCCCACACCACATATCCCCACTTCGTTCTCGGTCTCTCTCTCCTCCCCCTAAGTACCTCATTCTGATATATTCCCCCCCCCTCTCTCTCCCTCTCTCTCTCTCTCCAACGACCTCAGAAAAAGGCCGAAGTAAAATGTTGCTTATAGGAGCTTGTATACAGGTAATATACAGGTAATCTCTTTGTTGCTTTCTGGACGATGACGCGGTGTATAATTCCCTCTGCTGAGATCTTTTGTATTTCTTCTGTTTATTTCTTCTTTCTTCCAATCGCTTTACCAGCTTGGCGCTATTCCTTTATTTTTTTTTATTAGTTCTCTTCAAGTTTGGCACAAATGTTGTTTGGACCAATAGCCCCCGATATTTTATTTATTTATTTATTTATTTTTTTGAGTGCTCTATGGGGTCAAACTCAAACCATATATATAATCAGAGTTCCAGATCCTGTGTTTGTATTTTCATTACTCATCATGGAAATTTGCGCAGAAGCGTGTCAGTGTACTGTGGCTGTGTGGAGATCATCTTACATTCCCTTGGGAATGTTGGTAATACTTTAATACTTCTTGCTTCCACCAGGCGTTTTTATTCAAGTTACGTGAGGCATCTGGTAGTAAAGAAATTAAACAGGGGTGTTAACCCCGTTAGTGTAATAATGTTAATTTTTCAGTTTGTTCTTTCTGTCTACAGAGCAACAGATGATTTTAATATATGTAATAAAAGACCACTTGCAGTCAAGGTGTAAAATTTTCCAAGTAAATTCTTCAAAAAATGTTTTTATTTTCCGACATCTTTTCGCTGTGGGAAAGACCTTGTAGTGTACGGGATAAGAATATCCCAATAATTTCTTCAGTACGAGTACCTCCTTTATTAATTTGCTTATTTATCTTTATCACAAGTAGACTTCTTCAAGTTTGACAGATCGTTTGTAGTGAAAAAGTAAATGGAAGGGACTGGTAATGTGGCCTTTTAAATGCACTCTAGGGCCAGGGAGGCTTTCTACCATTTATTTCTTAGTGTTGTGTTGTCATTTAATCACTACAATGATGCTTTTCTTTTCTATGTATTCCTAGCTCCAGGCGATTTTATTCAGCTCAGGAGAGGCTTTCCGAACTGAAGGAGTAAAATATAGGATTCAATAACCCTCTCATTACCATGTTTTTCATACGCTGGATAAAATTGTCTAGAGACAGGAAGAATAAAGTACGTCATCAGATTGGTGGGTAACGTTAATAAGATACTATATACCCACTCACTTGTAGTGCTGGCTTCAGGTGATTTTATGCCGAGTAACAGCCTAATGATTTGCTGTAACTTGGGAAGCCATTTACTGTGTTGGATTGGAATTATGTAACCTATTGCCTGGTGGTATAGTGGGTTAAGGTTCTACAACTGGATGAGGCCAATGAGGGTTTATATCCGAACTGTAATTACTCTCACTGCCACTCATGGCGAAGCAACTGGTCACTCATGTATTAAAGACTAGTCCCGGACCTGTGCGCTCCTAGCGAGGTATAAAGGACTGGGTGACAGATAGATGTAGGTATTGGCATATGGATAGATACTGGTAATATTTAGGTACACTACGGTATGGTAATAAAGATGTAAACAGCATGGAAGGGAATTTTAAGGTTCAATCCGTAAATTACATTGCTAAGTAAGAGATGTAAGAAACCACTAAAAGACGATCCCCAGGCAGAGGGTACAAGGGCAAAGAAAATATATGAGAAGAAGAGCCAGGATTGAAGTAGAGTTAAAGAGGCATTAATGGAGGCCTGAGCAATGACACGCAACACACAAGTACGGTAAGGACACAGGCACACAAACAAATGCATCATGAGTGACACATTTACATTCAAGTGTGTGTGTGTGTGTGTGTGTGTGTGTGTGTGTGTGTGTGTGTGTGTGTGTGTGTGTGTGTGTGTGTGTGTGTGTGTGTGTGTGTGTGTGTGTGTGTGTGTGTGTGTGTGTGTGTGTGTGTGTGTGTGTGTGTGTGTGTGTGTGTGTGTGTGTGTGTGTGTGTGTGTGTGTGTGTGTGTGTGTGTGTGTGTGTGTGTGTGTGTGTGTGTGTGTGTGTGTGTGTGTGTGTGTGTGTGTGTGTGTGTGTGTGTGTGTGTGTGTGTGTGTGTGTGTGTGTGTGTGTGTGTGTGTGTGTGTGTGTGTGTGTGTGTGTGTGTGTGTGTGTGTGTGTGTGTGTGTGTGTGTGTGTGTGTGTGTGTGTGTGTGTGTGTGTGTGTGTGTGTGTGTGTGTGTGTGTGTGTGTGTGTGTGTGTGTGTGTGTGTGTGTGTGTGTGTGTGTGTGTGTGTGTGTGTGTGTGAGTGTGTGTGTGTGTGTAGCGAGACTACTTATGGTGTGTTGTCGTGTCAGTCACCATCATCATCATCATCATCACCAGCGCATCCACCCCTCGTCTGATCTCACCAATTCTGTGGCTCCTCCATCGGTTTAATTGAAGCCTCATTTCACACCCATTACTCACGTTCCAGCTGAGATCTAACCCCCACCCCTAACCCTCTCCATTACCCCCTTTCACTCCCCTCCCACACCGCCTTTCTCCCCGACCCACAATCTCTTCTCATCCCTCCTCCCATTCTCTCCCATCCCCTTTCTCTACATCTGTCTTCTTAGCTATCTTACTCCACCCCGCCTACCTACCCCTTCTTCCCCTCCCCACTCCTCCCTTCTCTGATCAACTCACCCCACACTACCTACCCCACCATCTCTGCTACTCATTTTCTTGCCTCCCCATTCATCTTTTGTCAACTCCCCATTCCTCCTTTCTCCCACTCCCCAGCCCCTTTCTCCCATTTCCATTCCCGATTCTCGCTCTCATTTTTTCCCATTTCTCCCATTTCCCACGCCTTCCTTAACCCCCTCCCCACACCCTTTGTCTTGTCTACCCCTCACTTTCCCTCCCAAGTCTTCCCTGTTTCTCTCTCTCTCTCTCTCTCTCTCTCTCTCTCGTACCACTCTATCCATCCCCCTCTTACATCATCATTCGCTCCATCCCTGTGGACCACCATCCATCATCACCATCACTGACACCCATCACCATCCACACCATCCTGCCTCCCATCACCATCCACACCATCCCAGGCTCCCAACACCATCCACACCATCCTGCCTCCCATCACCATCCACACCATCCCTGCCTCCCAACACCATCCACACCATCCCTACCTCCCATCGTCATCCACACCATCTTGTCTCCCATCACCATCCACACCATCCCTGCCTCCCATCACCATCCATACCATCCTGCCTCGCATCACTATCCACACCATCCCTGCCTCCTATCATCATCCACACCATCCATGCCTCCTATCATCATCCACACCATCCCTGGCTCCCATCACCATCCATATCGTCCTACCTCCCATGGTCATCCACACCATCCCTGCCTCCCAACACCATCCACACCATCCCTACCTCCCATCGTCATCCACACCAGCCCTGCCTCTCATCACCATCCACACCATCCTACCTCCCATCGTCATTCACACCAGCCCTGCCTCCTGTCACCATCCTGCCTCCCATCACCATCCACACCACCCTACCTCCCATCGTCATCCACACCAGCCCTGCCTCCTGTCACCATCCTGCCTCCTATCATCATCCACCAACGCCACCCTCCCCAGCCGTAGTCTACCATCACCCCTCCCCCCACCAAACTTTCTTCCACTACCCAGTCTTCGTTAAAACTTTTTCCGGACACGCTTCACCTACTTCCCACGAACCATGGCCTTCGTGTAGTCGATAAACACTGGTTGATTTACTTCTTCCTTATATTCTTCGTCTATTTCTCTTTCTCCTCCTCCTATTTTTTCTTCTTCGTCTTTTTTTTCTTCTTCATCTTCCATTTCTCCTTCTTCGTGTTCCATTTCTTCTTCTTCATCGTCTTCATATGTTTCCTTCTGTTTCTTCTTCTTTTTCCATCATCATCATCATCATCATCATCATCGTTTCCTCCATTACGACCCTCACCCTTGTATTTATCTGGGGCGGGATTACCTGCCTCTCTTAACTAGGAATTTTGTTTTGCAGGAAGAAGGCATAGGAAGATTCAATTCCCACCCTTCGTTGTCCTTACTGTAAAAAAATAAAAATAACTCCCCTATCTTAACTACAATTTGTTTTAACAGGAAGAGAGAGAGAGAGAGAGAGAGAGAGAGAGAGAGAGAGAGAGAGAGAGAGAGAGAGAGAGAGAGAGAGAGAGAGAGGGACGTGTGAACATCCTGCACACTCTTTCCCTTGTACTTCCTACAAAAAAAACAAAAAACAAAAAAAAAGCTACGATAATCCCATACTTAAAGATCTGTGTTTGTTGGAGGAACAAGGACCATCATTAGACCCTGCATTCTTCTTTCCACGTCTTTCCTGCAAATCAAAATCATGGTTACGAGGGGGATGTTAATGGATCTGTTCCCTGTTCTATACTGTACTCTGCTCCTCCATGTTCTTTCCCTCATTCGTCTCCATTTTCTATCATCCTACACTGACTTCCACAAAGGGCCACTGTTCCCCCTTTTGTAACTCATCCTTTACGTCACGTCATTCTTCCCCTCTCTTTTTTCTCTTGCCTTTCTGCTTTTATGTCTCTCCATCACCACCGCCACTCCACAACACCCTTCCTAACTAGACTTCTTCATCATTCACTCCACCCTCTGTTGTCCTCCACTTTGAACCTTGGCCGGTGTACTGAATCTTCTCTCCACTGTCCCTCGCTACTCCACATCCTTGCATTGATTCGTCTCCACTTTGAACCATCTTTTACTGACTTTCCCCACTGACTTGCGTCGTTATTCCCTCTCCTACCTCCACCGCCATCTTGCTTCCCTGTCTGCTTTCACGCCTTTCACCACCACCTCTTTATCTTTCCATCTTAAGTAGTCTCCCTTGTCCACACTGCACCCCACGCCTCCTCACTCCACCCCATCCTATTCTCCACTCGGTGTTTTTGAGCTGCTCTCCGCTGCTCTTAGCCCTTCCACATCCTTGCACACAGCCCTCTCCACTTTCCATCACCCTCCACTGACTTCCACTCGTGACCTTCAGTGTTCTACCTCTACCTACATCTTGGCTTCCTTCTTTTTGTCCTTACTCCATGCTGTTACGCCTCTCCACCATCACAGCTCCACACCACCCTCTCTGTTCTCTTTATCCACTCTTCGCTCCACTCTCCAATGTCCTCCACTTTGATAATCACCTTTTTCTTCACATTTGTGTGTTCTTCACTACTCTTCTCTCTTCCACATCCTTGCACTTATTCTTCTCAACTTTCACCCTCTACTAACTTCATCCTGGACCTTTACAGTGATCAACCCCCTCCCTCCAATATCTCATCTTTTATCATGGCTTCCTTTTTCCCTTCCACCACTACTCCACGCCACACCCCTTCCTCTTAACCAGTCTCCTCATCCACACTACTCCACACCCTGCCTCTCAACTTGACTCCTTGTCCATCTTTCACTCTACACTTTTATGCCTTCCACTATGGTCTTCACCCAGCGTTTGTATGTGCTCTCCACTGTCCTTCGCTCTTCCACATCCTTGCACCCACTCGCCTCCACCTTCCACTGGCTGTCAATGTACACCCTTCTACCTTTACTTTGCCTCCTTTCTATGTGCCTCCACCTCTCTGTTGCTTCTCTTATCCAATAACATACCACTCTCCACCTTAGTACCTTTTTATTAGTCTCCTTGTCCTCGTTTCACCACACACTCTTCTCCCCAGCCAGTCACGCCGTCCACTGTGGCCCTCACCGGTGTTTTTAATCAGCTCTCTCACTGCTCTTCGCTCTTCCACGTCCCTGTACACATTCGTCTCCATTTTCCACCACCCTCCACTGACTTTCACCACCGACCTTCAGTGATCGCCTCTCTTACCTTCACCTTTACGTCACCTTCTTTCCTGGTGCCTTTTTTCTCTGTTGTCCTGATCCCACCATCTCACTCCACACCATTCTTCCCTCTTAACCTACCTAGCCTAAGGACGTCAATCTTTATTCTTGCAGCTGCCAGACGATTCTGTTCAGCTCTAGATACCAAAGGCGTTCACAAACAAAAGCGTGCAGGTGAGTTATTTTAGCTAAAAGATGTGTGCCATATCACTTGTCTGATACTGACACTTTGCAGTTTTAAGACCGGCTCCTCAACACCTACTACTTTTCCCAATCTTTCTAACGTTGTGCGTAGGTCCGATGTCTCTTTCGCAATTTCCGAGCTGACCCGGTTTGGGTGCTCCGTCTGGTGATCGTCTTGTTTGTTTCAGCTGTATGGTGGCGAACTAGGCCCTGTATCCACTTCACACCCTTCCCACTCAGCTAGTCTGCCCCCCCCCCTCCTCTCTCTCTCTCCCTCAAAAAGAAGGATGCAAAAGTTGGAAGCCTGCAAAACTTCTCTCCGGCAGGAAAAAATGTAAAACCAAGATCCATCCATTTCTAGACGTCTCTTCAGATGGCATTTAAAAGACGGGAAGTTATAGCCTGACGGAAATACAGAGTTAGGAAGACAGTTTCGGAGTTGACCAGTTACATACTTAAATTACTTTGAGTATCGCGTAACTATTGTACTGGATATATGGAGAAAATAAAAAAGTAGTTGAATGCGCTAATTAGAGGGGTACTGCGCGCCCGCCATACTGTGGAAGGGATTAATGCAGACAGGACAGAATAGCAGGCAGTTATGAAACAGTGACAGTAGAAGGAGAGAGATACAACACTGCAGCAAAGCGAGAGAGGTTGAAAATGTCAGAAAGAGGAGAGGAATTGATGAGGTGAAAAGCCTTTGACTCCATCCTGTTTAGAAGAGCTTTCTTATCCTCCAAACATGGAGGCGTAAAAAGTCAATGTACTATGTCAGCAACTGCGTATGGTTAAAGACAGTACAGTAATAGTGTCCGTTTAGCACACCCAAACTCTGGGAAGGGGATTTTAAACGAGAAATAATTATGAATTTGTAATGATAGATCTGGAGGGAAAGAAATATCAAGGATACTGTGAGATGATGAAGGACTGAGTTGTGTGTCACTGAATTTCACGGGATATTCTTATGAAAAGCCTTGGCGGGTTGAAAGATCGAGAAAATGATTTTTTAATGCATTAAAAATAGTAAGATTTCTTTTATTCACTCTGAAAAAGGAGACAAGTCAGACACCAAGTGTGCTATTGCTTCATTCTATGATTGAAACGCTAACGTGTTAGACGCTGCGAGAAGCGGGTGGAGAAGTGAAGGGTGAAGTCATCGCATATGAGTGGATAGGGCTTGATGTGCAGCACAGGTCATTAATGAATAAGAACAAGACAGCCAATGAAAAAGCAGAACCGTAAGGAACACCATTGTTGCTAATTTTAAAGTAAGAACAATGGTCGTCTATATCAGCAGCTGCACAAAAACCAGAAATAAAGCCTGAGATGATGAAAAATATAAAAGGATAGAGTTCGAAAATGAAAGATTAGTGTCGGACTCGGTCGAAAGCCAGTCAAGTGCAAGAGCAAAGTTTTCACCGAAACCCTGAGAGAAGGATGATCAATAATCAGACAGAAATATAAGAGGATGCTGGTGAACCGTCTCGGACAGAACTTTCTGTAAAGCGACGGTCAGAAAGACTGAGAAATTTTTCTGCTGAGGTCAAACTATAAAAAAATAAAAAATAAAAAAAATAAAAAAAAACTATGAAAATACAAAGGATTAAAGCAACTTGGGAAGATTAAAGGACTGAAAATGGTCACCCTTCTTAGGAACGGGCTAAATGGGAACAAACTTCCAGAAAGAAGGCGAGCTGCAAGTTGAGTGACAGGAGCAAAAGAGTTTGTCTACCCAAAATGTCAGCACAGAGGCTCGGTTCTTGAAAACCGCCTTTCCTCATCACTTTAATTCACTCACCCATCCACCACCCTCTCCCTCCAACCACCCTCGTCACCACCACACGGGTCGTAAGCTATCGTCCTCAGGTAAGAAAAAAAAGTCAAACAGGCTTAATTAAATCGTGTGTTATGGGCGCGCTTGTCGTAAATCCTGCGTTATGCGACTCGCTGCCCAAATATTTCCTGCAATACGCCTGGATTTATTACACAGGTGCATCAAGTTGCAGTCCTAATGGCCGTCACACCACTAATTTCACGGCATCAAAATTTTAATCTCAACTCCCCCTCCTTCCTTCCCCTCCCACCCTCAATTCCCTCTAACCCGAAATTAACCACTGGAACCCAAGCGGTCTTTCTCCTCGATTAAGTAAAATCCTCTGGCAATCGCAAAAATAATATAAAAAAAGTACGTTTCCATGCCGAAGGGGTTAGCAGATATTGTCTAAGCCCACAGTTCCAAGGGGGGGTCTCCTAGTCTGATAAGATTGTCTGGCGTAAGGGAGAATAAAGCAAAATAAATCCTCGGCTCCGTGCTGGAAGTGAATCAGTGAGAGTCAAGATCCAGTTACCGATGGCGTCACCCAATTAGATTCGTTTCCAAATTAATATCTCCCATCCTTTCTTTAACTCCCTCCATACCGAAGAGCCGCTCCCATCCCACCGTTCAATCCCTCACAGCTATCCCGTCCCACTCTCCATCCCTCATAGCCGCCCCCTCCCATCCCATATAGCCAATCCCTTCCACCCTCCCGTCCTTCATAATCAATCCCTTCCACCCTCCCATCCCTTGTAGTTGCTCCCTCCTACTGTCCCATCCCTCATAGTCAATCCCTCCACCCTCCCACCCCTCATTGCCGTCCCCAACCACCGTCCCATCTTTCAGACCCGACCCGTCCCACCGTCCCATCCCCCAATGTCCCCCTCCCAGCCAATCCCTCTCATCCTGTCATCCCCCAGAACCGCCCTCTCCCCCTCGCCGTTAATAAATGCTGGAGTTAAATCTGGGTAGCGAGTGTTTTGCATTTGATAACGTGGCAGGGTAATGGGCCGCTTTGATACACGACGCGGCCTCTCATCCCTCACACTGCCACTAATGATCACACCCAAGCCTGCCCTGCCCTGCCTTGCCTTGCCCTTTCCTTCCCTTCCCTTCCCTTCCCTTGCCCTGCCCTGCCCTTCTCTCTCCATACTGATTCATATCTTCATTTTGGACGACATTGCCATTCAAGCAAAGTCTCTAACCTTTTGGAAGTATACCGTTTTCCTCCCTAGCCTTCCTATTTAGTGGCTTCTTTTTCTTTAGAGGCGTCTCTTTTTTCCTTCCAGTGACGTAATTTTGCAAGTATTTTCCATCAGATAATCTGGTAGGGTAATGGGTCACCAATCTGATACACGGTGCAATCATTCATCTTCCACACTGTTAATAATGATAACACCCAGTCTTGCTCTTTCCTGTCCTGCCCTCCCCTTACTTTGTCTGTCCTACCCTGCCCTGCCCTTCTTTGCTCTTTCCTTTCCTTCTCTTCCCTTCATCTCTCTGCCTGCCCTGCACTGTCCTATCAGGCCCTGCTCTATCCTGCCCAACTCTGCCCTACCTTACCCTGTCCCGCCGTGTCCTTCAGACTGATTCATGTGCCATGTCTTTTTCCCTGTGACGTCTCCTCTCTCCCCTTTCCTTGTTATTTCCTCAACCCTTTAGCATCTGCATCAGCATTAAAGCTACGTAAATACAGGATCACTGACATTCTTTATTAGTTTCCTATTTTAGCAGTTTCCTTTAATTCTTCATTTTGTGTCTCGTTTTAATGGCTTTTCATTTAGGTCCCTTTTCTAAGTGCTTCTCTCTCTCTCTCTCTCTCTCTCAAACAATTGAACCAAGGGGAGGCTTTCTATTTGCAAGATTATACTGTATATATAGCCTAATTTGACCCTTACATTTTTTTTTTTTTTATGTGTCCGACTCTGAGCGTAGGCTTCACAGCCTGCTACCAAGGCCCAGTAGTCCTCCTTATGTCATTCACCTAAAATGTCACCACTTCGGCGCTAACACCCACCGTCCATATTGAATACATGCTAGGGCTGTCTCACACAGGACTGGTGTATTGGTATTAGAGTTTTTTTATTTTTTTAACGACCTGTCGGCGGGTCTCAAGGTAGATCGGTAAAGTCTGATTTAGTGAAATTCAAATCCTTAAACTGTTCCCTGCCCCAGCGGGGATTTGAACCTGGATCCGGTAGGACTGCAGGCCACCTCTCTACCGATTGGAGTAATACAATTTATAAAAGATTTATATATAAATCACATCCTCGGGCTGAGGGGGCGATAGTTTTCGGAGGTGAATGTAATCGTCCATCTTAAGCTTGAATTTAATACATTTTCTTTTTTTTTTCTTTTTCTCTTTCTATTTTCCTTTTTCTTGTTTTCTTTCTTTTCTCGGACTAAGACGTTGATCGTGACAATTTTAACATTTTTGGTGCCACTGGTTTTCGTGGGCAAAGTAATATCGCCTGTAGCTAACGAAAGTAAAATGTAAAGTTGGTCATCTGCGGACAAAGGGTTAGGGGACTTTCTAGTAACACAGGGAGGGCGTGAGTATGGACAAGCCTCATTTTTTAAATCAATAATTTTCTAAGTCATGTGCTGATTATAGAGCAAATCTGACCTTTCTATAACGTTGCTGACCACATAGCTGACCTTCCTGTAACGCTGCTGACTACACTGTGTAATGTTGTAGGCAGGCTGACCACACGGTGCAGCTACATTTGTTTCATAAAGGTCCTTCTGTTTCAATAAGGTCATGACACCTGCATTATCCTCGACACATAAAACTTTTCAGAGCTTCTCAGAGATTTATTATTCATTTTAACCTTATTTAGTTCTTATCGATTTTTCTGCACATTAAGCCTTTTATCTCCATGTAAGTAGTTTACCGGCATTTCTCATAAACATGGACAAAGTTTGGATCAGTACCATACACTCATTATTTTATAGATCCGTGGAACAGATCATATATACCGAATAGTCGTTTCTTTTTTGCCTCGCCTTTAAAACATCCACGCTTATCCTTCATAACAAGCATGGTGTTTTTTTCCTATCTTTTTCCTGCCAGTTTAACCAGATGGTGTTGTGGGCAGGGGAAAGCCTTCCTCTCTTCTATCCTTTTCTCCTACACGTTGGTTAGATCTTAGGAGAATAATGCCTTTTTTCCAGCAGATAATCTCATCATGGGCCAGCAGTCGTCCTGTTATTTGTACTTCCTATATACATCTATGTATTGCAGTGTACAAGATGATATTCATGTACCACCAGACGATTTTACTGAACTTACGAAGGACCACTAGCATACCCTTTTTTACTCTAACTTGGCCGATAATTGCCAGCTCCATCTTGAATACTGAGTCGTAACAATAGATAACACCCGAATGTAGTGCTATACTCTTTTTTTTTTTTTTTTTTTTTTCTTTCCCCGAGGCGAACATGCACTTGACAGATTGGTGATGATTGGCTGAATGCATCATTACATTATAATTTGGTTACTATTTAGCATTATTAATTGATAACATATAACTGAGGGGGAAATTTAGGTTAGTAAATGTTATTCAGGCATGTTGCATTCAGCCAATCATCACCAACCAGTCGAGTGCATTTTCGCCTCAATAAAAAAAAAAAAACAGTATAGTCACGAAATCGTGCTATGGAAAGCATGTCGAGGCACAACACTGTCTTTTGCTGCTACTGAGCTACATGAAATAAGCTTCAAAAGGACGAAAATCTGAACCAAGTTTCCGTGAAAGAAATATAGTGGAGGGATTAATGAAGGCAGTATCTAAACTCTCCAGTCCGAGAATATCTCTCCTTAGATAAACAGAAGGTAACAGTATCAAACCAAAAAAAACAAAGTGCCATAGGAGGTTAAGATGTATGATGTTAAATAAATCGCTGAGGTGGAAATCTCAAGTCATTAAGAGTAAAGGCCTCAGGCAACAGGGACACATTACCGGAAGTTAGAGGTGTGTATTGCGAAAAGTGTTAAGGGAAATGAGTGGGTGAAAAAATAATGGTTTGGAGGTAGCAAGGACAGAGGAAAATGTGTAAATGACAGTAATAATAATGCCACTGTTATAATAATAATAATAATAATAATAATAATAATAATATGAAAGAGGGGTGTGTGAGCTGGGAGCAGGGCAATGATATGGAGGGAGGCCAGGGCGACATGGAAGCGATTTGTTTGTGGCCACCCCTTACGGGATTAAGGCGTCTGGCAATAGATAATAATAATAATAATAATAATAATAATATAACGATAATGATGATGATGATGATGATGATCGTAGTAGTAGTGGTAGTAGTAGTAGTAGTAGCAGTAGCAGTAGTAGTAGCAGTAGCAGTAGTAGTAGCAGCAGTAGTAGTAGCAGTAGCAGTAGTAGTAGCAGTAGCAGTAGTAGTAGTAGCAGTAGTATTATTATTAGTAGTAGTAGCAAAATAATAATAATAATAATAATAGTAATAGTAATAATAAAACAACAGTAATAATAATCACCGTAGAAAATACTTAACGACAACTCTCAAGCCAACAGCGAGAGGTTACCAGCATTTTGGAACGTGAGCTACGGAAAGTGTTGACAGAAAGCAAGTGGGTGGAAATAAAAGTGTTGGCACGTAGTAAAAATAACACAAATTCGTCCACGCTCACCAGAACACATCCTTCAGGCGACTGTGACAGACTGGCGGAATTTGGGAGTGTGAGCTGTGAAAAAGGACGTAAAGAGACGCGAGTGGGCGGAAGAAAATTGTTTGGAAGGAAGGAAGGAAAAAAGAAAATAAAAAGAATAAGAAAAAATTTGTTCTGAAATCTCTCAGAACAACGCCGTTAGATTGGCGGAATTTTGGAGTTTGTTCCGTGAAAAGTGTTACGAGTGAGCGAGTGACTGGAAATAAAATTGCTCTCAGGTAATACACACACACACACACACACACACACACACACACACACACACACACACACACACACACACACACCAGAACACGTCCCTCAGGCAATTGTGACAGCTTAAGGGAAATTCTGGAATGTGAAATGTGAAAAATATGGGAGAGACGCGAGTGGGTGGAATAAAATAGCATGGAGGA
>NC_136978.1:16150039-16180039 GCF_032717465.1 Coenobita brevimanus
ATAATTACCTCTGCATGACGCGGGGCCTTTAAGCCCTTCAATCAGGTGACAGTTTTACCGATTTATTTTTGCTAACTCCACATAATTCAGGTTGGGGATGCTCTCTGATTTGAGAATATTAAATTAAAACTAAATCTAACTCATCTTGTTCGAAAAAGTCTCTCCAAAGCTGGATGCAAGTGTGTAGAGATGGCATTAACAATACGGAAAATACGTAACCGGGCTGATGGAGTTACTGTGAATATAACGATTTGGAGGCAGCAAGACTTACAAAAAGATGCTGTGCTATTGAATTGGTTAACAAATTAAAAAAGATTGTGACCCTTACTAAAAAAAAAAAAAAAAAAAAAAAGGCTGAATTCCTCTTACAAAAAGTTTTGTCTTTAGCTCTTATTACAATATGTTTTGTTCCTGACTCTTACTCGAAAAAATCCTGTTTCTCTTACTACAGAAAATGTTTTCAGCAATTCCGTATATTGGTACTTCTTTAGTTCAATGAATCTGAGGGGGGTCTGCTGTGGAAAATGCTACTTTAACTAGTTTTTTCACTTTCCATTTTTCATTCCCATTTGTTGTTGCCGCGGCAACTTTGGTTCACATTTTGTTTCTCCATCAACCTGGGGCTAACAATCCTTTAGGTGTATTAAGACAAGTAGATAAAGTTCCTTTTCATCCTTACTTCACTTTTAAAGACATTGTAGGATTTTTAGTGATGCTAATGGCCCTTGTATTGCTTACTTTACTCCACCTGTATCTCTTAGGAGATCCCGATAACTTTATCCCTGCAAATCCTTTAGTAACTCCAGGCATATTCAGCCGGAATGGTATTTTTTATCTGCTTATGCAATTTTGCAGTCTATTCCTACTAAATTAGGAGTAGTAATTGCTTTAGTGCTTTCGGTTGCTATTCTTATAATTCTTCCATTTACGCATTTTTCAAAATTTCGAAGGCTTAGATTTTATTCTTTGAATCAAATATTATTTTGATTTTTAGTTTCTGTAGTTGTTTTAGTAACCTGGATCGGCGCTCGTCCTGTTGTTTCGAACGCTTACCATAAGTCCTTCATTTAACTCTTAGCTACTACAGAAAGTGGTGGCGGCCATCATCCACTCATTTGATGTAGTGCTGCCTATTCTTCCTTCACCTTTAACATTCCATTTCTGTGTTTGACCTTCTTTCATTTATTTCTTTCATCCATCCTGTCGCTTTTATTACTCTTCTCTCCACTTCAGGCGGCTCTACACTCAGTGGCAAGCTTAATGGTAACCTGTAACTTAGGAAACCATTTACAACGTTGTGTTAACCATAAAATCAAATAATGGGGCGATGTGAAGTCTACTATGGTGTCCCTGTAAACTGGATGGAGACGCAAATGGGGCATCCATCCTGGAACCAAACCTCCACACTCTTCCTGCGCTATCTGCCACCAGGAAACATTGGCCCACTGCACAAAACGGCCCTGCAAAAGCTGTTGCTTGGCTGCGGTTGATGGGTCTGCTTGGTTACAGTTCCCCTGGGGTAAGGGGATCCCTTGGGTACAAGGAAGTAGAATTCTATCCTCATATTCGCTGCATTTCGTAAGGGAAAGTTTGGAGGGTGAAGTGCTTGATAGGGTACAACGAGGAAAAAAGGGTGCTGGTTCTTTGAAAGCAGTGGTAAAAACAGGGAAGCGAGCACGGAACTGAAAAAAGTCGCTGAATGACAGAATTGTGATACCAATTCTAAAGCATGGAAGTGAAGCTGGGACCTTCTTGGAAGGACACAAGTCAAGAGTTGAGAGAAATGGAAATGAGTTACTTGAGAGGAGTATGTGGAGTCACATGGAGAGAGAGGCTGACAAGTGAGGAAGTGAAGCAGCGTTGTGGTGTGGATGTGGATGTCATAGAATGCTTTAGGAGAAATACACTGAGGTAGTTTGGCCATGTGGAAAGATGGAGAGCAAGAGACTAACGAGGAGAATGTATGTGAGGTGGAGGTGGGAGAGGGAGAGGGAAGCCGTGGATGAGGTGGAGAAGGGAGAGGGAGGAGTAGGCGAAGGATGAGGTGGAGGAGGGAGAGGGAGGAGATGGAGAGCAAGAGACTAACGAGGAGAATGTATGTGAGGTGGAGGTGGGAGAGGGAGGGGAAAGCCGTGGATGAGGTGGAGAAGGGAGAGGGAGGAGGAGGCGAAGGATGTGGTGGAGGAGGGAGAGGGAGGAGTAGGCGAAGGATGAGGTGGAGGAGGGAGAGGGAGGAGGAGGCGAAGGATGAGGTGAAGGGATGGAGTGGAGAGGTATATGAGAGAGGGGGAAGTGAGCTGGGAGCAGGTGAATGAAATGGCGGGGACCCGGGTGACGTGCAGGCGATATGTTTCTGGCCACCCCTTACGGGATTGAGGCGTCTGGCAATAGACAGATAGATCGTAAGTGACAACTAAAACGGAGGGAATGGTGGGGGCTGGGAATCCCACTGCCCTCTATAAAGAGCAAACGCCGGATCCGTCAACTCCTTTCCTGCCAATGCCGTTCCTGCCAACGCCGAACCTATCAACGTCGACTCTATCAATGCCAACTTTGCCAACTCCTTATCTATCAACGTTGACCCTATCAACATCGACTGAGCCACCTTCCGCCTTAGAGTCTTTCTGGCTTGCTGCTAGATCTTCATGATTCCTTCCTTCCTCCAGTCAACAACAGCAGCAGCAACAACAACAACGTCTTGTTTTTAACTTTGGCAACAAAAAGTCCTGTTTCTAACTCCTACTACCGAAAGTTTTGTTTCCGACTTTTGCTACAAAAGTTCTGTAAAATATTTCCAACCTTATCAACCAGTCAATAATTTCTCGGGCTTCACAGTTTTCGTATACTGTATATGCCATTAACTGATTGCACTGCGCAGTTGACCCTCGCGCGGTGTTGTGCGATGAGGATCTGTCCCTTCTCTCCTTGGGGCTAAGATGCGAATGAATGTTTGAATGGATGAGTAAATTGGGAGTGTGTTGTCCTGTCTCGGCTACCTCCCTTTCCTTGGGGGAAGCAGCCTAGGTATATAGAGAGAGAGTCAGAATTTTTTTTTTATGTTTGCTACATGAGAATGGAATGGATTGTTATGAAATATATTAGGGTTCTAATATTCTGGGATGATTCTCTAGAAATACAGTTCTAGGGATGTTACTGAAACTACGTCAGTGAGAGTCAGTTGATGGAGGAGGAGCCGGTGGTGTACTGGGCAGCATATCCAGCTCGCAACGGGAAAAACTCAACTTCATTTCTAGGTGTGTGTGTGTGTGTGTGTGTGTGTGTGTGTGTGTGTGTGTGTGTGTGTGTGTGTGTGTGTGTGTGTGTGTGTGTGTGTGTGTGTGTGTGTGTGTGTGTGTGTGTGTGTGTGTGTGTGTGTGTGTGTGTGTGTGTGTGTGTGTGTGTGTGTGTGTGTGTGTGTGTGTGTGTGTGTGTGTGTGTGTGTGTGTGTGTGTGTGTGTGTGTGTGTGTGTGTGTGTGTGTGTGTGTGTGTGTGTGTGTGTGTGTGTGTGTGTGTGTGTGTGTGTGTGTGTGTGTGTGTGTGTGTGTGTGTGTGTGTGTGTGTGTGTGTGTGTGTGTGTGTGTGTGTGTGTGTGTGTGTGTGTGTGTGTGTGTGTGTGTGTGTGTGTGTGTGTGTGTGTGTGTGTGTGTGTGTGTGTGTGTGTGTGTGTGTGTGTGTGTGTGTGTGTGTGTGTGTGTGTGTGTGTGTGTGTGTGTGTGTGTGTGTGTGTGTGTGTGTGTGTGTGTGTGTGTGTGTGTGTGTGTGTGTGTGTGTGTGTGTGTGTGTGTGTGTGTGTGTGTGTGTGTGTGTGTGTGTGTGTGTGTGTGTGTGTGTGTGTGTGTGTGTGTGTGTGTGTGTGTGTGTGTGTGTGTGTGTGTGTGTGTGTGTGTGTGTGTGTGTGTGTGTGTGTGTGTGTGTATTTTCTTCTCCCTTTTCTTCTCGCCGAGTCCCTGTCCACTCAGCACAACAATTGGGGATTGGGATGGAAAACGACTATTGCGGGTCATGTTCTTAGGGAAAACTGGGACTGAGCAAAAATGAATATTACTGTCTGACTTAACCCCTTCAGCCTGAGTATACCATTATCATTTTATCCTTGCTGCTTCCAGGCGATTTTTCTCAGCTTTGGAGACACACCTTGTAGTAAAGCGGGGTTAGAAACAGTCTCCAATACCTTCTGAATAAAATCGTCCGAGAGTAGCAAGAATAAAATATGCAACTTGGTCATCTGGTTGAAGAGGTTATACTGATCCCCGTGCAGTTGAAAGGTATAATTCTGTCTTCTTCAGTTAATGGAGTATCATACGGGAAAAGAATGCCAGGTTTTGATGGAATCTAAGGGAAGGAGGTGGTAAGAGGCAAGGAGAATGAAGGTGTTGTCTTATGCGAAGTTGAGAGAGCAGGAGTAGGAGCGTCGTGGGAAGAGGCAGAGGGAGGAGGAAAGTTGTGGGAGGAGGAGGAGGAGGAAAGTTGTGGGAGGAGGAGGAGGAGGAGGAAAGTTGTGGGAGGAGGAGAAGGAGGGTCGTGGGAAGAGGGAGCGGGAGGACGGAAGTTGTGGGAGGAGGGCCTTTAGAGGAGGAGGAGGAAGACAGAAGGAATGTTTTGGAAGGAGGAGGAGGAGGAGAAAGGCCGTGAGAGGAGGAGAAGATGGCTGTAGGAGGAAGAGGAAGGAGAGAAGGTTTGTATGAGGAAGAGGGTGGTGTAAGAAGAAGGATGAGGTCTTGGAGGTGGAGGAAGAGGTCGTGTGTGTCGTACTGTAGTAGTGGGAGGGGAGGAGAGGGGGAGAGGATTAGAGAAGATCAGGCAGTGGGACCAGACGAGGTGACGGGCAGTAGGAGAGGAAAGTGAGAGGGAAGGAGACGTGTGGTGAAGAGAGGGAAGGTGAGGGAAGAAGGGAGAGGCGATGAGGGAAAGGAATGGTGGGGAAGGAGACAGCCTAGGAGAAAAGGATGAAGGAGAAGGAGACAGAGGTAACCAGAAAGCACTCAAAGAGTGTATACCTCCGTCAGTGCCATTGCCATTAAAAAGGATCCGGACCCGGATCCGTGGAGATCTTGTGTGAAATACATAGGATTCAGATCTGCCCCAATATTTAATCGATTGTTCCTTGACCCATGGCCCACTCTTCCAAAAATTTTTACTGAAATTCACTGAGAACTTTTGGAGATATTGTGCGGGATACATAGGATCTGGATCCGCCCCAAAATTTAATCAGTTCTTCCATGGCCTATGACCAACCCTTCCACAAAATTTCACTGAAATACATCAAGAACTTTTCGAGATATCGTTTGGACAAACAGACAAACACAGGTGAATAACTAACCTCTTCCAACTTCGTTGGCGGAGATAATAAGATGTGGGAAGAAGATATAACATAATTATAGTCTCCAACAACCAGCCTCCACATCCACACCACAACGCTCCTTCACTTCCTCATTTACCAATCTGTCTCTCCATGTAACTCCACTTGCTCCTCTCAGATAATTCATTTCCGAGGAGATGAAAGAAGTACTAGATGTTTGCTTTCCTTTGTACTTCTTGGTGCAAAGACATCAAAGGTAAAGAAAATTAGCAAAGATCAGGCAGTATGAACCAGATGAAGCGGCGGGGAGTTGGAGAAAAGAGAGTGAGACTTGGAGGTGAGGTAAGGAAGGAGACATGAGAGTAGAGATGGCAAGGGAGGAAATGGAGAGAGTACGAGAGAGGCAGCGAGGATTAGGGAAGATCAAGTTGTGCGGGCCGGGGGAGGTGACGGGATGCGGGGAAGGAGTGAGAGAGACGTGGAGGAAAGTGAGAGAAGGAGGGAAGGTAGAGACGGAAGGAAGGAAACAGGTAGTGAGAGGAGAGGAGAGAGAGGTGCTGAGGAGAAGGACAGGGATGGAAGGACACAGGCAGTAAGGGCAAGGAAAGGGAGGGAATGGAAGTGGGGGAAGGGAAGTGGCGATATCGGAAGGAAGAAGAGTGTAGTTAAGGGAAAGAAATGACGGTGTGGAGGACGATAAACTGGCAGTTAGGAGAGGGCAGAGAGAAGGGGAGGGGAAACCAGTGAAGCGAGAGGAAGGGAGGATGTGGAGGAAAGGAGAGGAGTGATAGGAGGTACCAATGGAAGGGAGAAACAGTTGAAGGACGAGAAAAGGAGAGACCGTGAGGAGAGGGGAGGGGATGATCTGAAAGGATTAAGACAAGAGGGAGGAATAGAGTGGTAGGGAAAGACTGGTAGAATAGAAAAAGAGACAGACGGTGAGACGAGGGGAATCAGTAATATGGAGGGGAAATGACATACAGAGAGGGGAAGGCAGAGTAAGGGAGGGAAGCGAAGGGTAGGAGGTAAAGCAGGGAAGGTAGTAAGGGTATAAAATATAGCAGAGTAAGGGGAGGGGAAGTAGTGATGTGAAGGGAGACATACAGAGAAGGGAAAGAAGACTAAGGGCGGGGAGATGAATTTAAGGAAGAAAGCATGGAATGAAGAGCGAGCTAGGTAAGGAGGGAAGGAGAAATGAGATAAAGTGAAGGGAGAGGAAATGACAATGTGCAAAGGGAAAGCCTGGAAGTGAGGGGGAGGGACGGCGGGATGAAAAAGTGGAGGAAGGATGGAATGGGAAAGCCGGGCCGTGAGGGAGGAGAAATGTAGGAAGAGAGGAGGGAGATGAGGTGAAGAAGTAGAGGAGATGTAATAAAGGAAAAAAAAAAAGAAAGAAAGATGAGGAGAGGTGAGGTGAGGAAGGAGAGAAGAGCTGATGTGAGGTAAGGTGAGATTAAGAGGTAGATGTACGAGTAGAGGAGAAGAGGGGATAGACGAGAAAGGGTGAGGTAAGGAAAGGTGAGAGAGGTAAGAGGCAGCGATGGCAGGTGAGGTAAGAGAGGTGAGGGTAGCAGGTAGGGACGAGATAATCCCATGAGCCAGTGCTGTGCCACCTGTCAGCTCCCACAGACCCGCCTCCCCCGCGCCTCTCTATGTGATCACAGTCCCTTCCCTGATGCCCAGCGGTCCTCCTACGTGCCACACACCCATTACATGTCACCATTCACATGCTATTACCTACCGTTTATCCTGAATATAGGCTAGGAGTGTGTCATTCAGGACTGACGTGATAGTGTTAGCGGAGTTTTTGTGGAAGGTCACTAAGGATAGTCAGATTATCAGACTGTCCCTGCCTCAGCTTGAAATCGATCTCGCAGTCTTGCAGGCAACAAGCTGCTTCTCTAACCACTTGGCCACCGTCATAACCATGTCATGTGGGGATGTATGCATTTTTATTAAATTCTTGCTAACTCCAGATGATATGTTTGGCTTAGGGGACACCTATCCAACTACAAGTGTTAGATTTAGCCTTCTAAATTCCCTGTCCAAGGGTTTCTTATGCTGAACGAATCTGACTGGCAACAGCAAAAATATAATAAAAATGACCTACTCGGGACGAAAGGAGTAGTTATGACAGCGCATAGTTCCACATTAGTGTTGCTGCCAACCCCAGTTATAAGGTGCACTGGAAAACTGTAAAGATTATTAAGAATTTGTGCAGTTTATACTAAATTAACTGAACTGTTCGAGGCACTTCAAAATGATGCGTGATCATTCTCGTACAAATGAGCAATCATCATCCCCAAGAGTCCAGTGAAGGTGTCTGTCAGCTACTGGTTGTTAGCTTTCCCCTCTCAGCCTCAGAATTCTTACGACATTCATCTCTTCATAGTGTTTTCTGTTTGCCTTTCCTCTCCATCCATCTCCGAGCTCCCATTCAGCTACCCTGATACTGTCCATCGTTACCTGTCTAAAAATAGACGTGACCTGCCCGCATTCATTTCCACAGTTTATTTTCTGTGATTGTATCCTCTCCTGTTGCCCTCGGACACCAAGAATACGAAGGTGATGCGTGCTTACTTGCTGTTGTCGGTATTGTTGCTTATCATCATGTTATTTTACCCACCAACTCCCCATATAATGCCTAACAAAATCCTTTCCTTTCCTACTTTGACTATTCCTTAGTTTCTGCTGAACCAGTGTCAGATGTATAGGTTAGAACGGTATAGGTACAAACTGCTTTTACTTCACTGTATATACTCGTACATTTCACTTATAACATAGGAATATTTTTATTTTTCATGATGTTATGTGATCTACCCAAAGTCCTTCATCTAATATTTTTCATTTCATTTCGGTGTCGTGAACTGGTACTTTCTGAATTGGCTTCTTGTGTACCAAAATACAGGGTGGTCCATAAATAGCGCAACACTAGAAACTCATCTGGCGGTATCGTGAGTGTTGCAGGAATGGCTGAGTATGCTGGTGTGGGCGTGAATGTGGCAGTGGGAGTAGGATATGAATAGATGATGCAGGATAGACATTGATAGCGCTGAGTGAACGGACCCCGCAACACACGAGATATCGTCCAGCAGAGTGGAAGAGGAGCATTATATATTATGAACCTCACCACACTCACGTACATCATCTATTTTTAAGGGAAAGGAGTGAACATTATCTGACTGACATAGCTTTCGATTTCACGTTTGCTTTTGACCCAGGCCCAAGGAAGGCTGTCACTGGACCGTGCCTTTTTTCAAGTACTATGTCGTCACCAATTCAGGGATGTTCAGTCACTCACTTTGATAATCCTTTCAGTACGATGGCGCATTATTGTAGCTACTCTTGCTGCAATCAGATAGGCTAACATCATTCTGCTTAGGACAGTTTTCTGGTGGTCTGTCTGTCTATACCAAGACGCCTTAATCCCAGAAGGGGTGACCACAAACAAATCGCCTCCATATCGTCCTGTCCACTGCCATTACTCTGTCTTATCCCTAACTTACACCTCCCTCTCTCACATACTGTGCAAGTACCTCTTCACTCTATCCCTCCATCTCATCCTCGGTCTCCTCCTTCCTCTCCGCCCCTTCCTCCTCATTCACATACACTCTCCTCGTTAGCCTCACTCTCCATCATCTACACATGGCCAAACCACCTCTGTGTATTTCTCCTAACGCTTTATATCACATCCACATCCACACCATAACGCTCCCTCACTTCCTCATTTACCAGTCTCTCTCTCCATGTAACTCCACATGCTCCTCTCAATTCACTTTCGAAGTGGTGAAAGGTTTAATTCAGCTGAGAGTTAGTCACAGGAACCTGACTGCAAATAATATCAACAACCTTTTCATGGCCATAACAGTTTCCTAATCCAGGTCACGCCACACAATTTTATTAAACTAAAAGTGAGTTCTATGAGCCTGAGAATTAATAAGAGTGATGTGACCGTCTTTACCTTCTACTTTACCCATTTTCACTCTCTTCAAAGCTTTCCTTATCATTCCTAATCGAAGGCTAAGAATCACCCTGTCCACCATTCCCCTATTCTCAGCCGACCCACCTGCTACAAACCCATGCATAAAAATCCACTGTTTAGACCATATAATTCTTCATGTTTCTCACTTCCCTAGAATTTCTCAGATCAAATGTTTGGTTACCGCTTGAGCCACTTCGTTAATATAATTTTCCAGTGCATTTGAGCGCTGTATAAATGTATCTTGCTGTTTAAAATATTACTCACTTCTGGTTAAATTCGTTTTATGTTTTTTTTTTTAATTAAATGTAGTTTCCACGCTCTGGGGGTAAATATTAGTTTCGCCTCCAATTCATACATGTTTTTCAAAAGCTGTTTATTCAGTATATTACACAGCACTGTACCTTACGTATTTTCTTGCATTACTTTTTTAGTGTGTGTGTGTGTGTGTGTGTGTGTGTGTGTGTGTGTGTGTGTGTGTGTGTGTGTGTGTGTGTGTGTGTGTGTGTGTGTGTGTGTGTGTGTGTGTGTGTGTGTGTGTGTGTGTGTGTGTGTGTGTGTGAGAGAGAGAGAGAGAGAGAGAGAGAGAGAGAGAGAGAGAATGTCGGTGAAGGATATATACAACAACAATAGGGCCTGAGAACATCAGCATATACATTTCCCTCAGAATATATGCACTTCCTTTCTCTCTCTCTCTCTCTCTCTCTCTCTCACACACACACACACACACACACACACACACACACACACACACACACACACACACACACACAAACTCACCCCCCCACACACACAAACTCACCCCCCCACACACACAAACTCACCCCCCCCACACACACACACAAACTCACCCTCCCACACACACAAACTCACCCCCCCCACACACACAAACTCACCCCCACACACACACAAACTCACCCCCACACACACACAAACTCACACATCCACACACACACGACCTCTCATCGCAATATTCCACACAAACATCCTTCCACAAACACAAAAACACACGAGGCAACACAAACAAAGACAAAACGAAGGCAAAGCAAACAGAGGCGCGCATGGAGAGGCATAAAACTAAATGGGAGGGGAAAAGACTGGGAGAAACAGCGAGGAGGTGAGTGAGGAGGAGAAAGAGAGGTGATGGGAAAACGAGAAGTAAACAGAAGGAAGACAAACAGGCGTGAAAGAGAGAGAGAGAGAGAGAGAGAGAGAGAGAGAGAGAGAGAGAGAGAGAGAGAGAGCACCATCTTCTCACCTGGCCTCAGACAATCACCTGTAATCACTCTTCTCTTATCTCATCTCTCCTCTTCTTTCCTCTCTCCACACTTCTTTATCATCGTCAGCATTCTCCTCTTTCCATCTCTCTCCTACCTCTCTTTCCTACTGTCGTCATTATCATCATCATCATCTCTCCTCGCCTCTCCTCTCTCCTCTCCTCACCTCTTTATCATTTCCAGCATTTCCCTCTTTCCATCTCTCTTCTTCCTCTCTCTTTCCTACTTTCATCATCAATCATCATCATCATCATCATCATCATCACCAGCAGCAGCATCCTCTCCTCTGACTTCTTTACCATCCCCCTTCTTCCTCTCTCTCTCTCTCTCTCTCTCTCTCTCTCTCTCTCCTGTCTACTTCCATTATTATTATCCTCTCCACTTTTCATAATTTCTTACTATTCATATTTTCCATCTTCCAATCCATCTCACCATGTATGTGTGTATGTGTGAATGTAAATATGTATATGTATGAATGTACGTATGTATGTATGGACAGTGAGTATGTGTGCATGTATGTGTGTGTATGTATGTATCGGTGTCGCCTTCATTTTTTCCTCACCTTCCCTTTGTCCCCTCAGCAATATTCTTTTTTAATGCCCCGATAATAACATTGTCTCTCTCTCTCTCTCTCTCTCTCTCTCATTTAATGCTTCACCCTCTTTTTATCAGTGACATTTTCTCCGTCATTTTACTGGCATTTCCTTGTTATTTGTCGTCATCTTCGCTCCATATGTTTCTTTCACTGTAGTATGTTCTTGTTTCATGTGTGCATTTTTTGGTTTTATTTTACTTTATTGATAACATTTTTCCACTCACTCCTCTTCTTTCCCCACTCCAAATTTCTCCTTTCACTCCCTTACTTTCTTTTCCCACTCCCTCCCTCTTCCCGCTTTCTTCTTTCCTCGCATCCCATCCTCCTAACTTTTCTCCCTCCTTCTCTCCCTCCCTGCACTCCTTCGTTACTACAATTTCCTCTCTCTCTCTCTCTCTCTCTCTCTCTCTCTCTCCTTTATCTTCCCTCTCCTTCACAACCTCCTCCTTTCTCTCATCCTTCCTCCATTCTTTCCCTTTTATCCTTATTCACCTCCATTACCTCCTCTCTCTCTCTCTTTTCGTCTCTCTCCCACTGTCTCCTTTTCACGCCTTCCTTGTTCTCTTTCTTTTCACTCTCCCCCTCACACTTAACTCCGCCACCAGAATGTCTTCCTATTTCATATTTATTATTGTTATTACGAAACGATTTTATTCATTTCAGGGTGGACTTTGAGAGAGAGAGAGAGAGAGAGAGAGAGAGAGAGAGAGAGAGAGAGAGAGAGAGAATTACATAGTCACACAGTCCTTACCCGATGGTCCAGCCTGAATAATACCGCGCAAATTCTCCATCTCTTCACCCTCACACTTTTCCTTCACACCACTACCTGGCTCTTTCCCTTATCAGTCTCCCTCAGATCTTCCCGTTGTGTTTTTCCTGTCTTTATTCTCACTGCTCTCCTACTCCTCCCTCAAATCTTCATTTTTTCTTATGGCATTCCTCTCATTCTCACTGTCTCTTCCTTTCGTCAGTCTCTCAGCCCATCCTCCTCCTGTCCTCTTCCTGTTCACTTATTCTCGCTGTCTCTCCCACTCTTCTTTCAGTCTCTATCAATTATTTCTTATCCTTTCGTCTTCTTTCACTCCAATCACTAACTCTTTCTCATTTATTCTACAGCCTCTTTCAAATCTTCCTCTTTTTCCACTCTCCTTTTTCTCACTTTCTAACTTACTCTTCCCTAAAATTTTTCTCTTTTCTTCCTCTACTTCCATTTCTCATTTTCCACACTCTTTCCAAACGTTCCCTCATTGTCCATCTACTCTCCCTCAGCATGTCAGTTCTTCCTCTTCTTTTCTCACTCTCTTAGTCTCCTAGTCTTTGTTCAGTCTTGTCTTTCTCTACCCCAGTCTGCTCAGCCTCTCTTCCCCTACTCCTTCGTCTTATCCTCACAATCACTCAGTCTCCCTCTCTCACTTCTTTCTCCCTCACTCTCACTTTCTTCCTCACTCTCTTCTAGTATCCCCTCTTTTCTAGATTCCCTCCCACCCTGTTCTTCTAATCTCTCTCTAGTACTGTTTAAATGATCACTACCCACACTTTACCACCATCTTCCCCTCTCTCTCCCCCCACTCCCACTTATCTCTCCACAAGCCCTCCTTCAACTCTTACCAACTCCCTCCTCCTCTTCTCCCTTCTCCCATACTCTCACTCTTTTCTCCCCTCTCCCCTTCTCATCTCTTATCTCCCCCCTCCCCTTCTCACCCCTTCCCCTCCCCCCTGTTCATTCTTTTATAGGACTGGCAGGGTGGTGGAGTCTTCGTGCTTTCTGTAACCATTAAGTCTGCTGTCATCTGCATTCCTTTATACTCCCCCTTTACTCACCCCTCCTCTCCCCATTTCTTCTCTCTTTTCCTACTCTCCCTTCCATTGACCATCTATTCTTCCTTTACCCCCTCCTCCTCCATTCTGTTCTCTTCCCTCTCCCTCTCTGTTCCTCTTTCTCCTTTACTTCCTCCTCCTCTGCTTCCATCCTTCCCTCTCCCCTACTCTCCTCCATCCCTGCCCTCTTCCCACCTCATCTGTCCTCTCCCTCCACGCCCCTCCCCTTCTCTTCTTTCTCCCTCACCCTTCCTCCACCTCTCCCTTCTCTCTTGTCTTTCCCCTACTCTCGTTCTCACTCCTCTCCACTCCTATCTCCACTAGCCGTTCCACGACAAACCCTCCACTCGCCACTCCTCCCCCCTTCTCTCTCTCTCTCTCTCTCTCTCTCTCTCTCTCCCCCCCCCTATCTCACATTAAACCACTGCGCACACTCTCACTTAATATACCCCTCCAGTAATGAAAGCACGCACCTCCCACACTCTTACTCCCTCTCCTTTGTTATTGTCACTTTTTTACTGTCATGCGATTCTCTCTCTCTCTCTCTCTCTCTCTCTCTCTCTCTCTCTCCTTTCCATTCTGTCCTTCTCTTTTTCCTATCCCTCCTCGTCTTTTCAATCTCCTCCTTTTCGTTTTACAGCCTTTGGGAGCCTGGTGTGTGTGTGTGTGTGTGTGTGTGTGTGTGTGTGTGTGTGTGTAGAGAGAGAGAGAGAGAGAGAGAGAGAGAGAGAGAGAGAGAGAGAGAGAGAGAGAGAGAGAGAGAGAAACTCGGTAGTAAGGTTGAAAGTCAGACCGCGTATCGTTGGTTGAGTCACAGTAATAGCACACCGTATGTCATCTTTCACCTGGAGCCAATTACGCTGCTCCGATATTATGCTCAGCAGCCTAGAAAACTACACTTCACTGCGATACAAAGTCCAGATTCCCAAGGCCATCTGAATCATTAAATTTGCTGTAATAGGGTAACATCCAATTTTCACCTAAACATCCGCCAAGATCCTCTCTCTGAATACGCTTTTGTAAAGGGAATCGTTTCAGTGTTCCAGGAATTCATCTTGCACTGGTAATGGAAACGTTAGTCACAGGATTATTTAAAGAGAATAATTGTCACAAATTTTCCTCTGGGGAATAATTATTAAATTTTGTCGCCAGTGATTAAAAATAGTTAATATTTCCATTTGCCCCCTGAGATATACCCCCACTTTGGAAATCATTGTCTTGGAGGAATACAGGAAGGAACACCCAGGCAGTGCAACACCCGCGCCCACTGACTGGCCTAAGGTCCGAACATATGACTTTGCCCTGTGACCTTAAACTTCGGCCGACTGCTCTCAAAATCTAATTCATGCCTGACTCTCAGCCCTTCCACCAAATTTGTTTCATATCAGATCAGAGCTATGTAAGTTGACTTTGCCCACTGAGTTTGACCTTTGACCTTTCCTTGCAACCTTGATCTGCGACTGATTGTTCTCAAAATCTAATTCGTTTATCCTTGCCTCGCCTTAAACCCTTTCTCAAAGTCTGGTCTAAATCTGATAAAAACTAAGTTGGTCCTGCCACGTTACCATGACCTTTTACCTGTTATTCTTAAAAACAAGTCGGCCCCTTGGGTGTTCCTCAACCCTGTGGTTCAGACCGGATTAAATTTGGTTTAGTAATCGTTTTCACACACAGACACGGGACGAACTTTGACCTTGCCCTGTGACCTTGACTGTACATTGATTGTTCTCAAAATCGAAGCCCTTTCTCCTTGCCTAATCCTTAATCCTTCCACCATGATCGTTTATATCGGATAAAAACTGCTTAAACTGAGCTTACTAAGCCAGATTTTACCTAACAATGTGGCCATTACCTTTGCTCAACTGTTTTGAAAAACAATAGGTCTACTCCTTTGTTATCCCTCCACCTTTCCGCCAAGTTTGGTTTAAATCGCATAAAAACTGAGTTATTTTGGTCACACAGGTAGACAGACAAACCGACAGACAGACGAACAGTCAGACCTACAGAGAGAGAGAGAGAGAGAGAGAGAGAGAGACACACACACACACACACACACACACACACACACACACACACACACACACACACACACATGCACGCGCACGGATCATAACACCCACTGTGGCTTCGCGAGTGCAGTGTAAGGATAGCCTGGTATTAGTAAAAATATAAAAAAAAGAAAAAAAAATTCTTCTACTGTAATGGGAAGGTTGGTCCTTTAGATGAATATAATCGTCTGGTGGTGGAAAGAATATAAAGACTCATTATTTCGAGGACACTGTGTCTGTCAGTATCACTCTAAATATTAAACACCACTTTAAATTCCTCAGTCCAAGTGGTCTTTCCCAAGTTTAATAAAATCGTCTGGTGGCAGGAGGAAAGAGAGAGAAAAGCCGTCGTCGTAGTGAAGGGATGAAAAGCTATACACTAGGATATCAAAGCGATTTCTGTCCTCTTACCCCTATTTTGTATCCTCTGTATTTTTTTGGGGCGAGGCTGACCCCTCTAAAAATAATGGTAGAATATTTTGTATAGTGGAAGACATTATCAAGGAACCAGGCGAACTGAACTGAGAAGTTTGTATTGAAATCCAAGTGTTTTTCCCCAATTTGATTTTTTTTTTTTTTTTTTTTTTTTGAGGGACAACAATTGCTGGGGAAGGGAGGCAACCTCCCTAAATTTCGCAAAAAGAGTCCATTTTACAACATGTACTTAGATACCAAAATCACATTTACCTCCTTTCACTGTTTCTGAGAGTTTTTGATTGTGATGGGGAGGAGGGGCTGACCCACCTAAAAACATGGCTGGAAAATTGTATATAGTAGGACACCTTTGGAGTAACTAGACGAACTCACCTAAGAAGTTTCACTGAACTCCATCAAATAGCTTAGTAGGAGTTAAGGCTCAAACACAGGTGCAAACTGGCACACACAAAGACAGGCTGAATCTCGCGCAACGATATAGGTCGAGTTGCCGAAAATAATACCATCCTATTTCGCAGGACTGAAACAGACATACAACAGAAAGCTTAGGTGTAATGCTCAATGTAAATCGCTGATGCCATGAAGCATCCCATGCCACTCTGAAAACCGGCCTTGGTAGAAAGAATACAAAAGACATCATCGTAGTGAAAGTATTAAAAATTAGTCTGAGGATTGGAAAATGAAAAAAGAAAGTGATTATAGTAAACAACAGGTAATGGAGATAAGCAAGAGATACTTCCTAAGCCGAAACAGAGTGGCGAGAAGAAAACAGAAAGCGTCAGTGTATTGGAAAGGCTTACAAGGCCAGCACAGAGAGTTATTATTTAAACAGATATCCGAACACAAGGTTATATATGCATTTTGGCGAAATGCAAGTGAATCTGAATTTACCCTGAAGCAACTGGACCCTAGAGGGGAAAGGGTACGGAGGACAGAGAATAGGGTAAGTGGATAGGGTAGGGGAATAGAGGATGGGGTAGGGAGATAGATAATGGGGTAGGGGATAGAGGCTAGGGTAGGGGGAAGAGGATAGGGTATGGGATAGAAGATAGGGTAGAGGGATAGAGGATAGGGTAGGGGGATAGGGGAAAGTTGGGGGGGACAGAGGATAGGGTAGGGGGATACAGGATAGGGTAGGGGGATAGGGGAGAGGGTAAGGGGATAGAGGAAAGAGTAGGAAGATAGAGGATAGGTAGGAGGGAGGAAAAGGATAGGAGAAAAGGAAATGCAGGGAATGACAGAGCGCAGGCGAAAGAGAAAAGGGTAGGAGGACAGAGAAGACGAGAAGGTGAAGGAGTAAGGGGGGCGAAGAATAGGGAAAGAGAAAAGGGCAGGGGCGGATGATAGGAAATGGGGAAATGGTAAGGAGGTTGCAGGGAAAAGGAGAAGGGGAAAAGATGAGGAAGAATATGGGAAGGAGAAATAGTAGGGGACAGAAGATAGGGATGAGGAAAGAGCAAGGGGCACTGGATAGGGGAAGAGGAAATGGTAGGGAAGGCAGAGGACAGGGGAAGAGGAAATGGTAGGGAGGCCGAGGACAGTGGATGAGGAAAGGATACGTGGGGGAAGGACAGGGAACAGGGGGGAAAGAGAAGTGGTGAGGGGGTTGTGAATAAATTGGACGAGGGAAGGATGATAAAAAGAAAGATAGCTTACATTTGGAAAGGGGGAGAGGGATTTAAAGAGAGTGCGCGAGGGGAGACGAGAGAATGAAATGAGGGGAGAGGGAGAGGGACAGAAGGGAAAAAAAAGAGGAGGGAGAGAAGTGGGTGGAGAGAACAAGGGAATGGGAGAAGAGATGAGAAGAGAAGAGGAGAGAGAGAGAGAGAGAGAGAGAGAGAGAGTGTGTGTGTGTGTGTGTGTGTGTGTGTGTGTGTGTGTGTGTGTGTGTGTGTGTGTGTGTGTGTGTGTGTGTGTGTGTGTGTGTGTGTGTGTGTGTGTGTGTGTGTGTGTGTGTGTGTGCGTGTATGCGTGTGTGCGTGCGTGTGCGTGCGTGTGTGTGCGTGCGTGTGTGTGCGTGCGTGTGTGTGCGTGCGTGTGTGTGCGTGCGTGTGTGTGCGTGCGTGTGTGTGCGTGCGTGTGTGTGCGTGCGTGTGTGTGCGTGCGTGTGTGTGCGTGCGTGTGTGTGCGTGTGTGTGTGCGTGCGTGTGTGTGCGTGCGTGTGTGTGCGTGCGTGTGCGTGTGTGTTACGTACATAGAGACCTTATCCAGTGCATTACTTCCTACGCGATCCAGCCTGAGCAAAAACACCGTCCTTTTTATTTTTTTAACCTAAGCTAGATAACAGGACAGCATGGAAGAAAGTCCTCCCATACTCTCCCGTACCCCCCAGACCCTCCGGTAATCCGTCGTGCAGGATAATAGCTAAACACACACACACACACACACACACACACACACACACACACACACACACACACACACAGACAGAGGAACGATAAGTCTGAAGGAATGACAGGACAGTGAAATATATGACACAAATATAATCCCACAACGTATAAATATGACATTTTAAAATTTCCCTTTATTTTTCATATATCTTCAGGCTTATATGAGCTAAAAATTAATGTCAATATTCCCAATTTTTTAATACATAATTTTTCATGGTCATACACACACAAGGCAAATGCTGTCAAGTGGCGATATCCTTCTAAACACGTCAATAAAGATGCTGTGTTTTTCGCCCCATACTCGTAGTCTGTCCCAATCCCCTATCACATCGCGGGAGAAAAAAATATATTTGTGGTGTCTAGGTTAACTTTGTGTTCCTCAAGTTTGAAGTTTAAGAGGGGAAGAGGGAGAAGACGCACTGAGACGAACTGAACTTGTCCCATAAATCTTGGAAATAGAGAAAGTAAGAGCTAGGGTGGGCGGGGAAGAAGAGGGAGAGAGAGAGAGAGAGAGAGAGAGAGAGAGAGAGAGAGAGAGAGAGAGAGAGAGAGAGAGAGAGTCTTCCTATCTTCATGCTACTCTCAAGGACTTTATTCACTAACACAGATTTTCAAGCTGAAGGAGTTAAACACGGACATCCCTATTCCCTTCAGTACAAGACGCCTTTCTAAACTGATGTAAAATTGTCTGATGGCCAAAAAAAAAAAAAAAAAGAAAAAAAAAGAAAAAGAAAGATAAAAAAAATATTACGTCTGGCAAAAAGGACTGAGCTGGAGGAGACAGATATGGCCTTCAGTAAGAGGGACACTAACTGAGCTGAATAAAATCGTGCGTAGGAGAACCAAAAGTCACAATAGCAGCTGCAACCCAAGGCTCATGTGATTGAGAACCCAGCGGACAGGAAGCTGAAATTGCCCACCATCCTTCTTTCGGGAGTTAGGAAGGGGGTTGAGGGACGTTTGTATAACCAGGTAGCTCCATTGCTCGGTTATACTGGTACTGCCAGGTAAAGGCGTCCCTCACCTGTACCGCACCAAGATAAAAATGAATCATGCGTTTCCAGGCTAAGGGAATGAATACAGATTTTCTTCCATAACCTCAGTCAGTCCCTTCAATACGAGAGGCTTTTCCTGGCCTGAATAAAATCGTCTGGAAGTGGCAAGAATACAGTAAAACTAGGGTCGTCTGGAGGGAGGGGTAAGCACAACTTTACTCCTCATCCACGTCCACCTGACCTGATCCCAACTGCGGCCCCAACAAAATGCTCTCTTCGTAAGGGGAGGGGAGGTGAAAGGAAGAGGATGAAGAGAAGAGCGAGGAAAAGGAAAGAGAGAGAAAGAGAGAAAGGGAGGGATGGAGGGAGTGGGGGTGAAGGAGAGGGGGTGTGGGAGGGGGAGGGGAAGGAGCGGAGAAGGGGGAGGGAAAATGATGAAATGGAAGCTGAGTAGAAGCAAGATGAGAGGGGAAGGGAAGGACAGGGCACAGGGGGAGGGGGAGGAGAGAGAGAGGGCGAGTTGGAAGGAAAGGATTAGGAGGAAGAAGAATAGGAAGAGGAGACGGAAAGTGGAAAGGGGAGGCAGGAGAAAAGGAAGCGGAAGGCAAACTGTGGAAGGAGTTGGAGAGAGAAGAGCAGAGAGGGGAAAGGGATAGGAAAAGGAAAGGAACTGGGAAGGGGGCGGCGAAGGGGAAAGTAGAAGAAGAAGAGGAGGGAGTGGAGAAAAATACGGAAAGAAGATTCTCAGCTCAAAGGGACGTGGCAGATGCATGAAGAAACTGGGCGCAGGAATGGATGCAGTCTGAGTGTGAGATGCTGTGTAGATTGAAAAGTGTGCCGAAAATGATAGTCTTATATGGAACAGTCAGGGAAATGGGAATCTTTGATCTGAGTTGCTTGATGGTGAGTTATAGTGAGAATAAGAAAGAGATCTGAGCTGCAGGAAAGATAAGCTGATTGGGAGGTGCAGGGAAACTGAGCAATGTGGATGATTACATTGTTTCCTGGGTAGAAAATTATAGGGATGCTATATTTTCTTGCACACATTTAACCGTCTTCAACACAATGACATTTTTACTTATTCTTGAAACCACCAAACGATGCAATTCAACCCAGGGAAGGTCTCTAGTAATGAATGAGTTAATGAAGGCAACATCTAACCCATTCAGTTCGAAAATCTCCCCTATGCTGAATAAAATAATTTGAAGATAGAAAATAAATGGAAGACGTCATGTACTCAGTCTCCGAAGCCCACCCAGCAAAATACAATCGTATGGCGTTAGCTGGAATAGAATGCTAGAGTTGTCTCGACCATGAAAGGATTAATGGTACCAATATTAACACTTTGGTTCCCATGACCCAATATCAAGTGAATAAAATCGTTTTGAGTTATCTGAAAATAAATAATGGAGTTGTCTCAATCATGAAAAGATTAATGGTAACAGTCATAACAATCAGATCCCATGACTCTTAGCTTAATAAATCGTCTGGTGTGGGATGGAAGAGTTGTCTCCACCGTGAGAGGGTATGCAGAATCATAGGCGGGTACAATTACAGCCTTACGCCAATAAGTTTGTGTATTAGATAGAAAACGACGATTATTTAAGAAACCATTACCAGTGTTGTGTGTGTGCGCGTGTGTGTGTGCGCGTGTGTGTGTGCGCGTGTGTGTGTGCGCGTGTGTGTGTGCGCGTGTGTGTGTGCGCGTGTGTGTGTGCGTGCGTGTGTGTGTGTGCGCCCGTGTGTGTGTGTGTGTGTGTGTGTGTGTGTGTGTGTGAACAATTTAGCCAGAACAGTTTTGATGTGACTGGGACCAAATTTTGTGGAAGGGTCTAGGGTATGGGAAGGTTAAAGTGACTTGATTTTGAAAACAAGCAGTCAAAGATCAAGGCCACAGGGCTAGGTCTAAGGTCAAGGTCATAGGACAAGGTCAACTCATGCAGTTTTGATTTGATGTGGACCAGACTTAGTAGAAGGGTAAAGGTCAGACAAGAATGAAGTAATTCGATTTTGAGAGCAATCAGTGGATGCTCAAAGTCAGAAGGCAAAGTGAAATGTCCAGCCCTTAGTGCAATATGGAGGTACAGGTGTTGCCCTCTCCGACAGCATCTCCTTGTTACAGTCTTTTTACTCAGCTGGGGGAAACCTCATAAAGAAGGGGTTAACTACACACTGACAATGCCACCAACTCCCACTTCTGTCTCCTATTACTGTATGCAGTCTCAGTTATCTATAACAATCGATTCATAGCCTCCTCTTCCTCCAACATCCCCATCCTAATCTACTCTAACTCCGTAAGTCTCCATGATTCCTAACAGTACCTAACCCAGCCGAACTTCGTCCCTCCAACCTAACTCAACCTAACCTTACAGTCCTTCATTATCCTTCACCAAACCAATCATAAGTTAATCACAGTCTCCTACGTCACCCCTAACCTATCTTATCTTCAAATGCTTTCAAAATCCTAATCTAACCTCACACCAAACTCCAACAACGCTAAGCACATAACCCCTCAACTGCAGATCCCCCCCCAGCTGCAACGCCCCCTCCCCACCAGCTGCAACTCCCCCTCCCCCCCAGCTGCAACCCCCTACCCCCAGCTGCAACTCCCCCCCACCTCCCACCCCCGCGGCTACATTGCACAGTCCAGCATGGTTCAACAAAGAAGTGTTTATCTCGTGTTCCTACAATAATACACAATTACTCTCTTCCCACACTCTTACCCGCTTCACCACGATGATATCCGCCAGTGTTTGTGTGGGAAGGCAATGAAAGCAGGGGTGAATAGGGGTGAGTTAATTCTCGATTGTGATTTATACAGGGAGACTATTCACCTTTTACTCAGTCTCTCTCTCTCTCTAACTAGGGTCAACAAGATACAGGAACGTGGTGTGGGCAGGGTAGGTCAGCTTATGATACGATTACTGCACACCAAATGCTACATCTCTCTCTCTCTCTCTCTCACACACACACACACACACACACACACACACACACACACACACACTATGGTCAAAAAGATACAGGAACGTGGTGCAGAAAGGGTAAGTCAGCTTATGATATGATTGCTGCACACCAAATGCTACCTCTCTCTCTCTCTCTCTCTCTCTCTCTCTCTCTCTCTCTCTCTCTCTCTCTCTCTTTCGGGTCAACAAGATACAGGAACGTGGTGTAGGCAGAGTAGGTCAGCTTATGATGATTGCAACACACCAAATGCTACCTCTCTCTCTCTCTCTCTCTCTCTCTCTCTCTCTCTCTCTCAAGTCGTCGCCCCCATGATGAATAAAATCGTCTGGCGTACACAACAATAAAGCAGCATAATACGTCACCTGATTCACTGTATCGATGGGCTTGGTGAACAAACAATCCCATCTCACAATCTACTCATAATCTCTTCTCACTATCTACTCATAATCCCTTCTCAAATCTACTCATAATCCCTTCTCAAATCTACTCATAATCCCTTCTCAAATTTACTCATAATCCCTTCTCACAATCTGCTCATAATCCCTTCTCAAATCTACTCATAATCCCTTCTCAAATCTACTCATAATCCCTTCTCAAATTTACTCATAATCCCTTCTCACAATCTGCTCATAATCCCTTCTCAAATCTACTCATAATCCCTTCTCACAATCTGCTCATAATCCCTTCTCACAATCTGCTCATAATCCCTTCTCACAATCTGCTCATAATTCCTTCTCGTAACAATCACACCCTAACAATCTCATCCCAAAGTTCCTTCTCACAGTCCCTCCTTACAACAACAAAACCGTCCCACAATCCCGTCTCATAGTCTTCTCGTGACACTGGGCTAGTAAATATGAAAACTAAAGGAAAACAACAATCCCTTCCCACAATCCCTTCCCTCTCACAATCCTCCCTCTCACAATCATCTCTCTCACAATCCTCCCTCTCACAATCTTTCCTCCGTCTCAAACCTCTAGTATATTCCATCGATATGCGTGATAAAACAGCAGAATATTGTTACAAAGGTGTACAGTCAGTTTCCCTTCTGGTATTATCTGTCTTCCAACAATTCCTTTTCACAATCATAATCATAATCTGGTATCACAATCAAAATCCCTTTCCAGTCACAATTCCTCTCCACAATCACAATACCTTTCCAGAATCACAGTCCCTTCCACCAATTACAATCCATTCCCAAAATCACAATCCCTTCCCACACCACAGTCCCTTCCCACAATTACAAGCCCTTCCCAAAATTACAAGCCCTTCCCACAATCACAATCCCCTCCCACAATCACAGTCCCTTCCCACAATAACAGTCCCTTCCCACAAAAATATTCCCTTCCCACAATCACAAGCCCTTCCCATAATCACAGTCCCATCTCATAATTACAATCCCTTCTCACAGTCCTAACCCCCTTAACCTTCTTGCTGTAATCCCAAACTCTACACCACTACACCAGTAAACATGCTGAACATATAAAAACACAATCCCATCTTACAATCCCTTATTACAATCCCTTCTTACAACCACAGTCCCTTCTCACAATTCCTTTCCACAGTCTTAGCCCTCTCACTGTGACCCCAAATTTAGTCACACTGCACAGGTTATAGTGGTAACTGCAATCTAGTCTCAGGTGAATGTGAACCTGGTGGAGTGCAGGCATAAGTTCCTCTTCTCCTACAGTCCACCATCCTCATTTCGAGAGACAGAGAATGAGATGAGGGATATTTGTATAACCAGACAGCTCCACCATCCAGCTATCAGTGCTACCACATGAAGGTGCCCACCCCCAGCACCAGGTACACATTATACAGGTACACAAGCTAAAAAGAAAGCACTCAGAGAGCGCATACCTCCGCCATTGTCACTGCCATCAAACTGGATCGGTATCCGGATCCATGATGATATTGTGTGGAATACGTAGGATCCGGATCCACGGCCAAAATTTAATCAATTGCTTCTTGATCCATGGCCCACTCTTCCACAAAATTTTATCGAAATTAATTGTGAACTTTTGGAGATATTGTGCGGGATATACAGGATCCCGATCCGCCCCCAGATTTAATCAATTCTTTCTTGGCCCATGGTCCACCCTTCCACAATATTTCAATGAAATTCATTTAGAACTTTTGGAGATATTGTGCGGGATACTCCGAATCTGGACCCGGATCCTTCCTAAAATTTAATAATTTCTTATTTGGCCATGGCCCATCCTTCTACAAAATTTCATTGAAATTCATTGAAAACTTTTGGAGATATCGTGTGGCCAAACAAACAGACAAACATGGGTGAATAAATAACCTCCTCCAACTTCGATGGCGGAGGTAACAACCAGGCTAAGATAAAAACTCCATCTCGCCATCCATTCACGTAATCCGTTATGAAATCTTTTCACATTACTTATTCAATCTTTTCTCACAATTTCATCCCTCGGAATGATCATACAATCCCTTCCCACATTCCTCTCACAGTATTTTTCCAATCCATTATCACAGTTTCTTGCCACTAGCCACTCCAATAATCCCTTCCCACACTCCTCTAACAGACTTTTCTCAGTATTTCCTCAGTCTTTTCTCAGAATCCTCTTACAGTATTACCCTAGTCTTTTCCCAAAAAATCTTCCGACAATCCTTTCATGTTATCCCTTTCCACAATCTCTTATAGTATTTTCCCTGTCCTTTCTCGCAATATCTTCTCACAATTCATTCTTACACCCACGGTCCTTTCTCACAATTCATTCTTACAACCACAATCCCTTCCCATAAACCCCTCCCACAGCCCTAACCTCCTTCACCCTGCTGCTGTGATCCCACCTCAGGGTACATGGCATCGGTAAACATGGTAAACAAACAGGCCAAGATGAATTCACCTCTCACAGTTCCATTCTACTACCAAAATCCCTTCTAGAAATCCCTCTGTGTAGTATTTTCTTAGTCTCTTCCCACTGTCACAATCCCTTCTTCCAGTCATAACTGCCTACGACTCGATGTCATCGCAACTCTCATACATTGCACAAATAATCGCGATAAAAAAAGGAAATAAAAGCTACTGTCTCTTCCCATAATGCTTTCTTACAATTCGTTGCTGTGACACCAATCAGAGTACATTCCATAACTATTAATATTAGTTGTTGTAGTTCCAGGCTTAACTATGAACCTAGTGGACTGCAGGCAGAAATTGTCCCTCCTCCTTTCGGGGGTTAGGAAGGTAGTTGAGGGACGTTTGTATAACCGGGTACCGGAGCCTCTGGTTATACTGATGCCAGGACATGACTTCCTTCTCCACTATTCCACACGTAAACCTAAGTAAACATGCATACGGCACTACCCCTTCCCATAGTCCCTCTTTTACCAAATCCCTTTTTAATGAGACAATTCCTTTCCACAATCCTTACAATTAGAATCCCTTCTTACAATCTTACATCTTAATCCTTCATGCTCTGCCCCAACCTACGCTACATTCCATCAGCATACAAAGAAAACAAACACGCTCTCTTCCCACATATCATTCTTACAAGCTTAATCACCTAACCTCCTTGCTGCGGCTCCAACTTGACTACAGATAAACAAACAATCCCTCTCATAGTCTCTGCCCACGATCCTTCCATACAATCCCGCCTCACAACCTTAACCTCCTTAAACCTTTAACTATGAGCGGTGTAGTAAAAGATGTAACTCGAGGTTCAACAGAAATACAGTGGACTACAAGGTGAAGTTTCCTTCTCTGGCAGCCCACCATCCACCTTTCAGGGGATAAAGAGGAACACATGTATAGCAGAACAGAAAACCTGCCTGACTCTAGCGGGACCACCGCATGAAGGGATCCCTCTCCAGAACCACTGCACCTGTAAACAAAGTAGACAAAGCCCGTGGGTACGAGTGCAGTCAGCGTTGTTAATTCCTAGTTTGTGTCTACCTTCTGAGGTGCTCAGAAGGTGGTGGAGGAGAAGGTGGAGAAGTGGTAGGGGTGTGTGGAGGAGAAGGTGAAGTAGTACGGGTGTGTGGTGGAGTGCTGGAGAAGTGGTTTGGATATGGTGGAGACTGTTATGGGACAAGACGAAATAAATGACAGTGGATGGATAGGGCGGAGAAGTACATGGAATGAAAAGTGGATGGAAAGCAGGCGAAAAATTCGGAGGTAGTGGGTTGAAAGGTTGGAAGAATGAGGTTAAGCAGACGGTGAGGTGGAAGGAATGATATTAAGTGGGTGGAGAGAGTAGAGAAGTGAGATTAAGGGGGTGGAGGGTTATAAAGAGAGGGGGAGTGAGTGGAGAAGGTAGGGAAACGAGAGGAAGGGGTGGAAAACTTATTCACTTGACTCTTTGGCTGTGACCTCAAACCCTTGTATACACTGCACCTGCAAAAATGCTAAGGATAAAGTCTCGAGGAAAAATAAAGTCTCATATTCCCACACAAATGCACAGACACAAGCCCTTCCCATAGCCATAATTTTTTTTCCTGCCAGCTTAGCCCCATAACCTCCTTGGCATTACCCTCGCTGTTACAATGCACTGGTAAATACTCGTGGATACACAGACTAAGATGAAACCCTTTCCTACAACCACAGCTTCTTAACAAAACTTTTCCCTCAGTCCTTACAAATCCCTTCTTACAGTCTTTTACCCTAAAACTCTTGTTTTGATCTCAACCCAGCTAAATTCCGCAAGTAAACATGATAAGCAGACAGGCAACGACAAAAAATCCATCCCAAAGTGCCTCTCTACCGCTCCTTCTCCTCCTCCTCACAATATTCTTACAGTCCTGTCTTAAAGTCTCTTCATACAATCTTACACCATTAACCCTCTGGCTCTGACCCCAACCCAGCTGCATTCCACAATTAAATATGATAAACAACCAGGAGAAAATAAAAACCGACCTGAATCCTTTCCACAATCCCGTCCTACAATTCCCTCGTACAATCTTAGCCGCCTTAACCCTCTCGCAGTGATTACAAACTCTGCAACACCTCCCTCTTTAACCAAGGTCAACAAACATACTAAGAAAAAAATGCAACCACCATCCTTGCTTGCAATCGCTTCCCACAATCTCGTAACATCTTAACCTTCTCACTGTGACTCCAAATTGCAACACTATACACGCTAAACAAACACACTGCATTAAACCCACTTCAATTACAATTTCTTCTTACAATCCCTTGACAAGCCCCTCTTACAATCTTAACCACCTCAGCCCTCTCACTGTGATCCCAAACTCTACAATCCCTTATTACCATTCCTTGACAATCCCTTCTTACCGTCGTAACCACCTTAACCCTCCTATTGTGATCCCAAACTCTACAATCTCCTCTTACAATCCCTTCTTACAATCTTAACCACCTCAACCCTCTCACTGTGGTCCCAAACATTACAATTCCCACTTGCAATCCCTTCACAGTCCTTTCTTACAATCCCTTCACAATCCCTTCATACAATCTTAACCACTTAACCCTCTCGCTGTGATCCCCAACTCGGCACCACTGCACCTGTAAACAAGGTAAACAAACACGCTAAGATAAAACCCCTTGGCCCTAGGATGCGAGCGAAGCCAGTTGTGTTGACTCCTGGTTTGTGCTTCCCCGCCCAGGTGCAGCGTGGGTGGTGGATGAGTGGTGAAGAGGGTGGAGAAGTGGGTGTAGAGGGTGGAGGAGTGGGTGGAAAGGGTGAAGTGGGTGGAAAGGGTGGAAAAGTGGACGCAAGAGAGGCGAAGTGGGTGTAGAGAGTGGAGGAGTGTGGGAGTGGTGGAGAAGTGGGTGAAGATGATGGAAGTGAAGGGCAGAAAATGAAAAAGTGTGGAGCAGTGGGTGAAGACGCGAGGGAGAGTGGGTGGGAAGGGTGATGTGGGTGGAAAGATCTTGAAAGGTGGTAAGGTGAGGGGTAAGTAGGTAGAGGGAGTAAAGCAGTGACGGGGTGCCGAGGAAGTGGATGGGGAAGGCGGAGTGAGGTGGAGTGAGTAGAAGGGGATTAGAAGGTGGAAGAGTAAGGGTGATGAATAGGTAGGAAGTGTGGATGAGTGAGGAGAGGGTGGGGAAGTGTGGGAAGTGGGAGGAGATGGTGGACTGCGGGGTCGTGCGTGGGTAGACTGAAGGATTGAGGAGAAGGAAGTAGAAATGGTGGAGGAGTGGGAAGATGTGGGTGGAGAGAATGAAGGATTGAGAGAAAGGGAGTAGAGATGATGGAGGAGTGAGGGGAAGTGAATGGAGGAGTGAGGGGCAGTGAATGGAGGAGTGAGAGGGAATGAATGGAGACTGTGGAGGGATGAGAGAAATGTGGTGGGGGGAGAAGTGACAAGAAGGAGGTGGGGAAGGTGAAGTGAGGGGAAGCGGGTGAAGAAGTAGGAAGTGGCTGGACAAAGTGGATGAATGAGGAGATTTGGGTGGAGAAGCAGGAATTGTGAGGGAAAGTGATAAGAGAGGATGGAAACGTGGGTGGATAGGACAGAGGAGTGAGAAGGGTGTGTGTGTGTGTGTGTGTGTGTGTGTGTGTGTGTGTGTGTGTGTGTGTGTGTGTGTGTGTGTGTGTGTGTGTGTGTGTGTGTGTGTGTGTGTGTGTGTGTGTGTGTGTGTGTGTGTGTGTGTGTGTGTGTGTGTGTGTGTGTGTGTGTGTGTGTGTGTGTGTGTGTGTGTGTGTGTGTGTGTGTGTGTGTGTGTGTGTGTGTGTGTGTGTGTGTGTGTGTGTGTGTGTGTGTGTGTGTGTGTGTGTGTGTGTGTGTGTGTGTGTGTGTGTGTGTGTGTGTGTGTGTGTGTGTGTGTGTGTGTGTGTGTGTGTGTGTGTGTGTGTGTGTGTGTGTGTGTGTGTGTGTGTGTGTGTGTGTGTGTGTGTGTGTGTGTGTGTGTGTGTGTGTGTGTGTGTGTGTGTGTGTGTGTGTGTGTGTGTGTGTGTGTGTGTGTGTGTGTGTGTGTGTGTGTGTGTGTGCGCGCGCGTGCGCGTGCGTGTGCGCGCGCGCGCGCGCTCGCGGACGAGCTGAGATTCAAATTCGAGGTTGCGGACGGTTTTCCTAATACGTGCCCATCGCCAGGGACGTAGGCTGGCTTCCCACGGCTTCAGTGACCTGAATTACGACAGCCTACCATCGGGCCTTCAAATACATCGAATCCACAGGGGCCCGAAAGAGGGACTGTGAACTGGCTGATACCGTTACTGTGAACTTCTTATTCTCAACATCGAGAGAAAGGGTACTGGAATTCATCATAATCATCATCGTCATTATTACCACCCCATCAGCATCATTATTACCACTCCATCATCATCATCATCATCATCATCATCATCACATATCCCAACAATACACAAGGAAATTAATTATAGCTCTACATCGGCGCAACTGAAAGCCTCTGCAAGAAATATTGAAGTGTTGCAGAAATTTCCCTGAAATGCACACTCGTATTTTATCTCTCTCCTGTGCTCCCTTGCCATCAGCTGAAAATAAAACAGTATTGAAACTCTATTTACTTATTCTGAGCCGCGACAAATTTCGTTTCTGTCGTCACTGCTTAAAATTTATCTGCACTTCCTTACCAAATTTATTATACTCTCTTTAACTTGATCTAAACTGCCTCCTCTCCATCTTGAGTGCTGAGCGGGGACAGTAGATTAACACTAGGAGATGACGCTAGTCCTGAAGAAATGCTATGGAGCTACGTGATATAAACTGCAAAAGGCTGATAACTTGAGACAAGCTAAGGTAAAAGAACAAAGGTATTATTTTGGCCAGATGTTTATTAGTGGTGGTACTGTTGGTGTTTCAGAATTTTTATTAACATGTGTACTATTGTCGGTTAGTTTTTACCTGATGGAACTGGTCTACTCCCACAACATAAACATTAAGTACGTGGTTGCGTGAAATTCGATGAGCCCACGTTATCCAGCAGGAATGAGTCTCCTTGGTAACTAGTCTAATTGAACCTCTAATCAACTGAGCGTAAAGGGGGTTAGGGATCTTAGTCACTCAAGTAAAAGACGCGCTGTAGTAATATTCTTCGGACATTTCTTGTAAATAATTGTGTTACAGAGGAAGCCATACCGTCGCACAGTACCTTTTTCTCATTCAGTTTGTCTTTAATTGCCAGCTGTCTATCTTAAATGCTCCGTTGTAACAATATATTAACACTAGGATATGATGCTAGCCACGAAGAAGTGCTATGGAGAAAGTGAAGGGTCACAGTAGTGTCTTTTTCTGCCACTGGGCTACGTG
>NC_136978.1:16182539-16272539 GCF_032717465.1 Coenobita brevimanus
CTATCACAGTCTGATGGCAGCAAAAAAAAAAAAACGTTCTCGGGTTGATGAGGTTACTGGAGGTTGTCCATATCTCCTTCACTACATCTCTCCAAACCTGAATAAAATAATCTGACGACAAGAAAAAGAAGCGACGTGATGTTGAATGAAGGAGTTACTGCGGCATACAATCCAATTCTGTTTTTCTGTGTGTTATTATGTTGGAAGATGGTGGGAATTGAGATGATTATGTTATTAAAAGATTACGCTGAAAAGGAAGATGAAAACGCATAGATAATGAGAAGGGGAAGAGGAAAAACAGAAGTGAGAGAAGGAAGGGGAACGGTGTAAAAAGTGTGTTGAGAAAATAATTAAGAAGAACAAGAGCAGGAGATTAGAGGGTAGAATATGAAGACTAAGGAAGACCAAGAAAACAAAGGGAAGAGGGACGATGAGGTGTTTGTGTGTGAGAGTGAGAGAGAGGGAGAGAGTGATGAGGGATGGAGAGGGGTAAGGTAGAGGTATGGGATGGAGAGGGGTAAGGTAGAGGTATGGGAGTGAGGAGAGAGAGAGGGATTGACGGAGGGATAAGGAAGTGAGAGGGATAGTTTCCATACTAATATATTATCACCAGGAACCATAATATCTATTTAGTATCTATCTATCTGTCTGTCTGTCCGTAAGTACGTATATATGTATCTATCCATCTATATCTGTATCTATCTATTCAAAATCTGTATGTACTGTATGTATGCATGTGTATGAACCTTCAATAAATCATCAGTGCAGCAAAGATATACGATAAAGAAGTTTCCTAAGTAGCGTTTTCGTCAGGGATCATTATACAACTCACCCGAGACCAAATATTTGGTTTACTCGATGTACGTGTGGTGTGTGTGTGTGCGTGCGTGTGCGTGTGCGTGTGCGTGTGCGTGTGTGTGTGTGTGAGAGAGAGAGAGAGAGAGAGAGAGAGAGAGAGAGAGAAACTTGGTGACAGGGCTGAGAATTAACCAAGGGACTAACCTGTTGTTTTTGAGGATAACAGATCAAAGGTCATAGCAAAATCAACTTCAGCAGTTTTTATGCGATTTAGACCGAACTTGGTGGAAAGGTTCAGATGAAGGCAATAGTGAAGTGAATCAGTTTGAGAGCAACAAAAAAAAAAAAAAATCAAGGCAACAAGCAAGGTCAAAATTCTACTAGTCTGTGTGTGTGTGTGTGTGTGTGTGTGTGTGTGTGTGTGTGTGTGTGTGTGTGTGTGTGTGTGTGTTAATTCAAACACTTTTGATCCGATATTAACCAAACTTGGTAGATGGGTTCATGTCAGCCATGGAATAAAATTGGTATTTAGAAGAGTAGGTCAAACGTCAGGGTAACAGGGCGGGGTCAGCTTAAAATTTAGTTGGTGAAAGGGTTCAGTTTTGAAACAGTCACTGAAAGGTCAAGATTACAACAAAGGGTCAAATTCCAAGGTCACAGGGCAAGGTCTTCTCATTTTTCATCTGATTTGAAGCAAACATGGTGGAAGAGTTGAGGAGCAGGCAAAAAAGTTGTGATTCAATCTTGAGAACAATTTAAGATCAAGGTCACATGGTAAGGGAATACTTCAACCAGTGTGTCTGTAAAAAAAAAAAAAAAAAAAATCTCGTATATTTTTAATTCAGATTTTAACCAGGCTTCGTGGCAGGGTTGAGGGTCAGGTAAGCAGTACACCCATAGATTTTTTGAACAATAGGTTAAAGGTCAAGGTTTCAGGGGAAAGTCAAACATTTTTTTCCAACCCTTCGATCAGTTGATGGGGCGGGCGTTGCTTTCTCTCACTACACCTTCTTGTTTCTTCTTTCGATATTCCCGAGTAATTAATTTAGATCTGAAGTGACTTTTCGTGTTGGATGCGTTATAAATATCCTTCATTAACTCCTTCACTATGTTATGTTCTTCCTGATGAATAAAACCGCCACGTTCCCGCAAGAATTTGATTTTAATAAGTTATCGTTTGGACGTGGCTAAACCAGAAAAAAAAAAAGAAAAATGGATTGTAGGAATTTGAGAAGTTTTCGGGCTCAAGAGTGGCAATGTAAGTGATTCTGTAAGATTTCGTGATATCTCTTACTCAGCGATTTATTTTGCATGTTACTCCTCAATATCCTCTTGTATGTTTATAAAATTTCTGGTGACAATAAACCGATATAAACTGCACACCAAAGAATGTCGAAGTGTAATAAACGAAATAAGTTGCTTAGGAGTAGGTATTACGAAGCCTCCTGTGTTATTGAGATTACAGCCCTCAGTTGGCCCTCGGAATGTCCTTCCTCCTTTTAAAATCGGCTGGAGGTAATAAAAATAAAATAAAAATCGAAAAATAAAGAGGTAATACAGAAAAAAGGGCATAATGAAATGGTTAACCCCTTCAGTCCGATGACGCGTATCAATTTAACCTGACAGACGATTTTATTTGGACGGATCTCTGTTACTTAAAAGGGTTATTGAAAGCTCCCCCTCCCCCCGTATCGCAAAGTCTTTCTCCAAAGCTGAATAAAATCGTCTGGTAACAGCGAAAGTAAAACGAAAATACACGTCACCGGACTGAAGGGGTTAAGTCCAGGAAAATGTACAAAATATGGACCCTTATAAATCCTCTTTTTCATATTTTTTCAGGACAAGTTTTCTGATAAAATCGTTAGGTGGTGGCAGGAAAAAAACGGGTGACGTCATCGTAGTGAAGGGTCTCTGATGATTTTTTTTTTTTTCTCTCTCTCTCTCTCTCTCTCTCATTTATAATGCCTTTCTTATATATATATATACAGTATGCGTCGCTTCTCACCTTTTCACTTAATTATAATGTTTTTCTTATAAATGGATCGTCTGTTTGTCTGTCTGTCTGCCTGTCTCTCTCTCTCTCTCTCTCTCTCTCTCTCTCTCTTTCATTTATGGTTTCTTATGCAGTATACGGATCGTCTCTGTATGTCATTCTTTTAAATTATGTTTTACTTGAAGGATCGTCTCTCTCTCTCTCTCTCTCTCTCTCTCTCTCTCTCACACACACACACACACACACACACACACACACACACACACACACACACACCACCACATGTTACACCAGCGACATCTTGTACTAATATCCCTAGTGTCATATTCACGAACCCTCCACAGCTTAGCCCCTACAAGTATACCATATCAATTATCTTCATGCAACCTCAAGATTTTTTTCAAGTTAGGAAAGATCTCTCGCACTGAACACTATTACAGGAACAATGCAGGGTAGTCCATATATAGCGCTTTACCTCCACTCCGGGCGATTTCTTGTGTTTTGTGGGGACGGCTCAGTCAGTGCTGTTAGTATGGACCATGAGTTATTTTTTTTTCCATTTCCTACCCACCCCCGCCAAACCCCCGCCCACACCAGCCGACCGAGGGACGCTATTTACTGGCCTTCTAGTTCGATTTTTCCCCTCCCCAACTGAGGAAAATCGTCTGGTGATAGAAAATTATATAAACAACAGATCCTCAGACTGAAAGGGTTAATCAACTGTGAATAACAAGAACAAAAATACAGCTGACGTCCTCTGGGTGAAGGGGTTAAGTTCCTTTATGAGTACCTCTTCTTCTGGATCCTGGTAAGGGTGGGGGAGGAGGGATAACGGTGGGGAGGAAACGAGAGGGGAGGAGGAGAGGACGAGAGGGTGGAGAGAGGGAGTAGGAAGAGGGGGGAGGAGAAGAGAGGGGAGGAGAGAGTGAAGGAGAGAGGAGAGGGAAGGGAAGGGATGGGAAGGGAAGAGGGCTGAGAGAGGAGGGAGGGGAAGAGAAGGGGGAGGGGCTGGGAAAGATAGGGGGGGAAGAGAAGGGGAGAGGGCTTGCGCTGACTCACCACTCCTCTACCCCTCCCCCGTCCCCATTTTTTAACACAACAACCAAAGAACACACCTTTTGTTTTATTTTTGCCAATTTTCAGCGATTTTATTCAGCATGGGAGACAGATTTCTAAATTGAGGATTAAATTTAGCTTTCAATACCCTTTCCATTAGCAGAGGTCCTTCCTAGTTTACAGAAATGGGAGTGGTGGAGGAATAATTAAAATGAAGCATATATCTGAAGGGGTTAGGAATGCATATTGTCCTTACCCATGTTAATACCACTGACAATACCACTCTCACTTACTCGCTTACTCCCTCACAATTTCAGTATCACTCATTCACTTACACTGCTTCGTACTCACAATTTCAGTATCACTCATTCACTTACAATGCCTTTCCCACTCACTCACTACACTGCCAATACTACTCGTTCACACTGGTACTCATTCACTCATAATTCCAGTACCACTCGCACACTCACTGCCACTCGTTTCACTGTCACACGCTCACTGCCATTAACTCACACGCTCACACTGCCACTCATTCACTTGCGCTGGCATACTCTCACTCACACTACTACCCCCATTGTCACTCACTCACGCACACAGCCACTCACTCAGTCACACACGCTTAGTGCCACTCACCCACTCACTCACACTGTTTTGCTCACTCATACTGCCACTCCCACTTTGTTCTCCACTCACACTACCAATCGCCTTCTGAAGTTGCCACTCGCTCAGCCACTCTGCCACTTACCCACATTGCCACTCACTCACACTCAGTCACTCTGCCAATCACTTACACACTGCCATTTCTTCACACTGCCACTTGCTCAGTCACTCTGCCACTCACACACACTGCCACATGCTCACTCATATTGTCATCCGCTCAGCCACTCCGCCACTCACTCTCACTGCCATTCGCTCAACCACTCTGCCACTCACCCACTGCCATTCGCTTAGTCCCTCTGCCACTCACACTGCCACTCGCTCACTCACTCATCCGCTCACACTCGCATCACCCACAACGATGCACACAATCTCAAATCCCGGAGAATTACGGCAGAGCTGAAAACACAAACACACACACACACACCTACTGTACACACGGACATGCACTCACACTAACCTTCACACACACACACACACACACACACACACACACACACACACACACACGCACGCACGCAAATGCACTCACACGCACCTTCACACAAACAAACTCACACCTATTCAAATCTCAAAGAACACAATATACAGTACACTCACACACACACGGGGAATCACACACTCACACACACACGGGGAATCACATACAAACGAACAAACACTTACACCAACACACGCATAAATATACACCCAAGCTTTTAAAGAATACATCCACACGCACACTATTCTCTCTCTCACTCACTCACTGCGACACCCATGACTCATACACATCTGGTAAACACGCATGCAGACTTACACACTTAATACATACCAGGGCAAACATATGGACACATCACATGCAAACACACATACATACATAAACATACAGTCATACAAAAATACATACATACATACATATAGAATATACACACACACATACACAAACAAAAAGTACTCAGCATCTTTAGTACACTGATATTTGATTTTGTTTTTGCTACTGCCAGACGATTTTATTCAGTAAGGGAAAGCCCCCTAGTAAAGAAGGATTAATAAAGACTGTATGTAACCCCTGTAGCTGAATAAGTCGCCCCTTTGCTAAATGAGATAGGTTGGTAGTAGCAAAAATAAACTACTACTATTATTACTACTATTTCCAGTGTATCTACTTACTACTATTGCTACTACTACTACAACTATCAATAATAATAATAATAATAATAATAATAATAATAATAATTTGTGGTAGGTGGGGGCCCTCACCATCCACTCACTCAATGTAGTGCTGCTCTCGGGTGTCTGCCCTGTCCTCTCCTCCATCCTTCTTTCCTTCCATCCTCTTCTGTCTTTCTTTCCTTCATTCTTTCCTCGTCTTTCTGCCTGCGGGTAACTTTACACTCCCTCTTCTGTCTTTCATTCCTTCATTCTTTCCTCTTCCTTCTGCCCGTGGGTGACTCTATACTGAGTGACAAGTCAAATGGTTTCCTGTACACCAGGAAACCATTTACTACGCTGGGTGGTAACCATATAACCAAATTTTGGCGCCTGGTGGTTTAGTGGGTAATTATTGTGCTCCAATCGGATTGAGCCGGTGAAGGTTTATATCCAAGAGGTGGTTGGGGTTTATTGCTCACGTAATGCCACTCAGGGATGAGTGAGGCTGGTCACTCTCATCTTAAATGTCAGGACTAACTGCCTAGCCCCGGGTTCCTCATGGGGCAACGTAGGATTGGATGATGGATGGATGGATAATAATAATAATAATAATAATAATAATAATAAAACGTCGCTGTACTGAAGAGGATAAATCAATACTTACACACAGGCAACTTAAACATGAATGAGAGAGAGAGAGAGAGAGAGAGAGAGAGAGAGAGAGAGAGAGAGAGAGAGTCTGAAAACTGCCACCAGCCCAGATAAGACAACTTCCTTCGCACATTAAGAAATAATCACAATTTTCGAGCCAGAATTACCGTCTCACGCTGACTATCTTCCTCATTCCATGGACGCCATTTTCAGCATATTCTTGCCATCTACAGACGATTTTATTCAGTTCTGGATAAGCTTTTCGAACTACAGGTTTTAATCAGCCTTATTCAACCCCCTCACAAGCAGAGATCTTTACTGAGTTTAATTCATCTTGTGGCGGCATTAGTTAAACAAGACAAAGGACACCTATGATAGCCGCACCCACCCCTTCACTATTCTAATAGGAAAGAAAAAATTCCTTACTGATTAAGCACTCAAATAACACCCTTCTGGCTCACAGGCCGTCCCAATACCACTAACTATCCAGTGCTCTGCCCTGGCCCTTTATATCATATTTACGGCTACTCCGGCATGGCACACGTACACGTGGTGAACTAGATGCACACCATACGCACCGCAGACGCATCCCAGACTCACCCGGACCACACCGGACACATCCAGACGCACATCAAACATCCAGACGCACACCAGACACCCAGATGCGCACCAGACACAACCAGACATTCAAACGCAAACCAGACACTCAGTCACACACCAAACAAACCCAGACGCACAACAGACACACCCAGACGCAGACCAGACATTCAGACGCAAACCAGACACATCCAGACGCACACAAGACAAAACCCAGACGCACACCCGAGACGCCCAGGCGCACACCAGACATTCGACGCAAACCAGACACACCCACACGCACTCCAGACACATCCAGACACACCCCCAGACGCACACCAGACACATCCAGACGCACACCAGACACATCCAGACGAACCCCAGACACACCCAGAAGCACATCAGAGATTCAGACGCACCCCAGACACACCCAGACGCACCCCAGACCCATCCAGACGTACACCACATTTCTAGACGCACCCCAGACACACTGCCAATTCCCTCAAACCCCCCCCCCCTCCTCCAAACCTGTACTCCATCCTTCAAAACGGTCGTGACGCTGCGAATGGAGTGATACATTTATACACATACTGGGTTTGAATGCCCCCCACCCTCTCCTTCCCCGTGGGTACGCCCTCCCCAGAAAAAAAATTGTTGTCAAGTATTTAAAACCAGATTCCAAATTCTTCTAATGCCCATCAGCGACGTCATCTGCTCGTGTTCACTGCTACCAGACGCTTTAACTCAGTGCAAGGGAGACTCCTCGCAAGGGCAAGTTTCTTTATTAGGGCGGTCTCCTATACTGAATAAGGTCGTCTGCAGATAGCAAGAATAATAAAACAGGACGCCACTGTTGTGAAAGGATTAATTATTCCAATACCATTGCTGATGGGATAGTGTAAATATATATAAACTAAATTGCTTTATGAGCTTGGTTAATGTTTACTCCTAAATGACTTTTTTATTATGTTTTAAGTAAATAATCTGTTATATTCCAGCTAATATTGGACGATTTAAGCAGCTGAGTTTGTCAAAGGATCCAGAGTGTTTTTTTTCCTTTGTGATTCGTGCCAAACAAATCAGTAATAACATTCAAGCTGGTCGGAAAGGGCTATTGTCTCGCTTGAATAGCTCGAAGCCCCAGGTATGTCAACGGATTATTCACTGCAATTGTATGTTAGAGCAGGAAGCAACACAACTCATCTTTAATATGTTTTATATATATATATAGGTATATATATCTATAATCTATATCTATCTATCTATATACACACTACCTATCTACCTACCTACCTACCTATCTATCTATCTATCTATCTATCTATCTATATATATATATATATATATATATATATATATAATATATATATATATACAGTACACTGAATTATACTTAATTAAGCAGTAATACTCAAGCGGAGCGGAAGGGGTTGTAATCTCGGTTCATTAGTTTCAAGCCCCAGTGTGAAGTATTACTGACTGAAATTTTCATCAAAATTTAGAAGCAAAACAACTTATTCTGTATATGTTAAATTTTCAACAGCGAGTCATGAAAATTATTAGCCAGTAATATTGAAGTGGGTTGCAAGAGGTAATTTCGGTTCACTGGTTCAGAGCCCTGGATGTGTACAGGATGCGAGAATGCAACTGTATATTGGACCTTAGAGGTAAACTGACTCATCCTTTTTAAAGTAGATTACAGTATGATGACGATGATGATGATGATGATGATGACGATGATGATGATTACAAGGAGAGGTGGTATTGTGTTTCGTTTGGCTTGTGTGTGTGTGTGTGTGTGTGTGTGTGTGTGTGTGTGTGTGTGTGTGTGTGTGTGTGTGTGTGTGTGTGTGTGTGTGTGTGTGTGTGTGTGTGTGTGTGTGTGTGTGTGTGTGTGTGTGTGTGTGTGTGTGTGTGAGTGAACAAAAGATTAAAAGTAACAAAAATAGATCTGATCTGATCTGAACCAAACATGGTGGATGTGTTGAAGATCAGGCAGAGCGTTAATTTATTTATTTTTTATTTTTTTTTTTTTTTACAATATGCCAGGTGTGAAGGTCACATGACAAGGTCTGCCTGAACAGTTTTTATCCGATTTAGACCAAACTTTGTGGAGGGGCTCTTGGTAAGACAAGGATGAAGGGGTGCGATTTTGGAGAGAAAAAAAAAGTTAAATGTCAAGGTCACAAAAAATTTCAACGGTGAAGTTCACAGGCTACGGTCAGCTCAAGCACCTTGGCTCCGATTTTGACCGGACCTGGTGGAAGGGGTTAAGGGTAAGGTAAGAAAAATGGGATTTAAATTTGAGACCAATTATTCGAATGTCAAGATTATAGGGTAAAGAAATACATTTGACCATAGACCAATTGCTGGGCCCGGGTGTTAACTTTTGTTTCATCATATTTTTATAATAATTATAATAATAATAATTAATAATAATAATAATAATAAATAATAATAATAATTATTATTATTATAAATATCTATCTATCTATCTATCTATAGCCCGACGCCCTAATCCCGCAAAGGGTGGCCGCAGACAAAACGCCTCCAAGTCACTCTGTCACCCACCATTTGACTCCCCTCCCCCAACTCACCCCCCCCTCCCTCATATACCTCTCAACTCCATCCCTCCACCTCATCCTCGGTCTACCCCTCCCTCTCCCTCCCTCCACCTCACCTACATACACCCTCTTAGTCAGTCTTTCATTCTCCATCCTCTCCACATGTCCAAACCACCTCAGTGTATTTCTCCTAATCTTTTCAACCACATCTACATCTACCCCACAGCGTTCCTTCACTTCTTCATTCGTCAACCTGTCCCTCCATGTCACTCCACATGCTCCTCTCAAGTAACTCATTTCCACTGCTCTCACTCTTGACTTGCTCCCCTCTTGCAAGGTCCACGCCTCGCTTCCATACGTCAGGGTAGGGATCACAATACCATCATGCAGTGACTTCTTAACTTCCATACTCACCTCCCTATTTCCCATCACTGCTTTCAGTGTGCCAACAACCTTCCTTCCCTGCTGTACCCTTTCACGTACTTCATCCCCCAAAGTTCCATCCTTACTCATCACACTACCCAAGTACTTGAATGCACTCACATTCTCCATACCCTCACCATCCAACCTCACTGCACACTCTGTGACTTCATTCCTCTCAAACACCATAACTTTACTTTTGTTTACATTAACTTTCAGCTTCCTCCTCCTACACACTGTCCCAAATTCACCAAACCTTGCAACTCCCATTCATCTTCACTCAACAATACTGTATCATCAGCAAACAGCAACACCGGAAGCTTCCAAATCTCACCCTCATTCATTAGGGCCACCCCCACATCCACTGCCCTACCTTGTACCTCCTTTACGACCCCATCCATATATATATTAAACAGCCATGGAGACATTACACACCCCTGTTTCAGTCCCACACTGAGATCAAAGAACTCACTCAGCTCACCATCCACTCGCACCGTAGCCCTAGCTCCCTCGTACATACTCTTCACAGCACTCAACAATTTCCCCTCCACTCCATATATTCTTAATACCTTCCACATACCTTTCCTATCTATTCTGTCATAAGCTTTCTCCAAGTCCATGAAGGCAGCGTACACTTTCCTTCCCTTCTCTAGATACTTCTCCACTAAACATCTTAGAACAAATATCTGATCTACACACCCTTTTCCCTTCCTAAATCCCCCTTGTTCTTCTCCAACTAGCTCCTCTGTCATATGCCTAACCCTATCAATGAGTATTCTACCATATATTTTACCAGTCACACTAAGAAGGCAAATACCCCTATGGTTACCACATACTTCTCTCTCCCTTTTCCTTTGTACAGAGGAACAATTATACCTGATTTCCAGTCCTCTGGAACCCTTCCCTCTTCCCAAGCCAATCTACACAACTTCCATATCCACTCCACAACAATCTCACCCCCATACCTAAGCATTTCACCACACACTCCATCAATTCCTGGGGCCTTTCCCAGCTTAATCTTCTTCATCGCTTCCACTACTTCCGACCTACAGATCTCTTCCTCCCTCCTCTCATCTCTTCTTCTCCCAGCCATTCCCCAACCACTTATACTCACACTGCTCTCACTCTCTACATTCAACAAATCCTCAAAGTGCTCCTTCCATCTCCTCAATTTCTCTCTCTTCTCCACCAACAATCTATTATTCCTATCTTTCACTCCCCTACTATTTCCTCTTTCACACTGCCTTACTTTCTTTACCTCCTTCCAAAACAATTTCTTACTCTCCCTCCATTTCACACTCAGATTCCTCCCAAACTCTTCATCCACTTTCTTCTTACTCTCCTTCACCAGTCTCTTAACCTCCCTTCTCCTGCTCACATATAATGGTAATAATAATAATAATAATAATTACAACAATAATAACTAATAATAATAATTACAACAACAATAATAACTAATAATATTAATAATAATGATAATACTAATAATGATAATACTAATAATGATGACAAAAATAATAACTACAATAATAATAATATTACCACCACCACCACCGCCAGTGTCGCCACCACCACCACCACCACCACCAACAGCATTAACAACTACAACAACAGCAACAAAACAATAACTACTACTACTACTACAGCTACAACAATATTACCACCACCTTCAATAACGACAACAATAATCATCACTGAGTTGGAACAGGTTGTAATCTTGCTTAATTTTTTTGGTGCCTCTGACGTGTAAACCAACTTTTGACTGCAACTGTACATTAGTCTAGAAGTAAACCAGCTCATCCTCTTTAAGGTAGATTTTTTTTATTATTTTTTTTTCACTGAGCCTGTGAGTTGACCCTGAGTGCCATCTTGACCCCTGACCTTTGACCCTGTGCCGGGGGAGAGGGAGGATGCTCGAGGGGAAAGGGGATGAGGGAGAGACGGGGAGGAGGAGGTAGAGAGGGGGGAGAAGGGAGGGGGAGAAGTGAGGAGGAGAAGGGAAAGAAGAGGAGGGAGAGGGAGAAAGGGGGAGGAGGGACAGGGAGAAAGGGGGAGGAGAGAGAGGGTGAAAGGGGGAATGGGAGGAGGGAGAACGAGGGAGAAAGGAGGAGGAGAAGGAAGAGAGGGAGGGACAGGGAGAAAGGAAGAGGGGGCGGGAGAAAGGAAGAGGGGGCGGGAGAAAGGGGGAAAAAGCAGGAGAAAGGGGGAGAGAGAGGGAGAACAGGAAGGAGGGGGGAGCGGGCAAAAAGGGGAGGGAGGGGCAAAAAGGGGAGGGAGGGGCAGAAAAGGGGAGGAGGAGGGAGGGGCAGAAAAAGGGAGGAAGAGGGAGAAAGGAGAAGGGAGGGGGAGAAAGGAGAAGGGAGGGGGAGAAAGGAGAAGGGAGGGGGAGAAAGGAGAAGGGAGGGGGAGAAAGGGTGTACGAGGAGGGAGCGAGGGGCTAGGAGGAAGAAAGGGAGAAAGAGTGGAGTAGGAGAGAGAAGAGTGAAGAGAAATGTAGGAGAAAGGGGGAATGGGGAGAAGGGGAAGGGAAAATGGGGTTTGGAGAGAGTGGAGGAGAGACGAGAAGAGTTCAAAGGAGTACAAAGGAAAGCCAACAGCCACAAACCAAATGTCCTTTCGAGATTGATACAGAAAACACTATACAATGAGCCAAGGATAGTTACAGCAGAGAAGAAAGACTCCTCAACCCACCAAACTCTCCAGCCGACGCCGACAGGAAAAAGTGAGAAGGACCACCATGCAGTATAGAATGAAGGAATGGTAAACTATATTCTATACTAAGTTAATCTGTAAAGGGAGAGTCAGGTTTGTCTTCATTATTCAACTATGAACGTGATTAGCTGTAGACTGGAAGCTAGACACTTTTAATATAATTATTCATCACAGGCTACCACACTCCTAAGCAAATTATCTACTGGGCCAGGTGTGACAAGGGTGGAGCAACATCAACTCTGTTAAAGAAATGCTTCGTTTCACTTGACTGGAAACGGTAGTAGTAGTAGTAATAGTAGTAGTAGTGGTAGTAGTAGTAGTAGTGATAGTAGTGGTAGTAGTAGTGGTAGTAGTAGTGGTAGTAGTAGTAGTAGTAGTGGTGGTAGTAGTAGTGGTAGTAGTAGTAGTAGTAGTAGTAGTAGTAGTAGTAGTAGTGGTAGTAGTAGTGGTAGTGGCGGCAGTAGTAGTAGTGGTAGTAGTAGTAGTAGTGATAGTAGTAGTAGTAGTAGTAGTGATAGTAGTAGTAGTAGTAGTAGTAGTAGTGGTAGTAGTAGTAGTAGTAGTAGTAGTAGTAGTAGTGGTAGTAGTAGTAGTAGTGGTAGTAGTAGTGGTAGTAGTAGTGGTAGTGGCGGCAGTAGTAGTAGTGGTAGTAGCAGTAGTAGTAGTTAGCAACAGTAGTAGTAGGGGTAGTAGTTGAAATACCAGGTTCATCTCAACGTAACTTCAATGGACTGCAGGCAGGAGTAACCCTTCTCCAGCAGTTCACCATTCGTTTGGGGAGATAGGGTGGGAAACGTTTGCCAATATTTGTATAACCATGACCTCTGGTATAATTCGACCGAGCTACTGTGAAGTGCGGTGTGTGCGGGAAGTGGAGGGGGGGAAGGGGGGGAAGGGTAAGAGTGGAGGAAGGAGGGGAGGGAAGGGGAAGAGGGAGAGTGTGAAGTAGAGGACTGTTATGAAGTAGAGGGCGAGAGGGGGTGGGGGGGAGCTGAGGTGGGAAAGAATGGCAGGGGGAGCTGAGGTGGGAGAGAAGGGCGGGGGGAGCTGAGGTGGGAGAGAAGGGCGGGGGGAGCTGAGGTGGGAGAGAAGGGCGGGGGGAGCTGAGGTGGGAGAGGGAGGAGGTGGGAAAGAAGGGCGGGGGGAGCTGAGGTGGGAGAGGGAGGACTGATGGAGAAGAGGAAGGAAGGAGGAACTGGAAGAAAGGAGGGAGAGGAGGGACTGGAGAAGAGGAAGGGGAGACTGAAGGAAGGGGCAAGGAGGAGAGACTGGGGGGGAAGGAGAAGGGAGAAGGAGGAGGAGGAGGAGGAGGAGGAGGGAGTGGAGGAAGAGAAAATGGAAGAGGATAAGTGAGGATAAAAAGAAGGGAAGAGTAGGGTACAAGGAAGGAAGTGCCTACAAGGAGAGGGAAGGGGAGGAGGTGTTTGGAGGGAATGGAGGAGGGAGGGGGGAAGGGGAATTGAAGGAGACAGTCAAGGGGAGGGGAAGGGAGAAGTGAGGAGGAATCAGCGGAGGTGGGAAAGAGGGGAGGATAAAGAAACAGGTTACATGTGTGGGAGGAAGAGGAGGAGGGGTAAAGAATATGAGAAGAGAAGCAGCAGAGAAAGACGAAGAGAAGGAGTTATCATTTTTGGTATGCAGAAAGGGGCGACCAAAGAATTGTCCTTTTCTGGTGGAAGACAAGCAAAAGAAACAACATGAAGGTTCGTTATTTTCCAGCTACCTGCAGGTTCGTTCTTTTCCAGCTACCTGCACACTTTGCGTTGGACAGACTGGAGGATAAAAGCGAGCAAAGAAGACGGGTTGCAGAACTAGTTTTAGAACTAACTTTATTACGATGAGAGTGTGAGTGAGTGTGGTAGAGAGGGAAAGAGGGAGAGGGAGTCCAAGGATGAGATGGAGGGATGGAGTACAGAACAACATGAGAGAGGGGTGTGTGAGGTGGAGGAAGGGCAACCAAATGGCAGAGGACAGAACTACAGAGGCGATTTGTTTGTGGCCAACGCTTACGGGACGAAGGGAACTGGCAATAGATAGACAGATAAAAAGATAGCAAGACAGATACAGACAGACAGACGGATGGACTGATTACGATAACGTCTTTTATGTATTATTCTTCCTTACCTTCAGTGGGCTTTACTCAGCTTTAGATAAACCTTTTAATCTTGACGAGTTAAGATGCAGCCTTCATTAACCTCGTCGCCTCTAAGGAGTTCTCGTAAAGTCAGTAAAATCATCTAACAACAACAGCAACAAAAAGACGCCATCGTAGTGAAGGCGTTAATCAACTGTATATATAAGAGACTAATAATACAGGGTGGTACATATATAGCGCTCCTCTTCCACTCTTACGGGCAAGATCTCCTGTGTCAACATTATCAATACTTATCCAACATCCTTTACTCATTCCCTACTCCCACACTGCCACACTCAAGTCCATACCAGCAGACTGAGCCGCCCCCACAGCAATGAGTTTCTAGTGAAGCGCTATTTACGGACCACCCTGGACTGTTTATGTGCTTATTCAGAAGTTTAGTTAATTAACTGTTTATGTAAATGACTCAGAATACCGTTTACAATACCAGTAAAAGGAGGAAATGGAATAAAGTGTATGTGTGTGTGTGTGTGTGTGTGTGTGTGTGTGTGTGTGTGTGTGTGTGTGTGTGTGTGTGTGTGTGTGTGTGTATGTATGTGTGTGTGTGTGTGTGTGTGTGTGTGTATGTATGTGTGTGTGTGTGTGTATGTATGTGTGTGTGTGTGTGTGTGTGTGTGTGTGTGTGTGTGTGTGTGTGTGTGTGTGTGTGTGTGTGTGTGTGTGTGTGTGGACAGAAGGGACAGTGCTGAAAGTGGGAGTGGAGTGCGTGGGAAGGGAGAGGGGGAACAAGTGGAGTGGGGATTACGGAGAGAAGACAAAGAGGGGAGAGGGGGAAAGGAAGTGGGGAAGGGGAGTGGAGTAGGGGAGTGGGGTGTAAGGGAGAGGGGAATGAAGTGAGTGGGATTTACGGGAGAGGGAGGCAGGGGGAGTGGGGGAATGGAGAGTGAGGTAGGGTAGGGGGGAAAGAGGGGAGTGATAGAGTTTAGTGAGGTAAGGAAAAAGGGAAAGGAGGAGTGGGGAAGTAAGGGGAGTAGGGAAAGATAAGAAGAGGAAGCGGAGAGTGGGGCGTTATAGGAAAGCGGGAAGAGGGGAGCAAGAGAAAAGGGGAGTAGAAGAGGGAAGTGGGGATAGAGGAGAAATGGAAAAGAGAGAGAGAGAGAGAGAGAGAGAGAGAGAGAGAGAGAGAGAGAGAGTACAGGGAAGACGGATGTTGGTAGATGGAAGAGATAGAGTGAGGAGGATATGTGAGAGGGGGATTAGGGTAGGATAGAGAGGGGAGAGAGAGGGGAGAGGGGTGAGGGAAGATGAAAGAGGGCGGTGTTAAAGGGAAGGCAGGAGACGCTAAGAGTGATGCATAAAGGAGGATGAAGAATGGTGGGCGGGTGGTGGTGGGGGACAGGGAGTGAAGGGAGGGAGTGAAGGGTGGGGGAGGAAGGGAGTGAAGGGAGGGAGCGGGAGGGAGTGTGGGGAAGGGAGGGGTAGAGAGTGAGGGGAAGGGGTGGTTAGTGGGGGGAAGGGAGGGAAGGGAATAAATGGGGAAGGGAGGAAAGGGAAAGAGGAGGAAAGGAGACCAGGCAAGGAGAGGAAGGTAGGGATTAGGAGAAAGATAGAATGAGAGGGGAGGGAAACTGGAAGGAAAGGAAGGAGGGGATGGAAGGGGAGGGGATGGAAGGGGACGGAACTGGAAGAAAGGGAAGGCGCCTGGGGAAGGAAGAATGAAGATGGAGAGGGAAGGAAAGAGAATCTGGGAATGTAGAGAAGCCGACAGGGAAGAATCCAAAAACGTACAAAGAAACGCAAAATAGATTTATTGGTCCTTTGTTGGCAGTTTGTTATTGAGTAGGGACTGTACCTTGTCTTCTTTAACCCTTTCAGCCTGACGTTGCATTATGTATTTTATTCTGACTGCAACCAGACGATTTTCTTAAGTTTTGTAGAGACCATTTTTAAACCCCCATAACCTGACATATATATCTCCTGAAGCTTAAAAAATCGTATGAACAACGAAATTTTTTTATCGGATGGAACGGGTCAACTTGGCTGAGATTTTCCATTTCCAGCCTATTTCCCGTAGTTTACTGGAAGAATAAGACCATACTAAGGCCCTACATTCTTTCTATATCACTTCTTCGTGACTAGCATCATATTCTAGTGTTAATACCTCGTTACAGTTCAACATTGACTAAGGAGAGATGGCAATTTTAGGCCAAGTTAAAGTGAACAGAGAATACTAGGATATAACCGTAGTATCTCCCATCCTGGTTCTGGAAAAGGTTATCAGTGTGTTAAAGCTCGTCCCATCCACCAGTCCCTCCAACTTAGCCGGCAGGAAAAAGTACGAACCACCTTGCACTTGAGAACGACTGACATGGAATTCTTAAGGAAAGGATTAGTAGAGAGAGAACCTGGAAGTGAGGGGAAGGAGGAGGAGGAGGAGAAGGGATGGGATGGGTGGGGATGGGATGGGAAGGGATGGGATGGGATGGGATGGGAGGGGAGGGGAGGGGAAGGGAGGGGAGAGGGGAGGGGAGGGGAGAGGGGAGGGGAGAGGGGAGGGGAGAGGGGAGGGGAAGGGAGGGGAGAGGGCAGGTAAGTAAGGACGTGAGGGAAGGAAAGGTGTGAGGCGAGTGAAAAAATGAGAAGAGGGGGAAAAGGGAGGAAGGTAGGAAAGAAGGAGGGAAGGGGGAGGGGAGTGGAGGGGAGGGAAGAAAGCAAGGGGGATGGGAGCATGGAGGGGATGGTGGGAAGAGAAGAGGTGAGAGAAACTAAGAGAAAGGAAGTTGTAAAGACGGAAGGAAAGAAGAGGGAATTTTGGAAGGATGGAGGGTGAGGAAGAAATGAGAGGAAAGGGAGAGAGAAGAGAGGGGAGAAAGGGGGAGAGGGGAGACTAGGGGAGGTCTGGTAGGTGAGGGTGGAGGGAACTGGATCTGGCTTAAAAGAGGAGAGGGGAGGAAACAGTAGACGGAAAGAGAGGGTGGAAGGGGAAAGAGGTAAGAGGCTTTGGTGTGTGTGTGTGTGTGTGTGTGTGTGTGTGTGTGTGTGTGTGTGTGTGTGTGTGTGTCAATATGTCTTGCAGCTTGATTTACAGTTATTTACCCTAACATTCCTTCTGATAATTCCCATATCCATCCATCTATCCATCCATCCATCCATCCATCCATCCAGTCATGTAGTCCCTGAGCGTTAAGTCCAAGCCTAGGCAATAGTCCAGGCATTTAAGGTAAGGGTCGCCAGTCATACACCTCAGAGTAAATTCATATGAGCTATAAACCCCAACACTCTCCTAGCCTCTAACACATATGGGCTACACCCGGTTAGAACGACAAAACCCACTAATCCACCAGGCGTCCACTGACTGGGTATTTGGTTACCACTCAGTGAAGTAACTGGTTCCCTGGAGTACGGGAAATAATATGACCTGTAACTTGAAGGTGGCATTCGAGTGAGCATGGATACCATTAATATCAATACTATTATGCATCCGAATCTTAAAATAAAGAAATAAAGTCCACACACACACACACACACACACACACACACACACACACACACACACAATTTTTATCGCCCATGCCTCATGTGGGGTGACGGTTGGCCCAGCGTGATGACCGTTATTGTGGCCATTTAAAATTCAAATTAGGTTGACGGGGGAGCGCGTTAATTTTTCCCGCCCTCACTTTTTTCCCCTCAGTGTTTGTCCCCCTGTGTTATCTGTCATGTTGGCGGGAATTACGCACGGCATTACGCGGGATGGAGGGGAGGTGGGGAGGAGGAGGTTGGGGAGGGGGGGATGAGGAGGTTGGGGAGGGGGGATGAGGAGGTTGGGGAGGGGGGATGAGGAGGTTGGGGAGGGGGGATGAGGGGGTTGGGAAGGGGGGATGAGGAGGTTGGGGATGGGGGATGGGGAGGTAGGGGAGGGGGGTGGGGAGGTAGGGGAGGGGGGATGGGGAGGTTGGGGAGGGGGATGGGGAGGTAGGGGATGGGGGATGGGGAGGGGGGATGAGGAGGTTGGGGAGGGGGGATGAGGAGGTTGGGGAGAGGGAATGAGGAGGGAGGGGAGAGGGGAAGTGGAGAAAGTTAAAGAGAGGTGGGGAGGGGAGAGATAAGGGAAGATGTAGAGAGGAAGGATGAGGCAAAGGAAGGAACGTGGGACTGGAGGGAAAAAAATAAGAGTAAGGGGGTGGAGGTGGGAGGAGGGGGGAAGGAAAGAGGGAAGGATGCAAGAATGAAGGAAGAAGGAAATAGAAAACTGTCTGGGAGAAGTGTTGGGGGAGGGGGAGAGGACATGAGGAAGGAGACAAGAGGAAAGGGATGGGTGGCTAACAGGAAAGGGGAGGGGGAAGCAGAGGAAGGAATTAAGCAGGAAGGAAGACAGAAGGAGTGAGAGGAAGGAAGGAAGGATGAAGCGAGTGAGGTAAAAAAGATATGGGAAGTAGGATAGGAACAGGAGAAGAAAAGCGAAAAGGAGACCGGGAACAAAGAGAAGGAACAGAGTGGGTAAGGCAGAGACAAAGGAAGGAAGAGGGATTGAGAGGCGAGTGGCAGAGAGGGGAGTTGGGTGGGAAAGGAGAGGGTGGATGTGAGGACAGCAGAGAGAAGTAGTAAAGGGGAGGTAAGGGAGGGAAAGGAATTAAGATGACATGGAAGTTGTAGGGGAGAAGTAAGGAGACAAATGAGGAAGGAGGAGGGAGTGAAAGGGATGTGGGAGTAGAAGGAGGGGAAGAGAAGGGGAAAGGAAGAAGAAAGAGAAGAATGCGGAGAGGAATGAGCAAGCAGAAGGGAAGTGGGAGAGGGGAAGAAGAGATAAGTTGGACAAAGAAGGGGCATGGGAGTGAGTGGGGTGTGACAAGAAGTGACAGAGGAGGGGAAGATGGAGAGGGAAAGGAAATAGTCAGGAGAAAATTGCTTGGGAGGGAAGTGGGTCGCTGGGAGGGGAAGGGGAAGGATACAGAGAAGGGTGAGAGAGAGAAACGGGATGGAGAAGGGATAGGAGACAGAGAAGGAAGGAAGGGAGAGCAGGATGAGGAAGACAAGAAGAACGGAGTCTCTCAAGTAGTATCGTCCCTCTTGTTTATCAGTTCCAAACCCACCAGCCGATGATCTGCACAAAACCACTCTATACCTCCAGTCCACCGGTTAGTGTATGAAGGGTTAGACACAGCCTTTATTAAGTCCCTAATTAACCTTCGCTAACTGAGGTTCTTCCTAAGTTTAATACACCTATCCAGTAGCAGCAAAGGAAAAATCTCTCCGTACCCCATTAACAAAAAGAAGTGTCTTCGTACCAGTAACAATACGGTTGTTTGTGCTGCAGCCGCTCATTAGGGTGGATTGAGTACGCACACAGCCATCCTTCCTTATTGTCTTTTCTTAATTGGCTGTGTCCTCAGGAAGTGTCCTTTAATTCATTCTTTTTTTCCTTCAGACGATGTTTTTCACTTTGGGAGGGGCCTTTTGAAATAGACCGTGTTTAACCTGACAAAGATCCCTAACTCCCTTCAGCTCGGTTGACGGACGAGCGTTATCTGACTGCAAGGTTTATTTGACTAGTAACCATGGAGAATCATTTCTACCTCAAAGCGAAGTCGCATCAAACTTCGTACAGCCACGACGTAGTGTTTAATTTGTAGTAGCCCAGTTCCGTCAGATGAAAACAAACCAACTACAGGAGGGGTCAGTAGAGTAGCTTTCCCTGACCTCTTTTCAGCTAGAGGTCTCGCCTAGACAAGTACAGTCGTTTAGAGGCAGCAAGAATTAACAAGTAAAATATGTCACCAGAATATAGGGTTTAACTGACCGCCCTGATGATATACTGGACATACCCTGATTATGCCATGTTGTACTAGACGTACACCTGCTGATGCCACAATATATTCCTCACAGGTAGTTCCTCCCTCGCGGTTATACCTTGAGTGTGCAGCGTTAAGGATTACGTTACGAAGGAAAAAAAATGAGTACAGTACAATCACGAATAAAATATCGATAATGATCCTCTATCAGCATTGTGTCCTTCATTCTATATTTATAATTTTTCCCTAAACGACAGCGACTATCCTTTCTACTCAAACAGTACAGCTTCGCTGTGTGCTTGATATCACACAAACACACACACGCACACAAAGGTTCATGTAACAACTTCCACTGACAGCCTGCAGAGAAGCGTCGGCTGTGGCAATTGAAGGTCTTACCTGAACTGTGTGTGTGTGTGTGTGTGTGTGTGTGCGCAATAAGGCTGACCTGCCAAACCTACCCATATAAAAATGTCCCTGACTTTTACTGAATATTTTCAATACAATGAGGTCGTTCATTTTACTACTGCCCACAACAGCCGACTTTATTTTGCTCAGATGAGATTTTGCAAAACGGAGGCGTTAGATACAGCCTCCACTACTCCATAAAACAACAGTGCATTTTTCCTGAGATGTGTATTATTTTGGAGACGCGACGATAAAACTGAAAAATGTGAGCAATGGTAACCAGTCCTCCAGGGCGCTACAGTTGCTTCACAGAAAACGTATGTTTAGATTATTTTAACGGGTAACTTCTATACTGACGCTGTCCTCTCTAATACTGGTTTCGTTTGGTTTTCGTCCTTCTGTAAGCCTATTTGTACCAAGGGCCGCATTCTAGATGGCAATGAAGACTTAGCAGCAACTCCTCCTCAGCAATTTATTTTGCATAGCCTACTACACCCTGATATCGACATACCTTGAATCAGTAACAAATAGAGGATGCTGATGTTTAATTTGCAGAATAAATTGTGAAGGAAGAGGCGTTACGAAGTCTCCAAAGCCACTAAGAATAAAAAAAAAATGCCAATCCTTTCAGTACGATGATATGCACACTTAAATCAATTTTACGCTTGCAATTGTATTCAGACGATTTTATTCATTTTTACTTAGTTGTATTCAAACGATATTATTTAGTTTTGCACGTGTTATTAACACAGACGATGTTATTCAAATTAAAGTATTATTGCTGTATTCAGACGATTTTATTCAATTTTACATCTGATCTAGTCTAATCAGAGGATTATATTGTTTTACTTATTGTTGTACTCAGACGATTTTAATTTTACTGACATCGACATGGAGGGAATTTTTAAGGGACACCGACATGGAGGGATTTTTTTTAAGGGACCCCGACATGGAGGGATTTTTTTTAGGGACCCCGACATGGAGGGATTTTTTAAAGGGACCCCGACATGGAGGGATTTTTTAAAGGGACCCCGACATGGAGGGACTTTTTAAAGGGACCCCGACATGGAGGGATTTTTTTATGGGACTCCGACATGGAGGGATTTTTTATGGGACCCCGACATGGAGGTTTTTAAGGGACCTCGACATGGAGGCATTTTTTTAAAGGGACCCCGACATGGAGGCATTTTTTAAGGGACACCGACAAGGATTTTTTAAAGGACACAGACATGGAGGGATTTTTTTAAGGGACACCGACATGGAGGGATTTTTTAAGGGACACCGACATGGAGGGATTTTTTAAGGAGCACCGACATGGAGGGATTTTTTAAGGGACACCGACATGGAGGGATTTTTTAAGGAGCACCGACATGGAGGGATTTTTTAAGGGACACCGACATGGAGGGATTTTTTAAGGGACACCGACATGGAGGGATTTTTTAAGGGACACCGACATGGAGGGATTTTTTAAGGGACACCGACATGGAAGGATTTTTTTAAGGGACACCGACATGGAGGGATTTTTTAAGGGACACCGACATGGAAGGATTTTTTTAAGGGACACCGACATGGAGGGATTTTTTTAAGGGACCCCGACATGGAGGGATTTTTTAAGGGACACCGACATGGAGGGAATTTTTAAGGGACACCGACATGAAGGGATTTTTTTTAAGGGACCCCAACATGGAGGGATTTTTTAAGGGACACCGACATGGAAGGATTTTTTAAGGGACACCGACATGGAGGGATTTTTTAAGCGACACCGATATGGAGGGATTTTTTAAAGGGATCCCGACATGGAGGGATTTTTTAAGGGACACCGACATGGAGGGATTTTTTAGGAGCACCGACATGGAGGGATTTTTTAAGGGACACCAACATGGAGGGATTTGGTATGGCCAGAACCTCTTCCGTTTTCTTTTTTCTATATTCAATCGCTTTCCCTACACTAAAGAAGAACCCCTGTAATTGGAGGGGGAACTCCAGGCTATACACAACCCCTCCAGTTCCACAAACCTTTTCTCACCTGAATTACTACAACGGAGATAACGCAGCCCCTCACCGCTAACCACTTCAGTCCCATGACCTATTAACTTTATTCTTGCTGTCTCCAAACCTCTTTATCTGGAGGGGTTAGACAGCCTTCATCAACCCTTTCAGTGTTAGGAATTGAATAAAGTCAGTGAATAGAATGGATAACAAGCATATAGAAGTACGTCATCGGGTTGAAGGGGTTAAAGGTTCCAGACTACGGTAGCCTAGCCTCGAGTCCCTACGTTTGTAAGGGGGACGTATGGAGCAGATTTACCATTTTGTACTATATCCATCTATTACCAGACTTGTGTGCCACCAGGAGCGTCAGAACCTGGGCTAAGGGTATTGAGTACAAACAAACTGCTTTCCAATGACCTGCTTTCCAGTTTATTTTCTCTGTTACTATATCTTTATATTGAGCAAAAGGCGAGCCATCTAGCAGTGAAGGGGTTAATGTGGACTGTCCCTAACTCCTTCCAGTTCGAAAAGTCAATCGTAAAGTGAATGAAATCGTGCCAATAATAATAATAATAATAATAATAATAAAAGACATCGGACTCCACAGGTTAAGCCAGTCGCACGCTCTGAGTTGTGCTGAAAATTCCAACAGAATGAGCCCCAAAACAGGTATCGTTCGAGGTGCGTTATTTTATCATCATCCGTCCTCCAGTCCATCTGCATCCTAAGGAGCGCTGGGGCTCGCGGCTAGAATATTCTGTTCCAACATTTAAATCGAAGGTGACCAGCCCCAATCGCTCTTGAGTGGCATTATCTGAGCAATAAACATCAACCCTCTCGGATATACATGTCCCACCCGGTCAGAGTGTCTTAGCCCACTAACCACCAGGTTTTTTACAGTTGGCAATATTTACAAACGGTAAGTCCACTCTAACGCGGAAGCTGACTTTGTAAATAAGAAAACTGTACCAAAATATAAATAAAACAAGGAATATAAATGTTAAGTGAAATGACCAACACATGTTGAACTGGACAATAAACTCAAGAATGGATAGTTAGTACGTACTTAGGTAGACCAGGTACTGCACAACTACTGTACTTACCTGAAAGAAAGGAAACAATATTATACTAAACTGTATTATTTGATTATTCATATATATATATATATATATATATATATATATATATATATATATATATATATATATATATATATATGCCATAAAAATCGAATAAATTAACAAAAGAAACTATCTTGTATTCAATACTGTTGGTTCCAAGCGTCGTAACGATATTCCATGAGATCCAGCCTTTAGCTTCTAGGATATTAATGGCCATCACTGCACACAACAAGAGCTATAGCGCATGTCCCGGCATATGCACTAAGTCGTGTCGTAAGCTCTCACACATTAACATACACGTTATTATGAAACAAAATGGGTATATTAAGAGCTCAATAATACATGCAAATACAAAACCTAGTCACTAAAAACACTGTCTTTAAGACATATTGGTAAAGCGTAGTCCAACTGCTTACTCCTGGTTGGCGCATTTGTGAACTGTTTAACGAGGGGCTTCACTGTTTTCAGCCTGGGAAAGAAATAATTTATATCCCTTAGGATGAATGTCCACAGTTTTACTTTCTGCTCTGAGTAATTATTCGTAATGTATAATCCATCTGTTAAAAAAAAAATAGCAGGAAAACATTCTTTGTCGAAGTTAATTAGTACACTCAATTACTCAAAGGAAAGGTCTACAGCTTAACTCAATAGGGATTACCTGATGTGCTTCTGTCTATCTGTCCATCAATCTATATCCCAGTGTACGTATATACCACCTCATATTTATGTAACCTGATATATGACCTCATCACCAACTTCAAGCCTAAACATGCCAGCTGCTGGGAGTCAGATACAAATCATTCACATAATATCTGTGTTGAGATTTTGTTATAAGTATTTGGAAACATCACAAAAGATGACATTATGTGAACACTGAATCCTACCCACATCTTGAACATGAACCTTTTCTCCGGTTTGAACACCTAAACCCACAACAGTAGATCCTCTGGTGCCCATCTGTAGGCTATATGGTTATTCTCCAACGCAGTCAATGATTTCTTGGTGTAAATAAATGTGTCGCTTGTCACTCAGTGCATACAGTGGATGGTGGTCGCTCCCCATCTACTACGACACACTAATAATATGTGTATCAGAGAGTTAAGTTCCTGTGTACGAATGCTCCTGCGTGTTTTGTTTCTGGGATTAAGACATGCGTGTGTGTATTGCAGTATTTGTATTCTAATATATACCATAAACTGATTTGTGTAATGTACGCCTGTGCGGCATGTACGCTTGCATTTACATGCATTAATGTATGTTTGTAAATGCATACGCGTGTGTATGTATGTATGTATGTATGTATGTATAACTATGTGCATGATTATATACCCTGCGCATGTGTAATATTTGTGTGTTTGATATGGGTGCTTTAATATGGGACAAGTGAGTATGAGATTTTATGAATACACGTTGATGTGATCGAGTGTGTGCATATATTCGCATAGTGTGTGTTTGTTGGGGTGTAGTGTGTGTGTGTGTGTGTGTGTGTGTGTGTGTGTGTGTGTGTGTGTGTGTGTGTGTGTGTGTGTGTGTGTGTGTGTGTGTGTGTGTGTGTGTGTGTGTGTGTGTGTGTGTGTGTGTGTGTGTGTGTGTGTGTGTGTGTGTGTGTGTGTGTTGTAGGTCATCAGCATGCAGGTGGGCTAAGGTGTGGTAGGGAGGAGGGGGGGAGGCAGCTCCTCCCTCATAACTCCTCATCCTGATAACACACCTCCCCTCTTCTTTCGTTTCCCTCCTATTCTACTTTCACCCTCCCCTTCCTTTACAGTTGTTCCCTTCTCACCCTTCCCCATCTCTAAAATTTTCCTTCTCAATACACACACACACACACACACACACACACACACACACACACACACACACACACACACACACACACACCGACCTGTTACCTTTCTTTTTTTTTTCTCCTAGGTTTCCCCCTTTCTCCTTCCTCTCATATTCTATAAGTGAGGTGGTTTTTCGCCTGTCCTCTCTCCCCTTTCTCTTTCTTTTTTCTTTTTTTTTTCCCTCGTACTTAGTTATTCTGCACCACTGTCCGTTTTTTCTTGTGTCTGTCTGTCTCTCTCTCTCTCTCTCCCCTTCTCCTCTCCCACTCACCCTGCTCTCTCCATCTCCCTTCGTCTTCCTATTCCTCCCTACCCATTTTCACTCTCCCTCTCACCTCCTCTCCCACTCATCCTACTCTGTTTCGACCTCCATTTTCTCTCTTACCTTCACTACTCTCTCCCTCTCCCCACTTTTTCTACTTCTCTCTCTATTCTTCCTTTCCGTCCCTCCCTTCTCTTCCACTCTCCCCATTCTCTCTCTCTACTGTACTCCCTTCCTTTACATTAATTCTGCCAGTAACCCTTTACCAAACAAATACACACACACACACACACACACACACACACACACACACACACACAAAGCCCTAGCCCCTTTTGCCACAACCGCTCCCATCCCAACGCTCCTATTTCTTCCTCGTCCCCCTCCTTCTCCGACACTAACCCCACTTCTTTCCTTTCCTCACAGTTGCCGATGCCTTGGATTTGCAGTGCCCAGAGCTGAACTTCCTGTGCCAGAACCGCGAGAAGTGCATCCCCCTCAACTGGGTGTGTGACCAGACGCCTGACTGCACCGACGCTTCTGATGAACATGTCGACAGCTGTGAAGGTACGTAGGTCTTGTACAGTCACCTATTCTCCCTTTCTTTAGCTTGGCCCATGTCGACAACTGCCAAGGTTAGTAGGTCCTGTACATACCCTAGACTCTTTTTACTTTAACGTGGTTTAAACTTGTCATCATTCTATCCTGAATGCTGAGTTTTAACAGCAAATTAAAGCTAGAATGTGACGCTAGTCACGATGAAGTGCTATGAATAGAAGGGAGGGCCGTAGCATTGCCTTTTTTTGCCGCCGAGCTACATGAAATAAGTCAAAGAGAACGAAATTTTTGGGGAAAGTTTGAGTAAAAATAGCATAACCAAATAATAAAACACCCGTGTTCGCTGGATCTCGTTCACGTTTACGAAAAGAAGCACTGAATTCCTTGCACTTTAAGTCCAGTCAGTAGAAGAAACACTTGGACGGTTGCATTTGATGAACAATCGCTAATAAAAAAAAAAAAAAAAAAACAGCCACCTATGCGTTTGGTGTACGCCCGAAAGCACTAATTTCACCCCCCTTGGTAGCCGGAGTCGCGACCAGTGACGACCGGGCGAGCGGCCACGCCACACCCACAGCCGGAACCTCAACCCCAGTGTAAACATTGTTGGACAGATGTGGAACGGCCAAAGCTGGTGATGTTACAATGTGTCCAGATTCTTTTTATAGACGATCAGAACCAGTAGGAGTAAGTATATAAAGGTATTTAATGTTTAAGACTGTGCTGATATCCACAACATTATGAGAAAAGCACAAAAATAGAAGACCTACTGTACAATGTATTGTGTGTTATTGTCTATTTACTCACGCCCTATTTTATAATGTTACAAATAAGTATAGTATAGTGTACTATGTCTTGAAAGACATGATGCCTTTTTTCATCCTTTCTCGCTCCCACCTCCACTACCCCTCTCCCTGGGTTCGTGTCTCCGCCAAACGCCTCTCTTACCCTCTCGTGCCCCACTCCCACCCTTTGTTAACCAACATAAAGATAATGATGAAATGATCCATCAGGTATTGATCTTATTTATATTATCATACACCTTTATTAAGCACCACCAGATACCTGCCAAGTGTTTCATCCTGTTGTGTTGTTACGTGACATACATACTGCAAGTTGGACCTGGTGTTACAAGAACATACGGTTGAATATCGTTAACACAGGTTGTGTTGTTTTGGACGGCCATTAATTCATATTAACGTGGCAATTTATTCCTTGCATTATAAACACGAAAGGATTATTATCCTGTCATTATTGCATTAACCAAACGAATCAGATATCTTCTCTGACGAACCACAAACTCTCTGCTTTAATGAAAATGTTCCGTCCTCGTGTCACAATGTCATTACGTACACAAATGATTTTGGGTCGATCATATAATGATATTGTGTCACTGTTGTGACGAGAGGTAGGAATATTTTCATTAAAATCAGAGAGTTTGTGGTTCGTCAGAGCCGATCCCTGATTCGTTTGGTTAATGCAATAATGACAGGAACAAAATCCTTTGGTGTTTATAATGTAAGGCATAAATTGTCAGTTTAATATGAAGTAATGGACGTCCAAAACCACACAACCTGTGTTAACGATAAACAACCCTTTGTCCTTGTAACGAAGGTCCAACTTGCAGTGTGTATGTAACACAACGGCTTACAACAGGATGAAACAGTTGGTAGGTATACAGACGTATTGTACTGTATGTTGCTGATCTGGTGGTGCTTAATACAGAGCTTTATGATAATATAAATAAGATTAATACCTGATGCATCATTTCATCATTATTATTGTTTACGTTAGTTAACAAAGGGTGGGAGTAGGGGACGAGAGGGTAAGAGAGGCGTTTGGTGGAGACAGGAACCCTGAGAGAAAGGTGGTAGAGGTGGGAACGAGAAAGGATGAAAAAAGGCTTCATGTCTTTCAACAGATATTGTTTACTATACTACACTTAATAAAATATATATATATAAAATAGGGCTTGCGTAAACAGATAACACAATACACTGTACTGTAGGTCTTTTTTTAATTTTTATGCCTTTCTCATAATGTGGTGGATATCAGCACAGTCTTACACATTAAATACCTTTATATACTTAGTCCTACTGGTTCTGACTGTCTATAAAAAAATCTTGACATACTGTAACATCACCATCTTTGGCCGTCCCACATCTGTCCAACAATGCTTACATGGGTTGAGGTACGGGCTGTGGGTGTGGGGTGTTCGGTCGCCCGGATGTCACTGGCCACAATCGGCTACCATGGTGGAAGGAATTAGTGGTTTCGGATGCACAGTAACTAAGCGACGCCCTGACACCCTTTCCGAAGCACTGAGCTTCACACGTATGATGTACAGTTATCAGAAGCGCTGAGACTGCGTTTGATGTAACTTAGAATCACTAAATGAAGCACCGAGACCTCGCGTTTGATGCACTGTAATTAAAAGAAGCACAGAAACTCACACAATTGATGTACGGTAACTAAAAGAAGCAATGAAGCCTCTGAATTCGATAGCACCTAACCTGTTGTACATTCACTAAAATAAGTATATATTCCTCCTCGGCCAATGAAAAGTTACTGAAAGAAACACAGAGACTTCAGTGTTTGAGGACAATATTTTCGTGTGGGTTTCGGTGTGTTGGGAAACTGAACAACAAAAAACAAGCTGAGGCCAAGCATCTACGCTTCCAAATGGCGAAATAAAAAAAGCTCTGAAGGTAGGCTGATCGTGTATACTGGGTTCTCTTTAATACTGGTTTATGAGTTAGCTTGTTTATTGTAGGCAGACTTTGTTCTTACTGGCATATAACCTCCTTCATGTGTCTTTCATACCTGACGAGGGTACAAGTCAGGCTGAATTTCTTGCATCTTGGAAAAAAAAAAAAAAGATCAGCAGGTGAGTATAATTCGTCCAAATCTTCAGACAGGGTGATTTTTCAAGGATGCTGAATGTTTCTGCTCACTCTTAGACTACTATCAGTCATGTGTGGTACTGGAAGTGGTTCTGTCAGACAGTACGAGAATACTCGCCACACACGTTCACAGCACGCCAATCTCGCACTACATTTTTTTTTAAATGCAGGGCAGAAGGAACCACAGGCTGAAAGACTGCAAGATTGTTCCCTCCAAGAAATAAAAAATTAAGAGAGCCAAATTCAAAATAGTTTCATTTCGAGATGCCTGCACGCATTGAGTTGAAATGACTGAAGGTCACAGGCAGACGGAAATGAAGACAGGGGAAGACAGTTTCAGAGACGCAGGGGAAGACAGTTTCAAAGACGCAGAGGAAGACAGTTCCAGTTTTAACTGATATTGTGTGTATTGGTTACCTCTTGCATTACAAAGTTGGATAGGAAAGGGAGGGGGAGGGAGTTTGCTGCCAGACGGGTGCATTGTGCGTCGTAATGGAAGAGGAATGCAAGCAAACAGCTCAGAAGAGCATTGACATCAAAGAAGCAACAGAAAAGAGATGAAGATGCAACAGTGCGGTGAAGAGACAGAGGCTGAAGGGAGTCAGTGAGGAGAAGAGTTAATGAGACGAAAAGCCTTTGACTTCAACCTGTTGAGAAGAGCTGTGCATGAGAAGCCTCCCCCCACACATGAGATTTGTACTTTACACAGGGACGAATACAACCCTTGTATAAAGTCAACAAGTGCACAGGGGTAAAGGAAGCATGGAGTCAGCTTAGCACACCTAAACTTGTGGAGGCAGATTTTGCAAAGTAATGTGCTCCTTCCATGATGAATCCCAAGAGAATGAAACCCCAGATACTATTAAGGAAGCAGGATTAAGTCAAATATTACTGCATATTAACTGATACTCCTGTGGCAGATTATGGCAGGTCAAACGATGTAAAAGCCTTGTTTTGGATGCTTTAAAATCAAAGAGGTTACTTTTACCCTAATCAGAGATATGAGCCAGGTCAGAAATTAGGTGTGCCATAGCCTTATCCCGTGTTTGTTCAAGTAACTTCTGTGACGAACGCTGTGAGATGCGGATGGATGGGTGAAAGGTGGAGTCATCAGCATAAGAGTGGATAGGGTCAGATGTACAGCTTAGAATGTCAAAGATGAATAGAAAGAGAGTTGGTGATAGGACTGAACCCTGAGGAACACCACCACTGATAGCTCTAGGAGAAGAATGGTGGCCGTCCGTAGCAACAGCTACAGAATGATAAGAAAGGAAGCTAGCGATGAAGGCACAGATAGAAGGACAGAAACCGTAAGCGGGCAGTTTGGATGCTCAAGATTTGTGCCAGACTCGATCGTAAGCCTTTGAGATGTCAGATGCAATGACAAAACTTTCCCTAAAGTTCCTAAAGGATGATGATCAAGAGTCTGAAAGGACGGTGAGAAGAATGCCAGTGGAGCGTCCCTGGTGGAACCCATACTGGCGATCGAAGAAAAGGTCATGATAGGAACGGTGGTGTAAAAATGTATGACTAAGAACTGATTTTAAAACTTCAGATATACAGGATGTTAAAGCAATTGGGCGGTAGTTAGAGGGCTGGGAACGGTCACTCTTCTTCGTGACGGGCTGAATGAGGGCAAACTTCTAGCAAAAAGTAAAGGTACAAGTTGAAAGACAAAGGCAAAAAAGTATATCTAAGCAGGGTATAAGCGCAAGCACAGGACTTGGGAACAACATGAAGGGCCCCATCAGTCCCATATGCCTAGTTAGTGTAGAGGCGTGGATGGAAATGGTGATGGGTGTCTGAGTAGGTTGTGGTGTCACGGTGGTGCTGGTGATGGTGGTGTCTGGGTGGCGGCTGTGGCTGTGATTGTGTCGGGGTGGTGATGATGTCTGGGTGGTGACTGATGGTGGTGGTGGTGGTGATGGTCTTGGTGGTGGTGATGGTCTTGGTGGTGGTGATGGTGTCTTGGTGGTGGTGATGGTGTCTTGGTGGTGGTGATGGTGTCTTGGTGGTGGTGATAGTTTCTTGGTGGTGGTGATGGTCTTGGTGGTGGTGATGGTCTTAGTGGTGGTGATGGTGTCTTGGTGGTGGTGGTAATGATGATGATGGCGTCTAGATGGAACTGATGTGATGTCTGGATGGTGGTGGTTGTGATAGGGTTTTATGGGTGGTGGTTGTAGTGGTAGTGATGTCTGGGTGATGACGATCGTGTCTGGTTGGTTATGTTGATGGTGATGATGTCCGTGGGGGTTATTACTGAAATGACACGATGCTGCAAATTGTGGGTATGCATTTGGACAGTGATCACCGCACATTTCCCGTCCAAACACTGGCTGCCGGCGAGAGAATATGAGAGGCCGGAGCAGGAATTGTCAGCTAGTTCGGTTCATGGTACCCCATTGGCACTCCAGTCACGCTCCTGATTGGGGAATAATCAACCAATTAATTACCTCCCCTTCCTGAATTCCCCACCAATCAGATCAGCGGGCTAATTTGGGAGCCGGAGTAATATGGGGCAATCAGTGTGAGCAATCAGAATGAGGTGGGCAATGGGGAACGCTGTATGGACGACGGCAGTGGTGATTGGTTGCTGATGGTAATGTGCGCACCGGCCACATAATGAAAGGAATTGTGTGGAACGTTGAATATTTTCGAGAGATTAAAAAATGCTGAAAGAGGGAAGTTAAAGAAGAGATGTGCAAGTGAAGCTGGTATGATTACATTGATAGGAATATAGGGACTGTCCAAATAATGAAAATATGCGAAGTTAAAGAAAAAAAAAAACATTTGCAAGGAAATCATAGGAGACATGTCAGCACCGTAGCATTACACCTGAAAACGATTTTTTTTTTTTAAGTAATTTTCTGTACTTTAGAAACTGTTCCGATTATGTTTCTATCACACTTGAAAACGATTACATTGTTTTTTTTTATTTACAGTACTTTTGAAACATGATTTTAGTTTCGAGTCTTGTTTATCTTCGATGCATGATCTAAAAATGAATGATGCTCTGAAATTTGGAGTGTTTGAATGTTTCCATATGCGTATGCTGTTAAACACTCGGAAGTTAGGTCTTGAAGATTTAGTTATTTTGCCCTCTGAATCCGTAATCAACTTGGCCCTTAAAATTATTAATGAATTTTCTCTTCCGATTATAAATACATTGCTTTTGTAGTCGGCGTGGCTTTCTACTTAATATTCTAAAATTACTTTGCTCCTGAAACAAAAATTCCTAGCAATTCTTTTAGGATCATGAGCATATTTTAAGACGATTGTTAAATGTATACAGATAATAAATTTCGAAACTTACTATGCTGATTAAAGCAGATGTGACAAAAGTAGAAGTTACAACTCTCTCTCTCTCTTGAACGGGGGATTTTAGATATAGCCTTCACTGACCCCTTCACTACAAGAGGTCTACCAAGAGCTGAACAGAATCGCCTGGAGGTAGCAGGAATAATTCTAAATAACACGTCACAGGACTGAAGGGGTTCATGAGTGTTCTTGTTAGTGAAGGAGGCAAACGAAAAAGTAGTAGTAGTAGTAGTAGTAGTAGTAGTAGTAGTAGTAGTAGTAGTAGTAGTAGTAGGAGGAGGAGGAGGAGGAGGAGGAGGAGGAGGAGGAAGAGCAGGAGGAGGAGGAAGAGCAGGAGGAGGAGGAAGAGCAGGAGGAGGAGGAAGAGCAGGAGGAGTGCCAGCAGTAACTCGAGGCTCATCTGAACGTGAACGTAGTGGACAGCAAGTTGATTTTTTTTTTTTTTTAATGCGAGTATGAAGGAACCAAAGGCTAGGAGCCCGCAAACAATTCCTTCCAAGAAAAAACAAAAACAATACAAAAGTGTGCCAAATTCAAGATCTGTTAATTTCGAGATGCCTGGACACACTGCGCTTGAAAGACTGGAGGTCATAGGAAGTAGGAAATACAGACAGAGAGAGACAGTTCCAGAGATGACCCGTTGCATAAATGAAGGACTGGGAGTAACGGTTACCTCTTCCGTTAGAGAGCTGGACAGAAAAGGGATGAGAGTTTGTTGCTAGACGGGTGCTACGCGCCCGTCGTAGAGGTGGAGGGATGCAAGCAGACAGTTCAGAGGAGCAGTGACCATGGAAGTAGCGATAGAAACGAGATAAAGAGGCAACAGTGCTGCGAAGAGACAGAGGTTGAAGGGAGCCGGTAAGAGGAGGAGAGTTAATGAAACGAAAGGCCTTTGACTCCACCCTATTGAGGAGAGCTGTACGTGGGGAGCCACCCCACACATGAGAGTTGTACTCTACACAGGGGCTGTCCACTATCTTCGTTTTGAGGGATATGGAGGGGTGAGGGACGTTTGTACAGCCAGACAGCTCCACCAGCCAGTTATATCAGTGCCACCACATGAAGGCATCCCACTCCAGGTTGAAACTCACTGTAAACCTCATCCCTGAGTTTTTCCTAACACCTCCCTTATCTTAGCCTCTGTTGGCATCTCGCTGAAATATTTGCAATGACTGGGGAGGGGAGGGGGCAGGGTGAAGAAGGGCTGTGTGTGGGTATGAGTGTATGTATGAAGCATGCATCTGTATGTGTGAGCTTGCTTTTGTCTGGTATGTTTGTGGTAATTGCGGCTTAAAGAGGATGATGACTAGCAAGTGGGAAAGAGTTGTTTTTTATTGAGCACAGGTGTGAGTATGTGCACATGTGGCGGTGTGTGTGTGTGTGTGTGTGTGTGTGTGTGTGTGTGTGTGTGTGTGTGTGTGTGTGTGTGTGTGTGTGTGTGTGTGTGTGTGTGTGTGTGTGTGTGTGTGTGTGTGTGTGTGTGTGTGTGTGTGTGTGTGTGTGTGTGTGTGTGTGTGTGTGTGTTTACCTGGGTGATGTAAGTTAATGTAGACTAGTATTATTTTTTAGCTTTAACAGTCTATTAAATTCAAGGTCTCTGGTACATCACTCCACTTAGACATATTAGCCACTGAAACGCTGACCGGATAATCGAGTTTAATGCTTAATGCCGAGTTTAATCAGAGTGTACATGTTATAATCTAGACGTCAGCTAGAAAATCATGACGAATTATAATCATGCAGTGGAACGCTTCACACACTACTGGCCCTCAGCACGCCTCATTGTGCAATTAACCCCTTCAGTCCGAGAACCTAATTTTTGTTCTTATTCTTGCCACTACTAGACAAGTTTATTCACCTTAGGGAAGACTTTTTGGCTTGGTGGAATTTAATGTACGTAGCCTGCATTAACTTTTTTAATACATTGGGTATTTCGCAAGCTAAATAAAATCTTGTGGATATAACACGAGTATAATGTCATATGACTGAAGTGGTTGTTCACTTCATTACGAGAAGTTTCCCCGCATCTGAATTTAAGCATGAGGATTTGTCAAGATTAAAAAGTACTGACGTAGCAGAAAGACGCAGGACCATATTGGGCTTCGTTTCAGTGAAGCAACATATCGGGCAATATAGAGTGAAGCACCGTGCGACCGAAATCCTTAGGGAGTTAACGCGAAGCACCATATGGGGTTTTGCTACAGTGAAGCACTTACGTGTGAAAATCTTTCAGGTGTGACTGGCTGACTGGATCGCTCTTAGAGATGCTTCCGCATTTATAAATGGAGATGTCTTGTAACCCTTACAGTACAAGAGTCTCATCAAAGCTGTACAAAAATCCTAGCAGTAACAGACAGGTCTTGGTTAACGAAAATTGGTTGTATCCTTTATACGAAGAGTGTCTCCCAGAGCTGCATAGAATAGTCTGGCATCAGTAGAATAAAATATAAAACATGTCGCCACTGTGAAAGGATTAAACTGGTGCTCCGACATTCTCTCATTAGCGTTCGTTGTGTGTCCGTATGAAACAATGTGTATATAGTTACGGAACCTTAATGACCTGAGAAATGCCTGTCAGATTCTCATGTATAGCCACCAAATATATCTAGTATATTATAATCCTGTGTGTGTGTGTGTGTGTGTGTGTGTGTGTGTGTGTGTGTGTGTGTGTGTGTGTGTGTGTGTGTGTGTGTGTGTGTGTGTGTGTGTGTGTGTGTGTGTGTGTGTGTGTGTGTGTGTGTGTGTGTGTGTGTGTGTGTGTGTGTGTGTGTGTGTGTGTGTGTGTGTGTGTGTGTGTGTGTGTGTGTGTGTGTGTGTGTGTGTGTGTGTGTGTGTGTGTGTGTGTGTGTCTAGACCACAATCCTTTACTCTTAGCATGACCCACTGAATCCTGATATGTTTTCATTATAGTCTTGCTGTTTACTGACGATCTTACTCAGCTCCGGATAGACTTTCCGAATTGGAGGGGTTGCAAAAGCCTGAATAAACCCCTCCAGTACGCGAGGCTTTTCCTAAGTTAAATAAAATCATCTGGCAACATCAAATCTAAACTGCAGGGTGGTCCATAAATAACGCTCCTCTTCCACTCCGCCGGGGGATTTCTGGAGTGTTTTGGGGAAAGCTTAGCCAGAGTCTATTTTGCTCCCTACTCCCACTGCTACACCCACGCCCACACCAACAGACTGAACCGTCCCCGCAACACACAAAGATACTGCCAGATGAATTTGTAGTACAGCGCTGCTACGGACCACTCTGTTTAAAGGACGTCACCGAGATTCAAGACTTCCTTCTGACATCCTTCTGTACACTGAGTTGTGGTTGTGGTGAGAGGCGTAGGTGTTGTGCTCTAACCTTTACCCTTGCTGACCTTTCACCGCTATCGCCCACCGTCCCTGAACTCTGCCTTCTACCCAGTGCGCATAATTTACCTCACAACTCACCAGCATGTCCAGCGCTGATCTGTGCTGTGTTCTATCGAGAATTTAAGAGTTAAATATTATCGTGATTTTCATTTGAGTTTCATGTTTGTCTTACTGAAATTGTAAAATATGCGCGCGCGCGCACACACACACACACACACACACACACACACACACACACACACACACACACACACACACACACACACACACACACACACACACACACACACACACACACACAGAGAGAGAGAGAGAGAGAAATGCATTATGGAAGATGTGATAAAGAAGTTTAGGAAACATAAGAAGAAGTGACTCATGGAATCACCTACAAGATGACGTTAGATGGATGTGGAAGAAAAGAAAAATAAAGGTGATAATAGAATAGTATAAGATCGCGTGACATTACTACCCTGACTCACTCCAATTAAAATACAATTAGCCGAGAACAAACAGGTACGAACGAACTCTCATGGACTCTCACAATCTCTCTCTCTCTCTCTCTCTCTCTCTCTCTCTCTCTCTGTCTCCCTCTCTCTGAACCCCTAAGCCCGGATTGAGTGCCGTGAACCCTGATGCGCCGTGCTGATTGCTCCTTTGTCAGGGCCTGGAAGGTGTCCCTCCTTCAACCTAAGAGCCTCTACACATTTCAACGGGACCTTAAACGCTCCTCTATTATTCTGATGGAGCTCTACATACGGCTTTACTGATATGGTTGAGCTCTATCTTCACTGGGGCTCTACCCATTTCACTGAAGCTTTATACACGCCATCGGACCCAAGAAGCTACTCACTCTGGCGTCGCTTTAGCATTCTGTGATGGGCTTCTACACATTCCACTGAAACTCTAAACGCTGCTTTATCACAGTGACAGAGCTCTAAACACTTTACTTGGGCTGTACACACTCCATGCTGTCTTATCACACTGGCCGTGCTCGACGTACTTCACTGGGGATCTACACACTGTACTGTTCTGTCATTGATATTGATTTACATACTGTACCTCCATTCTGATGGTGCTCTACATATTACTCCATCAATGACGGGCTATCAACTCTGCTCTGTTACTGACATGGCCCTACACACTACTCTTATCATTCTAAAAGGGCTCTACACACATATTAGTGGGGTTTAGACACTTCACTAAGGCTCTACACACTTCATCACTATCCCGTAGATAGTTCTGTCAATCTGGTGGGGCTATACACAGTTAGCTCCAGACACTATCATGGGTTCTAAACACTTTTTTAGGCTCTAGACACTTCACTGGACGTTATACACTCTGCCGGGACCCTAGATGTTTTTCTGTAAACTGGCAGGGCTCTCCACATAGCACTGGGCTTTAGATACTTCAGTGGGCCTCTACACAGGTCAATTGAGCTCGATACATCTCGGTGGGGATCAACACCAGTGGGCTTCTGTACACATCATTGGGGCTCTACACACCTCACTGAAGCTCTGCCCACTTCTCTCGAGTTCAGAACGCTTCACTGGGCATTACACACTTTAACAGGACTCTGAACTCTTCAGCAGGGATCTATATACTGTTATTCTGCACACTTCAGTGCGGTTTATACACTTTAAAAAGAGTCTACACTCTTCACTGGGGCTCAGCACACTGAAGTATGACTACACTTCAGTGGGGGTCTACAAGCTTCCATGGGGCCTTAGATATTTCAGTGAGGCTCAATTCTTTTCAGCCGAGCTCTACACACTTTCTTGAGACTGTCCACATTTCAGTGTTGCTCTACACATTTCCGTGAAGTTCTACACCTCACTTGGGCTCTATGTACTTCCATGGACCTCTGTTCACTGCAGTGGGGCTCTACACACTTCCACGGAGCAGCAGGTACTTCTGGAGCTCTATTATAATTTAGTGGAGCTCTAGTCGCTTCAGTGGAGTTTTGCACACATACACTGATGAGGTTCTACATACTTTAGTGAACCTCAGTGCACTGCAGTGGGCTTTTCAGACTTAAATGAGGCTCTACATACTTCTATAACATTCAACATACTTCTCTGGGGCTGTATGCACTTCAGTAAGGCTCTACATGCTTTAACGCGGCCCCACACACTTCAATGGGCCTTTACACAATTTGCTCTACAAAATTCAGCGAAGGTCTACGTATTTCTTTGGAACTCTGTACACTTCACTGGGGATATAAACACGCAATGAGACTAGACATTTATCACTGGTGTGTGTGTGTGTGTGTGTGTGTGTGTGTGTGTGTGTGTGTGTGTCTCTCTCTCTCTCTCTCTCTCTCTCTCAGACGCTACAGTCCCACTCCTGGCGGGCCTAGAGACCTATCACAGAGCCTGCATAACGTCGTCTCTAATAGACTGGCTTCATTATACAGCCTAGGCGGGGCGGGCTGGGAGATCAGTACGTCAGGTTTCTCCAAGAAGCCACCGTGTGTGTGTGTGTGTGTGTGTGTGTGTGTGTGTGTGTGTGTGTGTGTGTGTGTGTGTGTGTGTGTGTGTGTGTGTGTGTGTGTGTGTGTGTGTGTGTGTGTGTGTGTGTGTGTGTGTGTGTGTGTGTGTGTGTGTGTGTGTGTGTGTGTGTGTGTGTGTGTGTGTGTGTGTGTGTGTGTGTGTGTGTGTGTGTGTGTGTGTGTGTGTGTGTGTGTGTGTGTGTGTGTGTGTGTGTGTGTGTGTGTGTGTGTGTGTGTGTGTGTGTGTGTGTGTGTGTGTGTGTGTGTGTGTGTGTGTGTGTGTGTGTGTGTGTGTGTGTGTGTGTGTGTGTGTGTGTGTGTGTGTGTGTGTGTGTGTGTGTGTGTGTGTGTGTGTGTGTGTGTGTGTGTGTGTGTGTGTGTGTGTGTGTGTGTGTGTTTGTGTGTGTGTGTGTGTGTGTGTGTGTGTGTGTGTGTGTGTGTGTGTGTGTGTGTGTGTGTGTGTGTGTGTGTGTGTGTGTGTGTGTGTGTGTGTGTGTGTGTGTGTGTGTGTGTGTGTGTGTGTGAGACATCCGTACATAAAAACAAACCTATCACAAGTATTTTTTGATCATCCTCTTTCACTGCTGGTAGTGAAAGGTAATAATTTCCATGTGAAGTCCAGCCACACATTTATCTTCACGAAGGGCTGCGGTGGCTCGGTGGTTAGCGTACTGATCTCCAGATACGTGGGCCTCGAGTCTAGGGTTTGTGTCCTCGTCGTGATGGACATTTAATTTGGGCACTGGTTTGACGTCCTTTTTTTATATTATGTTCGTATACTGTCTCTTGTGTCTATACTGTACAGGGTGGGCCATGTGTCAAGCTTCTCTTCCATTCCACCGGGCATTTCTTGTGTGTTATCAATGTCTATTCTGCATCATTTTTTATTATCCAACTCCCACTGCCTCGCCTATGCCCACACCAGCAGGCCGTGCCGTCCTCATAACTCAAGATACCATCAAGGCAGTTTCTAGTGGGGCGCTATTTTATCCAAACTATACGAGTAACACATTCACACTTAGCCATTACAACACCTCGATTTATCACATGCTCCTGCAAGCACGTATTTCCCATTTGTACTTTGCTAGCACGGGGAAGGATTGAAAGTAGGTCTGGTGCGGCTGTGGACCTCATAGGGACTAATACTTATAAAGATACAGGATACTTGGTGATGATGGATGCTGGGAAGGGGAGATGGCTGGTGGATGGCGTAGATGGTGATGGCGTAGATGGTGATGGTGACGGGTGACAGGAGGTGGGAATGAGCAATAAGGTTGAAATGCTGGGTGGTGAGTGAAGAGTGGTGGTGCTGGGTGCAGTGATGGGTGATGGTGAAGGGTGTGGTAATGGGTGGTGGTAATGGAGGATGACTGGTGGTGAAGGATGTTACTGCTGGGTGGTGGTAATGTGTGTTACTGCTGGGCGGTGGTGGTGATGGATGCTGGGCAACTGATGGTGATGGGTAAGGCTGGTGGTGATGGTGATTGGTGGTAGCGATGAAGGTGGGTGATGGGTGGTGGGGAATGGATAGATGTGATGGTCTTTGTCATAAAACACCATCAGATGATCGTGGTTATAAATCTTATGTGGTCTTAACACTACCGCATGGTTAGTAGCACCACAACATGGTCATGGTCATAAATATCACCAAACGATCATGGTTATAAACAATCTCACATGACCATAAACCCCATCATATGATGTTAAACACTATTACAAGGTAAATGTCTTAAAAACCATCATATTCCCACAAAATACCACCACATGGTTATTATAACGAACACCACCATATGGTCAAAAACTTCCATATGTCATTAATACCATAACATGATCGTAAATATCTCCACATGGTCATAAACAGTACCACTTAGCCATGGTCATTAACAAAACAGCACAGTCATAAGATCACCACATAGTCATAAGCAGCATTATGTGGTCATGCTCATCTACGCCACTACATAGTCATAAGCAACATCACATAGTCATAAATACCATCACCTTATTATAAACATCACCACACATTCACAAACATCACCAAATGGTTATAAGCACCGCCACATGATCACGGTCATAAACACTACCATACAGTATAGTCAAAATCATCACCACATGGTTATAAATACCATCACACTGTCATAGTCATAACCATCATCATACCTTCATGGTCATACACACCATTACATGGTCGTAACACCGAAGGTTTAAAACATTACCACATGTTCTTAAATGCCTGCACATTGCGATGGTAAAGAGGCATGTATAAATATGATTCCTAAATCTGGGAAATCAGTTACTGAATCACACAACAATCGCCCGATCTCTCTGTTAGAGGTCACAAGAAAACTATCTGAAAGGATAATAAATCTTCGGCTCGGATGGCACTTAGAGAATAATAACCTTTACAAGCCCAACCAGTGTGGTTTCAGACAAAACAGAAGCACAACATGGGCAATAACCATAACTTCAGTAAAAAATTGTACTTGCAAAAGAGCAATATAAACTGTACCGTAATAGAAATGGATATAAAGAAGGCCTTCGTTAATGTCTGGATGATGGAAATGCAATGTAAATTATTACAACTATAAATGCTTGGGACAACATAAGCTGAAATGTAAGCTGTAATGCCGAAGCCATTATAAACAACAGCAAATCGCCTACGTTTCCATCCTACAGTGGGGTGGCTCAAAGTCCAACCTTATTTTATTAAATACACACGGGACACACCCCTACCCACCAACCTCCAGTTGTTTGACATATACTATGTCAATGGCGCAACGTAAATAGAGATATCAAATGGTTAACATTCGACATCAAAAGCCCTGTCGTCTGTCTTGTTTTTCTCTCCGTGCAGTTTGAAAATCAGTGTGGTGAATCCGCAGCAACTGACACTGATGAATTTATTTTGTCTCAGGTCAGTGTCATTAACGTCATTTAATGCAGGTCAGCCACACTGATTATCTAAGTCAGTGGAGACAGAGGCAGAGGAAGCAACATTGTCGATTGCACACTGGCCGAACATGACCAACTGGTTCGGAGTGAGGCGACCAGACTGAACAATTATAAAAAGGACTGGAAATAAAAACAAACAACCAAATTCACACTCACAGCACAGGGCAAAATTAAACCAGGCGATATTTACACCCGAGGAAATATTACATAACATCAAAAAAACATAATTTTAGGCCATACACTAACATCCCATGGCATGAATACCAGTCATATAAAAAACGAACATTCTCTCTCTCTCTCTCTCTCTCTCTCTCTCTCTCTCTCTCTCTCTCTCTCTCTCAAAAACATTCCTATAGATACTGGGAAGGTTTTCTGAGTAAATTAAACTCCACCTAATCAAAACGAAGATATTACCAGTACTAGATTACTTACCAATCCCTACTCATATGGCCTCCAAAACACGGATGTTCAACTAGGGCGAGTGCAAAATAAAGCCTTCCGTTTTGTTACCAACGAAAGATATCCCTACAATGAAAACGCAAAGTCTCAACATTTTCGTCTTCTCGTTAAGCCAATACATTCCCGACTGCGAGAGACTGCTCATAAAATATAGGAAAAACTAGAAACCAGTGATGAGGTAAACCACGATTAGATGATAAGGGTCGACAAAGCGACAGATATGGAACATTCATGGTTCCCTGGTCGCTTGAAAATCTTCAGAAAACCTCCACTACACCATGATCTGACTCACTTATATGGGTAGTAGTCCTCTGCCGAGCTCAGAAGTTCTTCCTAAACACTCAGAAGAGAAAATACACACACAGCTTGTATGCCGGGTATAGAAATAAGGGAACAAAGAAAGCACTCGACTAAAATACAAACAATAAAAAGTAACCTGTACTATACAACTATAACACTTTTCTATTTCACCCACTGTCTCTTCCTCACCAGGCGTCTTCTCTTACCACTAACCACCTTATTAAAAAAAAAAAAAAAACGCAATCATGGTCATAAACACCATCACATGATCATAATACCCTGGGGGTAGGGGGGTTTTCAAGAATACTCCCCCAGTATCCCTGCTTGTCGTAAAAGGCGACTAAAAGGGTTGGCGGAGGGTTAGTGCCCCTCCCCGGAAAACAACTAACTAAAAAAACAAACAAGAAGCCTCGGACAAGGACTGACCAAACGATGACGACCCAGGACCGGACAAAGGACTTGGTAATGAGTACATGGAATGTAAGAGGAGCGAATGATGAGGTGAAAGAGAGAGAGATTGTCCAGGTGCTTGAGGGTGCGAAAGTGGATGTATGTGGAATAACTGAAACAAAATGGAGAGGAGAAAGTGTGAGAGAATGGGAGTATGGATGGGGTATATGTGCAGGAGTAGATGAGAATGAGAGGGCAAAGGAAGGAGTGTGTATAGTTGTGAGTAAAAGATGGAAGAAGAGCATAAGACAGTATGGATCAGTTGGGTCAAGGATTGTGTGGGTAAAGTTGAAAGTTGGAATACAAATGTGGGCGATTGTGTGTGTATATGCGCCAACGCAAGATCGTGCTAGAAGAGTGAGAGAAGAGTTCTGGACAAATGTGGAAGTGTGCATGGAAAAGTTTGGAAGGAATGAGAGAGTGTTTTTGATTGGTGATATGAATGGTAAAGTTGGTAATGTGAAGGTGGATGGAATAGTTGGTGAGTGGGGTGTGCCTGCTGAGATAGATGAGAATGGGAGTGCGTTAGTGGACATTTGTGCTGGGAGGGGGTTGGTGATAGCCAATACCCTCTTCAGGCATAAAATGATCCACAGGTATACATGGCGAGTGATGAGAAGGGTGGGTGGTGAACTGAATGAAAGGAAGGCAATGATTGATTATGTGTGTGTGGATGAAAGGATGCGAAGATGTGTAAAGGATGCAAGAGTGTATAGAGGTTGGAGGGTGGACTTTCTGACCACTACTTGGTGGTGGCCAGAATTAGGATCCAAGTAAGATGGAAGAATAGAAGAAGGGAAAGACGAGAGGAAGGAGTAGTTGCAAGGACAGTGGAAAGGTTACAAGAGGATGAGAAAAAGGCAGAGTATAAGAGAGAAGTGGAGGAACGATTGGGCAAATATGAATTGGAGCAGATGGGAGACGTGGAAGGTGTGTGTAAGATATTTACAGAAGAAATATGTGCAGCATGTGATGTGGTGTGTGGAAGGAAGAGAAGACGGAGGGGGTGCAAGGAACAGCGTGGTGGACTGAAGAGGTGAAACAGGCAGTGGCACAAAAGAAGAAAGCATACAATGAATGGATGAGAAATAGGGGCGTGGAAGAAGTTGAGAGGCGGAAGAGAGAGTTATATGTGGAAAGGAAGAGAGAGGTGAAAAGATTAGTAAGAGAGAGTAAGAAGAGAGTGGATGAGGAATTTGGAAGGAATTTGAGTGTAAAGTGGAGGGACTGTAAGAAAATGTTCTGGAGAGAAGTGAAAAGAGTAAGACAGGGTGGAAGTGAAGTTAGCAGGGGAGTGAAAGATAAAAATGGTAGATTACTAGTGGAGAAGGGAGAAAAAGTGAGTAGATGGAGAGAACACTTTAAGGAATTGTTGAACGTAGAGGATGGAAGTAATGCGAGTATAAGTGGCTGGGGAATGGCTGGGAGAAGGAGGGAGGTGAGAAGACAGGAAGAAATCAGTAGGATAGAAGTTGTGGAAGCAATGAAGAATGTTAAATCGGGGAAAGCCCCAGGAATTGATGGAGTGTGTGGCGAAATGCTGAAGCATGGGGGAGAGATAGTAGTAGAATGGATATGGAAGATGTGCAGATTGGCCTGGGAGGAAGGTAGAGTCCCGGAGGATTGGAAGTCAGGTATAATTATTCCCTTGTACAAAGGAAAGGGGGAAAAAGAAGTGTGTGGTAATCATAGGGGCATTTGTCTTCTTAGTATAATAGGAAAAGTGTATGGTAGGATACTTATAGACAGAGTTAGAGAAAGAACAGAGAAATTAGTTGGAGAAGAACAGGGAGGCTTTAGGAAGGGAAGAGGTTGTGTAGATCAGATATTCATTCTTAGATCTTTAGTGGAAAAGTTTCTAGAGAAGGGAAAGAAGTTGTATGCGGCTTTCATGGATTTGGAGAAAGCATATGACAGGGTGGATAGACAAGGATTGTGGAAAGTGTTAAGAATATATGGAGTAGATGGGAAGTTGTTGAATGCTGTGAAGAGTATGTACGATGGTGCGAAGGCTGCAGTGCGTGTGGATGGTGAACTAAGTGAATTTTTCTCTTTGAGAGTTGGTTTGAAACAGGGATGTGTCATGTCTCCATGGTTGTTCAATCTGTACATGGATGGGGTAATAAAAGAGGTACAAGGTAGGGTAGTGGATGTTGGAGTGGCCCTGGTGAAAGAGGATAGTGTTTGGAAACTCCCTGTACTGTTGTTTGCAGATGATACTGTGTTGTTGAGTGAAGACGAAGGGGAGCTGCAAGGTTTGGTGGATGAGTTTGAGAGAGTGTGTAAGAAACGGAACCTAAAGGTGAATGTAGGGAAGAGTAAAGTAATGGTTTTTGAGAGAGGTGAAGTTAGTGAATGTACAGTGAGGTTGGATGGTGAGGAATTGGAAAATGTGAGTACGTTTAACTATTTGGGTAGTGTGATGAGTAAGGATGGAGGTTTGGAGGGTGAAGTGCTTGAAAGGGTACAGCAGGGAAGAAAGGTTGCTGGTTCCTTGAAAGCAGTGATAAGAAACAGGGAAGTGAGCATGGAAGTGAAAAAGTTACTACATGACAGTATTGTGATACCAACTCTAACGTACGGAAGTGAAGCTTGGACATTGCTGGAAGGACACAAGTCAAGAGTGAGAGCAGTGGAAATGAGTTATTTAAGAGGAGCCTGTGGAGTCACGTGGAGAGACAGGCTGACGAATGAGGATATAAAGGAGCGTTGTGGTGTGGATGTGGATGTGATAGGAAGCGTTATGAGGAACACACTGAGGTGGTTTGGCCATGTGGAGAGGATGGAGGGTGAAAGACTGACGAAGAGAGTGTATGTGAGTGAGGTGGAGGGGGGAAGAGGGAGGGGGAGGCCGAGGATGAGATGGAGGGATGGGGTGGAGAGGTATATGAGAGAGGGGGGGGTGAGTTGGGAGCAGGGCAGTGAAATGGCGGGGGACAGGGCGACTTGGAGGCGATTTGTTTGTGGCCACCCCAAACGGGATTGAGGCGTCTGGCAATAGATAGATAGATAGTTAATTATTTTCCACAGTCATTAACATTAGTAAATAATGGGCACATGCCTGTTCGTAATTACCTTTTTTATTCCCTTCATGACATAACAAACGAACCAATTAACTTTTTTGTAATTTGCAGAAGTTGTTTTTGTTGTTCTCTGGTTCATATAATTAAACTTATTTCACATGGAGGAAAAAAAAAATTGATGTGAAACAGGAACTTGTAATTTGCACACGTGGCAGGCGACTGATACTTTTCGAAACATGACAACAGAAGGGCTAATTAATGCAGATTACAAACGAAGCTTTTTTTGTTTTGTTTTTTGTCCAGCGTTTCAGTAAAAGAGGTATGAACCGTCCTTTGAAATAAGACTCGTTGGGATCTCTGTCTTTCTCTCCAGACAGCCATACCAAACAGAGAGGGAGGAGGGAGATGGCCAGGCGACACAGAGGGGAAAAAAACGTCACAAAGTTACAAGAAAAATGTCTTTTTAAGGTTGGAGAGGATATAGTAATCAAAGGCTCGACGTGACACACACACACACACACACACACACACACACACACACACACACACACACACACACACACACACACACACGAGAATGAGATGGGTGGTGGATGTTGTTAATGAGTGACGGGTGGTGCTGATGGCTGGTGGGTGATGGGTACTGTATGAGGGGTGGTGATGGATGGTGGATGTTGGTTATGGGGGATGGGTTGTGGTGATGGGTGGTGGGTGGTGGTGATGGGTGGTGGGTGACTGGTGGTGGTGGGTGGTGAGTGACTGGTTGTCATGGGTGGTTGGTGATGTGTGGTGGTGAGTGGTGGTGATGGGTGGTGAGTGGTGGTGATGGATGATGGTGATGCATGGTGGTGACGGGTGGTGGATGATGGTGATGCATGGTGGTGACGGGTGGTGGATGATGGTGACAAGTGTTGGTGAAGGGCGGTGGATGCTGAAGTTGGCTGGTGGATGCTGGTGATGGGTGGTGGGTGGTGGGTGGTGGTGCTGGCTGGTGGGTGATGGGTAGTGAGCGAAGGATGGTGATGGGTGGTGGATGTTGGTGACGGGGGATAGTGGTGGTGATAAGTGGTGGGTAATGTGTGGTGATGGACGGTGGTGACGGATGGTGGTGATGGGTGGTGGATATTGGTGGTGAGTGGTGGTGCTGGCTGGTGGGTGATGGGTAGAGAGCGAAGGATGGTGATGGGCGGTGGATGTTGGTGATGGGTGGTGGATGTTGGTGACGGGGGATGGTGGTGGTGACGAGTGGCGGGTGAAGAGTGGTGGGTGATGTGTGGTGATGGATGGTGGCGTTGGGTGGTGGATGTTGGTGATGGGTGGTGGTGGTGCTGGCTGATGGGTGATGGGTAATAAGCGAAGGATGGTGATGGGTGGTGGATGTTGGTGACGGGGGATGGTGGTGGTGATGAGTGGTGGGTAATGTGTGGTGATGGGTGGTGGATGTTGGTGGTAGGTGATGGGTGCTGGTGAAGGGTGGTGGTGATGGGTTATGGGTGGCAGGTTCTGTTGTTTAATAGTCAGTCTGGCCATGCAGGCCCGTCGACCACAGAGAAGCAACTGCTTCCTTGGGGCCGTCGTACAAGTACAGTACAGTACACATGTGTATGCAGGGATCCAACGCCCTCTTGTGGTGGAAAGCACCTCGCCAGGGTCGGACCAGGGTTCTTCCCACGGCGAGGTTCAGGGAAATATGAGGTTTGGCTCCCGGGTGAACGTTGCAGCTGCCCAGACTGCGCGGAGAAACCACATGTAGGCACCCCGTCAGCTCTGGGTGGTGATGATGGGTTGTAGTAATGGGTGACCAGTCGTGGTGATAGGTGGTAGCGGCAGTGACGGGTGGTAGTGGCGGTGATGGGTGGTAGTGGTGGTGATGGGTAGAGGGTACTGTGATGGGTGGTGGTAATGGGTGGCTAATGGTGGTGATGGATGGTAGTGAGGGAAGCTAGTGTGGTGACAGGTAATGGGTGGAGGTGATGGGCAGCTAGCGGTGATAATGGGCGGCAGTTTTGATGGGTGGTTTGACTGGTCGCTGGATTGGAGGTCACACTTCACCTGACTGTGGAAGTGGTCAGGTTGGTTGTAATGGAAGACACAGGACAGCTACACCCACTGACACACCGCTGCCCTGGTTAAAAATATGTTCCCAGTTAATTAACGCGAACTCCACTACAAAATATATTCCTGTGTGGAGTTCCAGTAGATGTTCTAAAAAATGGTTAGCTGGAATGAGAGTGGTATACAGTACGCGGTTGCCAGGACTGAAATAACACAAGAACAGAAACTTTAGAAAATACGTAGGGTACAGGAAGGTGTAATATGTGGATAGGTGAACACAATATGAACAAAGTACGGTATACCAAGAAACCAGATCCAGTGGGTGAGGTTTATAAAGGGAGGTGCAGTATATTTACGTCGCCATGTGTGAGAACAGTGAATAATAGTGCATAACAAGAGATCAGCTCAGTTCCCTAAAATATTATAAAAGGCGAAGAAAGTGCACGTTTCAGCCATTACTACGCCCATGTGGACCAGTCTACACCACCCACTGCCACAGTATATTACCCCTACCCTGTTCCGTTACTCACCATACTTTTTGTACCTCCCTATATTGGACTTTTAGCATCTTTAAAAAGATTGCATATAACTTTCTCGCTATCATCTGACGTTTTTATTTAGTTTAGGAGGTATCTCTAGTAATGGAGCGGTTGATGAAGGTTACATTTTACTCCTGAAATTTGGAGGTCACTACAAAGGTGAGTAAATTCACCGGTGGTAGGAATAATGTAATTCAAAATGCGTCATCATTTTGAAGGATCCGGCAAATACAGTGAAGAGCGCTCCATTTTTTTTTTCCTAAGCGGAGGATAGTAGTTGGGCGTGGCGACTGGGGATGAGTGGACTGCATGGGTTGAGACAGTGGCAGGGAAGGGCCAAAGTACAGTAATATACCCTGTGAAGGTTGATGTTGTAGGCGGGCTAGTATGGCCGTGACAATGGCTTGATCTAAACTTGCTTGCCTAAACAAAAAGAAAGTAAGCACACATGCCGATCTCATAAAACGCAGCCTTCAACTGAGGAAACTGTAATAATGAAAAAAAAAAATATATAATAATTCTCTGTGTCGTGAGTGCTTTACTGACAGCAGCGATTCATATACCTTACCTAACCCCTTATAGCTGCAAGTCTACCCAACCTCTTTTCCAAACTCACCACAGAACGATGACCTTCTTCCACTAATCCATTATTCATTTTTAAATCCATCTACGTCCAATCTCCCTGCTGGAACGGAATTTATTTTTAAAACCAGATGTGTGCGTTGTCTCTCCTCGCTCCTTTCTTTTCAAACTATTACTCTCACCCGGCTTAATTCCCTTTATCAACGAAAAACACGTGAGGCCTGGCGAGGGTAGGACACGTCAGGACAGGACAGGACAGGACAGGACAGGAAAGGTCAGGACAGGACAGGACAGGAAAGGTCAGGAAAGGACAGGAAAGGTCAGGAAAGGTCAGGACAGGACAGGACGGGACAGGAAAGGTGAGGAGAGGACAGCACACCGGTGACCCAGGCTGAATTATAGAATTCTTAAAGAGGAGGAGACCGCTCTTGTGGCTGCAATACCTCATCCCACCCCACACTCATCTCATCTCATCTCACCCAACACTCATCTCACTTACCCCACACTCATCTCACCCAACACTCATCTCACATACCCCATACTCATCTCACCATCTCACCCCACACTCATCTGACTTATCCTATACTCATCTCACGCAACACTCATCTCACTTACCCCATACTCATCTCATCTCATCTCACCCCACACTCATCTCACTCCATCTCACCCCACACTCATCTCACCCCACACTCGTCACTTCTCATTCACCTCACTATTTCCACACTAATCTCTCTCACTCCACACTCAAATAAAATTCATCTCACTTCATTCTCATTTCACGAAACTCGCACTCACTCCATTTTCACCTTACTCACTTCACACTCACCTCATTCACCCAACACATCTCAGTGCCAGACTCGTCTCAGTCACCCTGCACATTCCCGACATTTACATCACGTCCCCCACATTCACATATCCCACCCTAGGCTCATCTTCGTCCTACACTCACGTCACTCAACCCACGCTCACCTTCACACACTCCATAATCACTTCACTCACTCCATACTCACCTCACTCACTCCATACTCACCTCACTCGTCAGACACTAATCTCCATCTCACACTCACCTCACTCACCCCACACACACATCCTTCACCCCACACTTACCTCACTCACCCTACGCTCACCTCACATCCCTCGCACTCATCTCATTCACCCCACGCTCACTTCATACTAATTTCACTCTTCACTCTCATCCCACTGATACAGATTCTCTCTCTCTCTCTCTCTCTCTCTCTCTCTCTCTCTCTCTCACACACACACACACACACACACACACACACACACACACACACACACACACACACACACAGTTACTCATCACTGACCTTTCATTCCCACTCATCTGTCATTCTCACCTTCTGTCTTACATATTCCTCACTCTCACTGACCTCCCACTTTCATCCTCGCCGACTCCTCTTTTGTCTGTCTGTCTGTCTGTCTGTGATATGTTAGACGGCGATGCAATACAGATGAACAAAGATCGCTTGAATAATTACATGAAAAAAAGTGGAATGAATAATTACATGAAAAATAGGGAAAACATACTTTTAAAATTTTTCTCGAGTGCTGATTACGAAAAATATAGATGGTTCAGGGAATTTCTGAACATCTTGTAAGTGACTGATTTCGCACAATACAACTTGTCGTCTAGTATGTTCCTGATACAAAGTACAGTACGATATGAAAGGTAAAAGTGGTAGTAGTTGCTTCCGCCAACGAAGCTGGAAGAGGTTATTTAGTTACGCGTTTTTTACTGATCGTATATAGGATCTCACAAAGTTTTTACTGCATTTGAAAGAAATTTGGTGGATTGGTGGGCAGTGGGTCAAGGAAGAGTTGATTGGATTTTGAGATGGATCCCGGATCCAGGTGTAGGATTTTTTTTTTTTTTTTTTTTTTTTGGCGTTTGTGAAGGTATGTGATTTCTGAAAATTTGTAACTAGGCAGAGTAAGACCGTAAATTTAACTAGTATTCGTCTGGTAATTAAAAGGAATCATGGCAGTAAATCATAAATTTTATCGGCAGTGACGGAGGTACACGCACTTTGTGTATTTCTAGTTAGCTGTTGCAACCCCAGGCGCATTTGAACGTGAACCCAGTGGACTGCAGGCCAAACCTGACCTCCTTCCACAGTCTGTTTGTATAAACAGGCAGCTTCACCACGTGATCCTGTTGGTGCCATCACGTGAAGGTGTTCCTCTCCACCACCACAGGGATGTGATAAACACATTTGCAGAATGACGAATATAACAAAACCATACGTGCTCCCTACGTGTCAACAAGTGGGTTGATGGAGGGTTAATGCCCCTCCCCGTAAAACAAATAACTCAAAGTCAAATGGTCACCCCTTACGGGATTATGGCGTCTGGCAAAAGATAGATTAGATAGACGAATAGCAATATGTCATCGGTTTGGAAAAACACCTCTAAGCAAGAGACCTCGAAGCCATCTCGCCTCTGTAAGTTTGTAGTTAAGAGACCATCACAGAACTAATGATATTTTCTATTGTATTCTCTCACCCCGACCTGTTGCAGTGGTTGTGGTAGCGATCTTAGTCAGTGCGGCCACAGTGGTCAGGAAATACGAGCAGATGCCGAATGACATTACTCCTACGCTATGAGGCCCTATTTATAAAAGAACCTCATCAATCTTTACGAGTGTTAAGCACCCATGGCAATTCAGTAGCACCATAAATCAACGTTTTCACGTATTTTTCACCTACATGTTCACTCTAGTTTGCCTATGAAGTGTTTGGCCGCTGTAAGAGTGAAGAAAAAGGCACAACCTAGAAATATTACAAAAGGCTTAGGCCCCCCCCCCTTTTTTTTTATTTTTTAACTCACACCACCTGCCACCTCCATTTTGGCCTCTCTTCCCTTCTTGTGTTGATGAACTCTTGGTGGACTCTAGGGACGTTTCTGACCCCCAAAATGAGATGATCGCGGCTGTGGCACCTGGCCTGAAGAGGGAAATTGACCACACCATGAGGAAAGCAAAATGACAATACACTTACTACTCATATTTTTTGATGATTTCGAACACATCGCAACTCTCTTCCTTAGCGATTTATTTTGGATAATACACCTTACTACCCTCTTGTATACTATTGATGCCAACTGTAATGATATCAAATAAATATAACATTCTGGGGGATATTTAGGTGTGATATAAGAACTAAATCGGTTGGCAAGAAATACTACAAATTCTCCCGTGCCAAGTATAAAATACGACTAAATTTTTTTCCTTGCCTACCCTTACCACGGACCGATTACGTCTTGCTGAAAATGCAGAGATCAAGTCTACGGAGTTAACATATACATGCTCGTAGCGGCTCTGGTATCCTATTCCATTAAACTTCAGGCAAATTTGTTCAGTTGTGAGTGAGTTTAGGAGCCATATATATATATATATATATATATATATATATATACATACATACATACATACATAGAGAGAGAGAGAGAGAGAGAGAGAGAGTGAGAGAGAGAACACTGTACTGACACCATTAACTACAGCCGAGACAATAATACTGTATTTTACTTCTTATGTCGGATGATTTTAGCCAATTGAGAGACGAATCTTAGAAGCCCGAGAGGATTAAACACAAGATATCGCCAACAAACTGTCGTAGCACTGCAATTTTATGGAGCGGCAGTGTGAGATGCGACAGGGGCTTCAGGGAGTCAACGTGGGCTTCAAGAGGCCGTATAATTCCACGCACCATGAGGGTCTTACCACGCCCTAGACAACCAGTGATCACAGCAAGAATTATTGGTCGTGGAACTGGGGTCGTATATAGATGCTGTTGAGCTCAAGTTGTGAATAAAAGTACTTGTATGGTTATTTGTGTCCACTCATATGGCTAGAATACTTCACAGTCAAATTTAAGTAACTATCAAAGTGAAGATGTACGAAAAACATGGCGAGGTGTGACAAACTTATTTGAGACGTTTTTGTTTCTTGTAAAATGGTTAAGATCTGTCAAAAATGCTTCTCCCGGGATCGTATGTATAATGGGTTTTAAAATATACACGATATCATAGCCACCACAAAGTTAACTCTTATCATAAATAATTTTAGTTTTTCGTGTGTGTGTGTGTGTGTGTGTGTGTGTGTGTGTGTGTGTGTGTGTGTGTGTTTTTCACTAACCTTCACTGTGTTTTGGTTGGTGTATGAGTGAAAACGAACGTATATACAAGCAATGATATGCACAACTTAAAGAGTGTTAAAGAATACTGACCTAAGTTTGTACACTACTTTCGTGCTGTGAAAACTTAATGCCTTCGTTTCGAGAATATATATATTTTTTAATTTACTCAGACTACCACAGACGATTTAACAACCAATGAGACACCCACTGGCGGTGAGTTCTAACCCCTCCTGTTGAAAATGTCCTGAGCCAAGTAAAATTGTCTGGTTAAATACAAATAACGTCACCGGACTGAAGGGGTTAATTGGGGTAACGAAACAGCTAACATCCTTCTCAATAAATACAGGAAGAAGCCACTGCTGCTCTATCTTGTATGTCGTTGATGTTTGGTTGGGTGTCTGGCCAGAGTTAGTGCCAGCCATAAGTTAGCAGCCTCTTATCAGTGTCCTTGTGGTGACTTGATGCGACGGTCGTAACAGTCATTGGAACTGGTTGACACTGTACCAGGAGGCAGGTGACCGTACTCTTGTTAGATTAGCGGGCTTTGTGGCACTACTTCCTTATCATTTACTTTCTGCATATGAGTTATATTGCCTTCTAACTTCTTCACGAAAACTACGTTCATATTACAGACAAAATATTACAAAGGAGTAGGCTAATCAGATGTATTATACAATATGCATCGGTAAGTAAGATGTACAAGAAAGCATCGCAAGGTCACGAGAATACTGCCCAAAGCCTCAGAATGTGCTGACTTAACGGGTAAAAAACAAAGCACATTCCTGGTGGTTTGAGCGACGTGGGGTGAATGCGTTTTCTAAGTTGAGGAATATCATTTGTGTGATTGACGTCGAGGTCACAGACTTTTATTCCTGATGCTCACCTAAACCTTGGCTTGCGACTCTGAAGTTTTTGTCGGTTGTTTCATCTGACAGAACTGGGTCACTATCACAACTTACTAAGTCGTGCTCGTATGAAATTCGATAAGCCTTAGTTATGGGACAGGAATGAGTTTCCTTTGTTATTAGTCAAATCGACCCTCCAGTCTGACCAACACCCGACCATCCACTGAGGATTGAAATGGGTTAGGGATTTATAAATAAAACCGAGGACGACGACTGCGAAGTGCAACATCCTCGCCCACTTATTGGTCTACTGTAGTGGCCGAACATTTGCTGTTGCTCTGTTACCTTCACCTTCGACCAGTTCCTTTTGAAACTGAATTACTTCATACATGTCTGACCCTTAACTCTTCCACCAAGACTGGTCCATCTCAGATCAATATTATTCGAGCTGGTCTTGCTCTATGACTTTGACCGTAGACCTTTGTCTGTGTCCTTGGCCTTCGACTGACTGTTCTCAATACTTCACATCTTTGTTCTTACTTTACCTTGAAGTCTTCCGTAAGTTTGTTATAGATCGAATAAGAACTGTTTAAGTTGATCTTGCTAGGTAACCTACATCTCAGAAAAAAAAAAAAAAAAAAAATCTCAGCGCCTTCGGTTATCCCCAACCCTTTCACCAAGTTTGGTTCAGCTCAAATGAAAACCCATTTAGTGATTTTATTGACACTAACCCATGTGACGCTATCCTTTAACTGACTGTTCTCCGAACTGTATCCCCTCGTTCTTGCCGTATTTTAATTCCTTCCCGTAAGTTTGGTTTAAATTGGATAAAAACATTCTAAGTGGCCTTGCTAAGTTAAACTTGAATCCAACCCTGTTACCCTGACCTACTGTTCTCAAAACAATCGGTTAACCCTTTGGCTGACAGTCAGCCCCTCCACCAAGTCTGATTAAAATTGGATAAAAACTGTTTGGTTACTTTGTTCACACAGACAGAAAGATGCAAACACACACGTATGTCGCTAATATATAATACGAAGTCTTGCTTCACAAGCACGGGTGTAAACTAAACAATAAGATGAAATAAAATAAACGTGCCATACTGGTGCTCGCACGTGGGTTGGTGCCAGAAGCAGAGACAGCAAGTGGGTCCTGGGGCGTCACACACCTCATGACCCGAGCCAGGTAACTGATCCCGCCCACAAGAGGGACACACAAACATGTCCTGCCGGTAAAAACATAGCCACAACTGGAAAATTAACCCCTCCAGTCCCATGACGAATTGTCTGTTTAATTACTGTTGACACCAGACTTATTTTTTGGTCAACGGAAGACCTCTCATGCAGAAGGGGGTTAAGGAAGGCTGTATCTAATGTCGCCAGCTTGAAGTCTCTCCTCATTGAAGAAAATCGTCTAGCGAAGCAAGAATAAAATAGAAACTATGTCACCGGATTGAATAGGTTATTGGACACTTGCGAGTTTGGGGTCAGAAGGAAGTTGGAAGTATCTACATTGATAATTCACGTAGTATCGGTAAAAACTGCATTTAAAATAGACAAAAATTGTGTAAAAAATAATTCTGCCATGATCTCAGTTATTTGCTGAAAAATGATATGCTTCAATTTTACCATAAACATGCAAAATAACAAGTAATTTCTCAAACACTACCAAGGACGGTCTTCAGTATTGCACTGCCCTTATTACCGGCAAAATCGAAGCATAACATTGTTCAGCAAGTACTGGTTGTTATGACAACGGTATTTTCACATGCCTTTTTTTTTTTTTTTTTTTAACTCAATTTGTGTTAATACTACAAAAATGATCACTGTAGATATTTTCAACTTTCTTGTGGCCCAAATTTCGCAAGTGGCCAATTGTAAGTTTACTGGCAAATCAGGTGATGGAGGTGTGGAACAGGGGAGAGATTTTCAAGCACATTTTACGATCAATTGCCTGTCCTAACCATGATTCTTTTCGCAAGGCCAAAGGAAGGAAAGTGCTGAGTCGTCTCACCTCTCCTGCCCCACCTACATAATAAACAAATAAATAAATTAATAAGTAAAAACGAAATAAAATAAAAGGAAAACCCAGAATGCATCACCCACGACCATCAGTTGATTTAAGGGCTGTATATACAGTATAACTATCCTGTGAGCTTAACCTTCGGCAGGTTACTCTCAAAATTGAAATACTTCATTCATACCTACACCTTAGCCCTTCTACTTTGGTTCAGGTAAGATGAAAACTGTTTTGGCTGACTTTGCCCAATGACCTTGATCTCTGATTTTTCCCTGTGACTCTGACTTCTGACCAAATCAAAACGCTTTATCCTTGTTTTAACCTAAACCCTTCCACAAAGTTTAGTCAACAGCGGATAAAAACTATTTAGCTTGACCTTGCCATGTGACATTGACCTTTGACCTATTGTTCTCAGAAGCAAAGGGTGATCCTCAACTCATCCACCAAGTTTGATCTAAATCTGATGAAAACTGTTTTAGTTATTCAGCTTACATATATATACACTTTGTTTCCTGACTTAGCCTTTTAACTGGTAGTTCTCAAATTTGAATCCCTTTGTTCTTGCCGGACCCGTAACCCTTCCCCCTTGTTTGGTTCAAATTAGGTCAAAATGGTTTGATTTGACCTTGCTGGGTAACCAAGATTTTGATCATTCCCTGTGACAATGACCTTTCCACTAGTGTAATATCAAATCTTTTATTCTTGCTTTATCCCCAACCGTTCCACAAAGCTTGGTTTAAACAGGAAAAAAAATTCAGAATGACCTTGCCCTGTGACTTAACCTTTGACCTATTGTTCTAAAAAACATTAAATTTATTTCTCTGAAGACTCTCAACTCTTGCACCAAGTTTGGTTAAGGTCGGATCAAACTCCTTCAGATATTTTGACACTCATACATTCGGGTCAAACTTTGATCCTGTCCTGTAACCTTGACCTCTGACTGATAATTCTCATTGCTAAATTACTTAATTCTTGCCTTACCTTCTGCGTCTGTCTCAAGTTTGGTCAAAATTGGATAAAAACTGTGGAAATTAATATTGTTGGGTCCACGTTTGACCTCTCTCTGTGATTCTGACCTTTCGACCTATTGCTCTGGAAATCAATAGGTTTCCTTAGGGGCCATTCTCAACACCTCCACCATGTTTGAGTAAAACTGGATTAAAGCTGTTTGGGTTATTTAGTTCACACACACACACACACACACACACACACACACACACACACACACACACACACACACACACACACACACACACACACACACACACAAGCCGCTGAGAACATAACACTCACTCTCGCTTCGTCAATCGCAGGATAAAAAGAAAAAAAATCTTAAGTTGCCAGAGGAATGTTTTTAGGCTATATCTGTCTTCTGTAGGATGAACGAGGAAAGTAGAACGCGTAATCTTCCCGTATATTTAGTTCTTCCTGCAAAATCTAAGTTACAAAAGAGAATAAATTATAAATAAGCTTTAGAATCCCGCCTCAGAAGGATCCTTGCCCATGCCCGCATTCATGAACAGTCTCAGGGTTGCTATCTCGTTGGTTAAGGATGGGTCCCTAACATCTGCTCATTACCGATTTATTCTGCATTTGGCAAGTTAATAATCTCTGGTATGGTATTTATTCAGTCTCTGTAAATAAATGAAAGACGGAGATAACATAAAATAGAATAAGTGGTTGTAGCGTGCAAAATAAACCACTAAGCATGAGCTGTTACGAAGCCTCCACGACGACGAAGATAATGGGGTTAGGAAGCTTACTAAACACCTCTCCTTTACCGATTTATTTCCGATTCTGCTCTGTTACTATATTCTTGCATTATTCACGCAATCTACGTCGACGCGAAGAAGATAAAACAAGCAAAAATTGAAGACATAATGGGTTGTTCGGAAAATAAATCGATAAGGAAGAGGTGCTAGGGAGGTTCCTTTGTTTTGTTTAAGTATACGGCCATTACGATCAATTCCTAATCTTGACCCGGATTTATTTTCGCAGGAAGGATAAGAGTAGGCTAAAGGATCTTCCCATGCTTCTTGCTCTTACGAAAAAAAAAAAGTCTTAGTTACGAGAGAAAAGAGAAGAACTGCTTTGTGTGTGTGTGTGTGTGTGTGTGTGTGTGTGTGTGTGTGTGTGTGTGTGTGTGTGTGTGTGTGTGTGTGTGTGTGTGTGTGTGTGTGTGTGTGTGTGTGTGTGTGTGTGTGTGTGTGTGTGTGTGTGTGTGTGTGTTTGCTATTTTGTCTCGCAGGAAGAACAATGAGAGGAGAATAGTGAATCTTCCATGTGCCTTGTTCTACCTGCAAAAAACATACCCTAATTTCCTAAGTGGGGTCCCGGGTGGAAGAGGCCAGTGCGAGGGGGTGGTCAGGTGGTTGGGGTAGTAGTCTGCTGGCTGAACGGACGTGAATTATGAATTTTCTCTCAAGATGGGGCAAGGAGGAGTGTGACTTTCCGTAGAACAAACTTTGCTACTCTTCCGCAAGTCTCAAAAAAAAAATAATAATAATAATAAAAATAATGATAATAATAATAATAATAATAATAATAATAATAATAATAATAATAATAATAATAATGATAATACAATTCCATTAGCTCAGAGTGGGACAGCCCTAGCATGTATTCCGTACGAACGATGGCGGTTCACTGATTAACATGGTCTCTCTCTCTCTCTCTCTCTCTCTAACAGATTCAGTTTCACTTCCATGCTCTTTCATTCCCACTCATTCACTCTCCCTCACTGCTCCTTTCCTACCAAAATTTCCACCACTTTCAGTACGCTATACGCCCTGTAACGTAACCATCCATTCATACAATAAAAACAAGCTTCATCTCTCTCTCTCTCTCTCTCTCTCTCTCTCTCAGACCTCCATATCACCTTGTCCTCCGCAATCAGGCTACTCTCTCTGCAACTCAATCCACCTTGTTCCTCCGTGTCACCCTTGATCTCCCCTCTCCCCTTCAACCTTACATTCATGCTCTTAGTCAGTCTCTCATTCTCCATTCTCTCTCCCCACATGGCCAGACAACGAAGAAGGAATCATTGCATGGAATAAATTTGTCTTTTTTAACTTTTTTTTTTTTCACTCGTCTGTCATTGAAACTTTGGTAACTGTGGGATTGAAAAAAAAAAAAAAAAAGAAGAAGCAAATTTATAATCAGTTTAGGGTCGAGAAACATTGTAAATAAGGGTGTAGGTCAGGGATATCTTTGGCGTTGTGGGGGACGGCTCAGTCTGCTGGTGTAAGGAGCACAGAAATTTTGGCTGGCTGATAAAACTGCTAGACTGTAGGCTACTCTGTCAGCCGGAACTTAGCCTTAAATTGTCATCTCTCCATCTTGAATATTGGGCTGTAGCAAGAGGTGTAGAAAACAGTGTTAGTCGTGAAAAAGTATCATGGAAAGGATGCAGAGCCGCAAAATTACGAAAATTTCCGCAAAGCTAAGATAGCCGATCTGTAATCAACCAAGCACTCAAGAGAGGTAAGAAAGGATTCCTTATAAAACATGGAAAGGGTTATGGGAAGTAGATATGCAGGGCAGACATTGGTAAGGTTGACTGAGCCGTCCCCGCAAAACACAAGACTTCGCCAGCTGAGACAATGGGAGTGTAACGTATCGACTAAACTGCATATTAAAAATCGATCTATCTATCTATTGCCAGACGCTTCAATCCCGTTTGGGGTGGCCACAAACAAATCGCCTCCAAGTCGCTCTATCCCCCGCCATTTCACTGCCCTGCTCCCAACTCACACCCCCCTCTCTCATATACCTCTCCACCCCATCCCTCCATCTCATCTTCGGCCTCCCCCTCCCTCTTCCCCCCTCCACCTCACTCACATACACTCTCTTCGTCAATCTTTCACCCTCCATTCTCTCCACATGGCCAAACCACCTCAGTGTAAAAATACAGTTTTATCTCCCACGATTTGACCTGCGGCCTATACTGCAGCGCGATGTATCTGTCGGCCATATCTCCCTTTTTTAATCAGGCTAAATGTTTCTGACAAAAAATAATGACTTTCTAGTTGACATATTGCACGTGGCGGCCCTGATATTTTACCTGTGTGGGTGTTTGTGTGGGTGTGCCTCGTCCATGCCAACACGTGACCATCAGTATTCCTGCAATGTGGCACTTCCCGAGCATATAAAATTTGTATGTTTATATGTATGTGTGTATGTATGTGGATATGTATGTATGTACGGTAGCAGCCTGAAACGCCTGACATGGAAGAACAGCTGTACCATATACGTTCAAGCCGCATTTTACGAGTCCAGAAGGCCACTTCATCCGTAGGGGCGAGGAACAATACTTCGCCTGTAGAAAAAACCCGTCCCTAACCAGTGCTTCACGTACGTGTATACCTATAGGTGTGATAGACTCTTGAAGTGCAGGGCAGAAAGTGCATGTGGAAAACGTCTTGGAATGGTTTGTTTGTTCATTAGTTGTAGAAGTTATGTTTCAGAATGAGATATAAGTGTGAGAGTCTGTATATGACACTGAAGAAACTGCACCTTGAAGAGGTAGGAAAGTACATGAAAGCACATGAAAGGACACTGTACTGTGTTAAATGTCCAGTCCTGAAACTGAACTCATATCAGGAAGACTGGTAGACGCTTCCCACCCAGCAGTAAAAAGCTCATATAAGTAGTATATCAAGAGCTATCGTTGATGTCACAACCGTTTACAGTACTGTTCTAAGCACATTACTCCTTCACTTCTCTACTGCGTCATCTGCTGCGTGAAGGCCCTGGAGTTACGATGGTTTAGTGCGTATCACGTTCATCTCCCGATTTGCAGTGCCATGAATTTGGGCTCGAATCCAGCCATGACGAAAATTCAAAATGAGTGTTCGTACTACGTCCTTTGATATACAGTACAAGCACAGGTTCGCAAAATTTAGATGCAAACCCTCGACACAGCCAACACCAACTTTCACTCGCACTTTTCTCATTACCTTCCTGAATCGTACTTGGTTTGTATGGAGAGAAAATTCTGGCTATTACTTTCCGTGTGCAGGTCTCATGCGGTCCGGACCTGGTTGGCCCGGTCTTTAGCTCGTCCGTTTAGATTTTTTGTACTGTTTCTTTGGCGTCTCCAGATGGATTAATTAAATTCCGGAAAGACTTGTTGAAGAAAAAAGATTGTAAACAGTCTCTATTACCTCCTTCAGTGTGAGGGAACTTTCCTTAACCAGATAAAATCGTTTTCTGTTAAGGTTGTATGCAAAAAGAAAGATGCCATCAGAGTGAAATGATTAATGCACCAAAGTCTACGGTGGTGGGATTGTCACTGGTAAGGTGGTGTTGGGGTTGTGGTATTGTGTCTTGTATGGTGGTGTTGGGGTGATGGTATTGTGTCTTGTTTAATGGTCTTAGGAACGTGGTGGGGTACAGTCTGCAAAAAGTATATCCCATTCCTCTAACAGACATTTTATTTAATCTCAGGACACGAAGGTGAAGAGAATCCCCCCAATGTTGACGTAATTCTTGATATACACGTACATGACAGAAAATGCAAGAAATCCGACCATTCTACCTCGTTGCTAATTGCGTAAATAAATAAAATGGAATAGTCTCATCATTCCCTGTCCTTACAAATGCTTTTAAACAGATTCTCATGGGAGGTGTCCAAACCTCCGCGTCCTCACTGTAATGATAGCACTGTAAACGTCATACAGTAGGACACGAAGAATGAAAAACTAAACATTACACTGTGATGGTACAGTTTTAAAAACTATGATGTTCTCAGCTATAAGGACCATAAGGACAAGTTACAAATACCATTACGAATATATTAACAGATACACCTCGCAATCAGACATGCCAATCCTTCCGAGATGAGCGATGTCTTAGTGGTTATTTTGGAATATTTGGCTGTTCGGATACTCGCTTTGCCAATTGTTCAATAGCTGAAACAAAGAAAAATATTTGTGCATTCCGTGTTTGAAACAAAGCGAGACACGGACGACAGAAATTGGGACGCGTGTGCTGTTCCGCCCACGTGAGGGTGTCATACGTTGATCTGTAGCGACATTTCCTGCCATTTAATTTTAATGAATATGTTTTAATGGCAAATGGCTCTTAACGAAGAGTGAGATCCTAATTTCGTTTTGCAGGACCATCATATCCCTTATTAAATATCACGAGCTGAACGTATAATTTCGAAAATTATCAGACCCTCTCTGTCAGATACTTCTTATATCTGCCGTGGAGTACATAGATACGGCAGGCAGTTAAACAAAATTAAAAAGTCTTGTGATGTTTTCTATCTCAAACACGGAACTACTAGCTTTGAAAAACTGTCTAATACCTGTTTCAAAAACTGTTTCTCAAATTGTACTGTGCCACTCCTTTAAGAAACAATGTGGCACACATCTGAATTCTTATGGTGTATTAATCTAATATGACAAAATCTGTAAATCTTTCAACTCAGGTGATGGCCAGGTATAGTCAGACTGGAGAGCTGATTTGACTATGCTGTTGTTACTGTAACGTGGCCCAGATTTTCGTCCTTTTGCAGTTTATTTTACCTAGATCTGTGACAGACAATGCTACCGCTCTACATACTTTCCATGGCACTACTTTGTGATTAGCATCGCAATTTAGTGTCATTTTATTCTTACAACTCAGCATTCAAGATGGAACGATGGGAATATTAAGCTAAGTTAGATTACAAACTGTATAGTAACCATGAACACTCATTCTAACCTCGTAACCATGGATCATCAAATTTCCTGCAACCACAATGCATTACTCAAGTGGTAGGAATGGCCTAGTTCCATCAGATGAAAACAAACAGACTGTCATTACTCAACTGCCAGACTATCTTCAGTTTCTTCCCGACCCCGGCATACTCCAAGTAGTGGAAATGAACTATACCCATTTTATTCCTTAAACTGGGCCAGATTTTCGTTCTCTTGCAGCTTATTTCACGTAGCTCAGTGGCAGAAAAAGATAATGCTACGGCTCTACATCCTCTTCATAACACTTATTCGTTACTAGCATCATATTCAAGTGTTCAAGCCTTGCTATAACTCAGTACTGAGGATGGAGAGATGGTAATTCTAGGCCAAGTAAGAGTAACACCAGTACAGTACAGTCAAATGAAAACAAACTGACTATAGTTACTCAAAATTACCACACACACCTCCACTCCTGCCTCGCCCCAGCCCACTCTCCCGTCTCTACCATGGACAGAACTGTTGTCATTTTTGTTTAATGGAGGAGAACGACCAAATCCTTTCTATGCTGATGTTCAGAGGTGAGAGCCAAGTGCATACACAGACACGTGAGGTAAAGTGTTCTAGGAGAGTGCAGGAATGCAGAACATCATTATTATTATTAATTCATAGGGAAAATTTTCGACATGGTTTAAAATGGAGGTCAGGTAAGAACGTGTGTGTGTGTGTGTGTGTGTGTGTGTGTGTGTGTGTGTGTGTGTGTGTGTGTGTGTGTGTGTGTGTGTGTGTGTGTGTGTGTGTGTGTGTGTGTGTGTGTGTGTGTGTGTGTGTGTGTGTGTGTGTGTGTGTGTGTGTGTGTGTGTGTGTGTGTGTGTGTGTGTGTGTGTGTGTGTGTGTGTGTGTGTGTGTGTGTGTGTGTGTGTGTGTGTGTGTGTGTGTGTGTGTGTGTGTGTGTGTGTGTGTGTGTGTGTGTGTGTGTGTGTGTGTGTGTGTGTGTGTGTGTGTGTGTGTGTGTGTGTGTGTGTGTGTGTGTGTGTGTGTGTGTGTGTGTGTGTGTGTGTGTGGTGAAGACTGGAATAATTCAGATTTGATGTCTGCGGATATTATCGGATAATGTCAGCAAGCTCTCTCAGAGTAATATTTGCCTCTGCCAACGATGCTGAAGGTTATGTATTCACTCCTGTTTGACTGTTTGTTTGTCCACAAGATATATCAAAAATTTATCTGTCTATCTATCTATCTATTGCCAGACGCCTTAATCCCGTAAAGGGTGGCCACAAACCAATCGCCTCCATGTCGCCCTGTCTCCCGCCAATTCACTGCCCTGCTCCCAGCTCACCCCTCCCACTCTCATATACCTCTCCATTCCATCCCTCCACCTCATCCTTGGCCTCCCCCTCCATCTCCCCCGTCTCCACCTCACTTACATACACTCTCCTCAGTCTCTCGCTCTCCATCCTCTCCACATGGCCAAACCACCTCAGTGTGTTTCTCCTAACACTTCCTATCACATCCACATTCACACCACAAAGCTCCTTCACTTCCTCATTTGTCAGTCTGTCTCTCCATGTGATTCCACAGGCTCCTCTCAAATAACTCATTTCCACTGCTCTCAGTGGACCAACAAGGTCCAAGTTTCTCTTCCATACGTTAGAGTTGGTATCACAATACTGTCCAACTTCCTCTTACTCTCTTTTCACCTCTCTCTTCCTCTCTGCATACAACTCTCTTTTCCGTCACTCAACTTCCTCCACGCTCCTGTTTCTCAAGCACTCACTACATGCTTTCTTCTTTTGTGCCACAGCCTGTTTCACCTCTTCATTCCACCATGCTGTTCTCTACACCCCCTTTCGTCTTCTCTTCACCACACACACCACCTCACATGCTGCACAGGGATATGTGTGTCATAGGTCAAGGAAGAGCTCATCAAATTTTGATGGTGATCTGAGATCGAGTGCCGGTTCAAGACTGTTGTTGGCTTGTTTGTCCAAAAGATATTTAAAAAATTATTGGTGGACTTCAATGAAATTTGTGGATGTGTGTTTCACGGGCAAGGAAGAGTTGATTATATTTTGGTGGTGATCTGAGTTGTCTGGTATATGCGTTGGCGGAGGTATGCGTTCTGTGAGCGAGCGTAACTTGTAATGTTTGTGAACTGTTTCAGAGTTCTGTGGCTGTACATTGTTACCAGCGAGATCTGAAAGTAGACTAAATAAAAAAAAGAGTAGAGTGATGAGGGATGAGAGAGAGAGAGAGAGAGAGAGGAGACTCAATGCTGTGCTGTGTTGACGAATGGAAAGACCACCCACTTTACTTCAACTTGGCCTAGAATTGTCATCTTTCCATCTTGAACACTCAGTTGTAAGAAGAGGTTAACAGTAGAATATGATGATAATCACGGAGAAGTGGTGCAGAAAGGATGTAGAGCCGTAGCACTTTTTTGTTATCACTTAGGTGAAATAAGTTGCAAAAGAGGGCAAAATTTTGTGTCAAGTTCGGGCAAAAGAATGATAGTAACGGTGGAGGAGTTTAAGTACCGAGCTACAGATATAGAAAACAAAAGTAAATGTGTGAAAAAATTAGAGATTAGAGCGAGTCAAGGAGTAAGGTGACTGGTGCTGTGATGGCCTTGATACGAAGTGAGATATTAAGTACATATGCAACAAGAGGACAATAAAAAGCTGTATTGTTGCCCTTCTCTCCTCCCCAGACTTCTCTCTCTCATTTTTTCCTTCTCACCACCCTCTCCCCCTCTTCCTGTCTCTCTGTCTTTCTCCCTCCCATACCCTTCCTCTCCTCCTCTTTCCTCTTCCCTTTCCTCCTCACTCCTTCCACTCTCTCTCTCTTCCCCTCTTTCCGCTTTTCTCGTCCTCCTCCTCCTCCTCCTCTTCTCTCCTCCCTCCACTCCGACTTCCCTTCCCCCCTCTCTCTCTCTCTCTCTCTCTCTCCTAAAAAGAGACTGAAACAAAATGAGACAGACAGCTAACCAGGCGGTGAGTAAACCCGGCAAATTCTTCTTGTCAACTCCAAACTTACACCCAAAACAAGGGACGTGATTGTCAAGTCGTACTCTTCGCCCAAAACACAAAATACACTCACGTACTTTCACTAAGAGGCGTCTCTCCCTAGCTGCGTAAAACTGTTTGACGGTATCCATTTTTTTTTTTTAACTGTGTCCGACTCTTGCATAGGCTTAACTGTCCGTTCCCTTAGGCCAAGCAGCTGCTCGTGCCCCACAGCTTCACACGTCACCACTTGGCCATTAATTTCCACCGTCCATGTTGAATACAGGCTTGGGCTTTCTCATTTAGGACTGTTAACTGATCTTAGCATTTTTTTAATGGCTCATCGATGAGCCATGTGGAAAACAACAAAAGACTGATTTAACGAAATTCCACCATCAGACTGTTCCCTGTTCTTGCCTTGGATCAAACTCCCGTCATTTCATACAATCTTGACACCACCACCTTCACTACGCTTTAGTACATAACACAATAGACATTCATACACGTATTTTACTTCCTTTAGTACAACGGGTCTCAAGCTTAAGGATGACGATATATATATATATATATATATATATATATATATATATATATATATATATATATATATATATATATATATATATATATATATATATATATATATATAGACTGTATATTATACACTATTATACATATATAGATAGATAGATAGACAGGTAAATAGACAGATAGATAGAGATAGGTAGATAGATAGATAGATAGACAGATAGATAGACAGATAGATAGATAGATATACTGTATTATATATATATATATATATATATATATATATCTATCTACCTATATATCTATATATAATATACTGTATTATACATATATATTAAATACTGTATTATATATGTACATATATATCTTACATACTGTAATATATATTTACTATATACACACACACACACACACACACACACACACACACACACACACACACACACACACACACACCTTAGCTAAAGAAGAAATCCCAAGTTTAAATCAGGTCTGGAGGTATCACGAATAAAACGTAATAGGTTAAGTATTAGGGGTGACTGCTTTTTCTCTCTCCAGTCTGAGAAGCATCTGCCATGCTGAACAACGTAATCTGACGGTAACAGGAATATCAAAGGACGTCGCCGTGTTCAAGGGTGTATGGATGTTGTGACAGGAGGGTCTCTCCATCCACCATGTCATCGACTGTCCCTGAGGTCAGGAGTGCTGGGAATCGGGGCTAGACCCTATGTACAGTCGCCAAACTTTCCACCTGGGCCACTCAGACGCGAGAGGTGGGTCACGGTTGCTGGCAACAGTGTCTCTCTTTGTCCGTGTGTACACATGCTCGACGAAAGTTCGAATCATCAACTCTCTTCGTCCGTAGTGAACCTCAGGCAGAGTTCATCCCATAGATGGTTGGGTACGGAGTTGGGTGGGGAGAAAAATGTCTCAGGAGTAAGGCGGCTCTCCCATCGGCTCAGCCAGTTACATGAAACTGGTCTCACGGAAAATTGTGTGCCACAGGTCGCGCTGACCAAGGCCAAATAAATATGACTATATTAATTTTATAAGGTAATATATATAATATTATGATGTAAATATAGACTCATATATAATAATATATATTATACTATACTTATTTGGCCTTGGTCCGTGCAACCCGTGGCACGCAACAATTCCATGCGACCGGTTTCCTGCAATTGGTCGAGCCGGTGGGAAAGCTGCTGAAGGGGGGGGGGGGGCTTTGCTAGTGAGGAACAGGGCAGGCGCCGGACGGGTGGGGGGGAGGGAGGTTACGTTATGCATACCGCCAGTGATAACAACTGCCGAACTAGTTTTTGAGATCCATTAGCATTCTACTTAATATTTGCATTCTTAACAATACTAAACATTTTATTTTCTGTGTTGTTTTTACATTGCTACCATAACATGTCAGTGCACTATATACTGGAATTGCTCCGAGTCTTTCTATCTCTCTCACTCTCTCCTGACATCATTAATTCTATTTCATACGGGTTATCACTTGATAACATTATCAGTATAGGTTGAAGAGGAATGCATTTACCTGATATCTACGTCTAGTTACAAGTAAGATTACCTGCCATATTCACATCATGAATGACACTGACCAATAAACATTAGGATGATGTTTACACACTGTTAACGGTTGCTTATTTCCTCGTTGGCAGTACTTCAGGTGGATGTTTTTGTGTGTTCTGTGGTGCACCACGTAGAGGTAGGAGGTTAAAATACCGTCACCTCAACAGGCAAATAGTTTATGCGTACTGTTGTGGAATGTGGCTATTATATTATCAGCAGTGATAATGACTTACCGTACCAAATTTCATATGACTAGGTCATTACAGCACACCTTTATACTTCATTCGTCTAACGAATGGCTGAATTACACATTACAAGGAAAATTGATTTTGAGCGGTGCCGCTTTTGTGTGAGGTCACACATTTATACGCTCATCGATTATTCACCGAACAACATTATCTCACATTATTGCAAGATGAAGACCCCACCGGTACATCACAGTATGCAAAAACATCCAGTCATTTTAATCACAATTGCCACTGATTCATGAATTGTTGGGACATTATAATCACCATTGCCTGTGATATTACTTATGTGATTGATAAATGCAAACATAACGAACATGAAATTATCATTGCATGCTGGAACACTTTTTTTTTTTTTTTTTTTAATCCCACGAACCTAGGTTCTTTAGTGCCCGTCACCGAGGCCCGGGGTGCGAGGATATGTGATGTTGGTTGCTGCCTGGCTGCTACTAAGACCCAGGTCATAAGATAAAGGCCTGGTGTTTATTAGGAGAAACCCATCTCTTCTGACGAGGGTGGAACCACGTCACACGGATCGACTAGCGGAAGCGTTAACTACCACGTCATCCACAGTACTGTTTCACATATTTAATATATATCAACTATTAAAACAATTGCCGTGTTTCCATTGCAAGCACAGTGATCCACGTAATGATTAAGTAATGAGACATGGGTTTATCATGTAATAATGAAAAAGAATACGTTTATAAATATGTAATATATGTAAAGATGTGATCTTTCAGATTATTTTACTTACTGTTATCAATACTCGCATTATCCAATACTTTCAAGAAGTTCCTTTGAAATTCTATCGGCTAAAAATTGTCGACTAAATATTGAGATGAACTCTGTTTGAGGTTCACTACGGAAGACGAGAGTTGATGATCCGAACTATCGTCGAGCATGTACACACGAACAAACAGATACACTGGTGCCAGCACCCGTTACCCACCTCTCGCGTCTAGGTGGCCCAGATGGAAAGTTTGGCGACTGTACATGGAAAACAGGGTTACCAGTCACCTATTCCTAACCCTTATGGGACACACGTAATTGTAGGGAGTTAATCCACTACGTCACTAGATGTCCATTTGCTCGTTATATGGTTACAACTGGTCAATGATTTGGAGTAAAGAAAGCTATTTGCCGTGTCTCGTATAGAAGTCTCAAGTCATCTGAAGGTAGCACGTTGTTGAGTGAGTGGATGCAGGCCGCCACCAACCACCTATGGCGCCTTCATATACAACAAAGGGTCTCTAACATTTATTAAAATCGTCAGATGGTAGGAAGATTCGTGACCACCGGATTAACCCATTCGACCAACGACGTATTATTTTCATCAGACCACTACCAAACAAGTTTATTTAGTAATGGAAGGTATCTTGTAGTGAAGGAATTGAAGAAGCATTTATTTAACTTCTCCACTTCGTATAGTCTCTCCTAGCTTTATATAATAGTCTTGGGATGGCAAGTATTAAGCAGAAAAATAAAAGGTGTCATTGAACATTTCATTTTCGTTTCTGTGTGAGTTTATGTCGCTGGCCGTGCGGTGTTTTAAAAAGTGTTTTGGTGTGTATGCTTTAATGTTAGTGGTTGTTTGGTCTGGACAGTGCTGTGTTTTGAATGCCTCTTTCATTCTGTATTGTTGTTGTTGAAGGGTTCCGTTGTGTGTGTGGTGCTTTGTGGCTTTGTGTTAGTGTTTGGGGTTTGTTTACTCTGTGTGTGTGTGTGTGTGTGTGTGTGTGTGTGTGTGTGTGTGTGTGTGTGTGTGTGTGTGTGTGTGTGTGTGTGTGTGTGTGTGTGTGTGTGTGTGTGTGTGTGTGTGTGTGTGTGTGTGTGTGTGTGTGTGTGTGCGTGCGTGCGTGCGTGCGTGCGTGCGTGCGTGCGTGCGTGTGTGTGTGTGTGTGTGTGCGCGCGCGCGCGCGTAGTCTACTGAATGCATTTGCTCGAGTCTGTACCTATGTCTGTGTATGTATATGTATGTATGTATATGGGTGTGCGTGTGTGCGTGAAGCCTGGGGTGCATGACAATATAAATGGTGGTGGCACGTCAACTTTTTCAGGGATATAATATTTACCCTGACGCATGAGAATTTTACATGGACGATATGACAATGGACGAGTTACCCCTGTTATACGTTTTCTGTGGTTCCCAGCCTGGCAGTGGATTCGGTTCAATTTTGCTCACTTCTACACTCACTTATTATTAAAAATACTCACTCATGGTCGGAACAACTCTAATATTCTTCTCCAGCCAACGTCAGACAATTTTATTCAACTAAGAGTGAATATAAGAGCCTGACAGTGTTAACACCGCCAACTTTAATCATCTGATGGTAGGGAAAACTGTATTAAATTTATTCCAGCTGCACCAGACGATTATATTCACATAAGGGTATTCACAAGGGTATGAGTGTTACTATTGTCTCTGTTAATCGTCTCATGGTCGAGATAACTTTAGTGTTCTGTTCCAGTGTACGTCAGAAAATTATATTCGGCAAAGGGTGAATCATCAGAGCCTGAATATTAATGAATTCCCAGTGAATCCTCTCACTGTCGGGTGCGCCCCATTATTCTATTACAGTACGCCCTACACGGTTTATTCAGCAGAGACCTGATGCCTGAGGTTGGTAAAAGCAGAAAATGTAGACCCTTGCTGTACGTGCAGAGCGAACGAAGGTAAAAACTATAACAAGTAGGCCTATACAGACCAATGTTCAGAACTTGAGTAACTATGAAAATTTTTATCGTTTCCCTCTGACAGCCCGTCTCTCTCTCTCTCTCTCTCTCTCTCTCTCCACACACACACGATAAATAATCATACTATATGAATACAGAGAAAACACATTACCTTTATATCGGTTATCGGTGACCTATAAACAATTGCCCTTTCTTAGGTATCGGAATTCTCTTGTATATAACAGTAACTACCCAACCTTTTGAGACGCTGTATGAAATGTCGAATGGACTGTTGTTATTAATCAACGGTTTCAGTATTTCTAAAATATTATTGCGGAATTACGATTTTAGGGTTGTAAGGGAGGTGAATGCAAGAGTTTTAGGTGGTCTGAGTCTGGTGAATATTGATGGTGGAGACTGGAATCTGAAGCAGCTGCTGTTTGCAGATGATACTGCACTGGTGGCTGATTCAGAGGAGAGATTGAGACAGTTGGTAGAGGAGTTTGGAAAGGTGTGTGGAGGGAGGAAATTTAAAGTAAATGAGAATAAAAGTAAAGTGATTAAGTGTACGAGGTCGGTAGATGGTAGGAGGATGATTATAGTTTTAAATGGCGAGTTGCTTGAGGAGGTAGAGTGTTTTGAATATTTAGGGTCACATGTTGCTGTGGATGGAAGAATAGATGCAGAAGTGAAGTTTAGAGTGAATGAAATAGGTAAGGTGATGGGAGGAATGAAAAAAGTGTTAGATGTTCGCCTTGAATGGATGTAATGAGAAGGTTGTATGAAGGTGTTGTGGTACCGACTGCGTTATATGGGGCTGAAACATGGAATATGGGTGTAGCAGAGAGGAAAAGTTTGAATGTAATGGAGATGAGGTGTCTGAGGAGTATGTGTGGAGTGACGCGTATGGGTCAAGTGCGAAATGATGAAGTGCGAAGGAGAACTGGAGTTGTTCGGGAGATGGCTGGTAGAGCTGAGCAGAGGGTGTTGCGATGGTTTGGGCATATGGAGAGAATGGATAATGAGCGATTGGTGAAAAAGATAACTAGATCTGATGTGAGAGGTGTAAGGCTGAGAGGGAGACAACGAATAGGATGGATGGACAGTGTGAAGAGAGCGCTGGATGCGAAAGGGATGTCTGTTGAGCAAGGAAGAGTGGCTATGCGTGGCAGAAATGGAGAGAAATTGTGAATGAATAAATGATGACGTAGCCCTGAGGGGATATTTTCCCACATTTGGTCTGATCAGCTAGTTAGGTCAGGTGCGGGTAAGGGGATGAGTCTATTATGATGTGGCAGGGGTAAACCAGCTCTGCTGTCGGGCCCTGCTGCGGATGTCACTGATTGTGCTGCGCAGTTGACCCTTGTGCGGTGTGGTGCGGTGAGGATCTGTCCCTTCTCCCCTTTGGGGCTAAGATGCGAATGAATGTGTTTGAATGGATGAGTAAATGGGGGGTATGTCGTCCTTTCTCGGCTACCTCCCTTTCCTTGGGGGAAGCAGCCTAGGTATATAGATATAGATAGATCACTACTATTCTGACTGATGAAAAAAAGAAACATACCTAATATTCAAATATAAAATAAATTCTTCTACAACCAGAAGTGCAATATAAGGCAACGACCCACTGTTTCTCCTGCTATTTTGTACCCCGCGTCAAAGGCAAATATCCCCCGCGCTGCCAACAACACGGTGGAAAAATTGGCAGACCCCAAAACACTGCCTCGATACCCCTCTCCTTCCCCTCCCTCCCTCCCCTACCCCCTCTCCACCCTCTCAACCCACCCATCCCCTCCCTCCACCCCCCCCTGAGCCACCTTGTCCCTCTCCCTCCTCTTCCCTCTCCTCCTTCCATCCCACCAATTCCTTTCCTCATTTTCCCTTCTATCTTTTTCCTTCCCATTTCCTTTCTATCATAGCTCTTCCCGTCCTTCTTCCCCTCTCCCCTTCTCGTTCTCCCTATCCTTCCCTTCTCTCCCTCTACTTCCTCTCCCTCCTCTTCCCTACTCTCCCTCTCTTTCCCCTGTTCCCCCTCCCTACTCTCCCTCTCGTTCCCCTGTTCCCCCTCTCTTCTCTTCCTTTCCTTCCCTCTCCTTCGCCTGCCTTTCCTTCCTCTCCCTCTCCTTCTCTCCCTCTCCTTCATCCCAGCTCCTCCTCGGTGCAACCAGTCTAGACTATTTTTTTGTTTTTGTTTTTTTTTTGTTAACCATTACATCTTGACCAATTTTCTGCTTCCTTCTTGTTTCCTCAAGGCGATCTATTTTCATTAGGGGAAGGGCTTCAAACTGACGGGATTAGATATGGCCTTAATTAAATACTTGAAAACAGTAAGTCTTTTCTAAGCTGAATAAAATCGTGTTCAGGTATCAAGAACTAGAACGGCACCCAGTAGAGCGCATCTCACCGACAAGGGTGGCGTAATTCTGGATCCAGAACCTGTAATAAGATCTGGATCGGTCCCAAAAGTCAACTAACTGTTCCCTGGGACATGGGCTATCTACCCACCAAATTTAGTCCAAATTTCTCCTTCAGTTTTTGAGTAATCCTGCTAACAGACAAACAAACAAATAAGGCTGATAACATACTCTCCTTGTCGGAGAGAATAAAAATAAAACGTCATCGTGGTGAGAGGGTTAAAATGAAACTGAGAATGATGAAACTTGGAATGTTTTAAATTAAATTTTTTTATATTGAAAAATTTGAAGCTGGTAATGTATGAAGCTGGTAAATTTTGAAGTTGTTAATTTATGAAACTGGTAATTTTTGAAGCTGGTAAATACTGAAGTTGGTAAATTCTGAAGCTGGTAATTTATGAAGCTGGTAATTTATGAAGCTGGTAATTTATGAAGCTGGTAATTAATGAAGCTGGTAATTTATTAAGCTGGTAACTTATGAAGCTGGTAAATTTTGAAGCTGGTAATTAATGAAGCTGGTAATTAATGAAGTTGGTAATTTATGAAGTTGGTAACTTATGAAGCTCGTAATTAATGAAGCTGGTAAGTTATGAAGTTGGTCATTTATGAAGCTGGCAATTTATGAAGTTGGTATTTATGAAGTTTGGATTATCTGAAGCTCGGAGTCTTGATAGTCCTGACGTAGCCTTAGGGAGCCTTCCTCTTTGTCTCGTCTACCCTCCCTACCTCTGGACACTTATGTCTCCCGTTACCCTCTTATCTTCCTCTTTCCTTCTCATCTGTCTGTCTGTCTGTCTGTCTCTATTTATCAATCTCCATTCCCCATTTCCTCTCGCTAATTTCTCTCCTCCTTTTTTCGTCTTCCCTTTCTCCATCTCTCTTTTTGTGTCCTTCATCAGTCTTTGTCTCGTCTCCACGCATTTCCTTTTCGTCATTTTCCTCCCACCTCCACTTCTTCCAGTCTTTCTCCTCTCGTCTCCTTCCTCCACTCTTCCCTGGTAATTCCTCTCGCCTTCTCCATTCTTTCCTACCCTCACCACTTTCCCACATCTTCCTTTTGCTCCCCTTCTCTTCCATCCTCTCCTTCCCAACTCTTTTGCTTGATGTCACTCTTCCTCTTCCATCCTCTCTCTTGTTATTTCTGTTTTTCTTCTCCCTCTCCTCTCCATCATCTCTCTTTCTGCATTCTCTTTCCCCCTCTCTCCTCCTGTCTTTCCTTTCTACTCTGCCTCCGTCTATTGTTTTCATTCCTCAGTTCTCTCATTTGTGTTCTTTCTGTTATCCCCCCTTTTTTTTTTTTTTATTTAATCTCTCTCTCTCTCTCTCTCTCACACACACACACACACACACACACACACACACACACACACACACACACAGCACCAATCAGAAGCCATCGTGTTCGGGCGAGGTTTGAGACAAGGACGCTGATTGGATGAGTCGTGTGTGATGGCCCTTGTGTTCCTCCAATCACAGCCCCTCTCGCTCTCTCTCTCTCTCTCTCTCTCTCTCTCTCTCTCTCTCTCTCACACACACACACACACACACACACACACACACACACACAGCACCAATCAGAAGCCATCGTGTTCGGGCGAGGTTTGAGACAAGGACGCTGATTGGATGAGTCGTGTGTGATGGCCCTTGTGTTCCTCCAATCACAGCCCCTCTCGCTCTCTCTCTCTCTCTCTCTCTCTCTCTCTCTCTCTGATGGCCTGTTTGTGGCTGAATTATGCATGTGATAAATACCGATCGACTGTGATTTTCCTGATAATCTAAAACAATCTGGTCTATAATGCAGTGAAAGTTAGGGAAATAATGTGGCCGCGACGTGAATAAAGAGAAGATTTATACCCCATTATTATTTTGTTATAAACTGGTTCCCTTAAGCTGAATAAAATCGTCTGGAGATGATGGCATGAAAATATGACTTCTTCAAACCAGTGGATTAAATGAATATCGCTGCTAACCCCATGGCAAGAGGTCTCCCACACTATAAAAATTTAAAATCACTTGTCGATGGCACGAATAAGGCAAGAGAGAGAGAGAGAGAGAGAGAGAGAGAGAGAGAGAGAGAGAGATTTCCCCGCTTTGTGAGAGAAAAACAGAGTGCCTGAGAAAAAGATGCAAAAAACGTAAATATAATGAAGAAAAGTCAGGGATACACCACACAGGGCAGGTGTGGAGATATGTATGCGTGCGACAGGTGTGGGTGTCAATGGTGTGGACTTGAGAAGTACAAGTGTGATGGGTGTGGGTGTGTCACTGATCTGGATGACAGGTGTGGATGTTACAGGTGTGCGTGTGGCAGATGTGAGAGTGACAGGTGTGAGTGGCAATGGTGTGGCTTGCGAGGTGTGGGTGTGATGGGTGTGATTGGTGTGAAGGTGGCAGGTGTGGGTACGAAATCTGGTTTTGGCAGGTGTGGGTGTGATAGGTGTGGGTGTGGCAGTTGTGGTGTGACAGGTGTGGACATGACAAGTGTGGTATGACATGTGGAAATGACGTGTGCGTGTGACAGGTGTGGGTATGACAGGTGTGGAGGGGCCCCCACACCTGAGTATGTCCCTCCTCTTTTATGCGGGGTCGTGAAAGATTAATTTCACGGAGGCTGATCTTACTGCTAGGGATGGGGAGGAGGGAAGGAAGAATGGGAAGAAGAAAGGAGGGAGGGAAGTGGAGGGGAAGAAGGAAGCGAGGAGGAAGAGGGAAGTGAGGAGGAAGAGAGATATGAGGATGACGGGAGAAAAGAGGGAAGAAGACAGGGAATAGAGGTGAGGAGAAAGTCAAGGAAAAAGAGAGAGCAAAGGATGAAAGGAGGATAGGAAGAAGAGAACAAGAAAAGGAAGAGAGCGATGAGGAGGATGGAAGAATGGATCGAAAACGAAGAGAGGAGGGAGGAGAGAGGGAGGAATGGGAGAGAGTTCAAAGGAGTTCAAAGGAAAGCAATCAAGAAAACTATTGGTCTTTTTGAGACTCTGTAATACGGTAGGTTATAACTAACGTAATTATTGTAAATCCAAGACAGGGATAACAAAGAAGAAGGGACAAAGGAACAAGGAATGGATATAACAGGGAGAAACAAGTGATGGAAGAGAACAACAAGGGAAAGTGGAAATAAAGAGGAAGGACGAAAAGAGGGAAGAAGGAAATGACGTTAAAAAAAAGAAATGATAGAAGGAAGGAAGGACGGAGAAGGATGAAAGGAAGAGGAAAAGGAAGAAGGATATGAAAGTGAAAGGAGAAGGGAGAATGGAAAATAAAATGGAGTATAATAATAAGGGAAAAAAAAAGAGGGAAAGAAAGGAAGAAAAATGGGAGGAAAGGAGGAAGGAGGTAAAAAGGACAAACAGGGAGGAAAGACGGATTGGTGAAGGGTAGGAAAAGAGGAGAAAAAATAAGGAAAACAAGAGGAAGCAAAGAAGATACAAAAACAACAAACAATAAATATATGGAGGAGAAAACACAGTGGAAAAAAGGGGAAAAAAAGCGTATTTAGGCTACAAATTATAGAGGAAACCAGAAAAGAAAACTGAGAAGATAAGAATAAAAGAAGAAAAAAAAATGCATAAAGAATGAAAAAAAAGAGGCAGAAAGAAGAGAGAGATAAGAGAAAAACAACAAAAGAAAAATGGAAATACTGACTGAAAGAAAAAGAAGGAAAGAAGAATTGAAAAAAATAATAATAAACAGACGAAATAAAGGCGAAAGATTAAAAAAATAAAAAACTGAAAGAATAAGAAAAAGAAAGGAAGAAAAAGGAGGAAAGAATGTTAAAAAAAAAAAAAAGGTGAAACGAGAAAGCTAAAAGACGAGAATTAAACGAAAAACAAACAAACAAACAAACAAAGGAATGATAAATAATGCAAAGAAGGAAGGAAATGAAAAGGTGACAGTGGAAGAGGTTAGACGGAAGCGAGGAAAAATGAATGGAAAAAGAAAAAAAAGAAGAAAAAGGGAAACAATAGTTTACTGGATACGCTTGAGAGAGAGAGAGAGAGAGAGAGAGAGAGAGAGAGGGTAACTAATATAGTAAGTGTTTATGTAGAACCTGTTTGGGGTAATTGGGCGTGTAGGTGTGTCTGTGTATATCACTTCCCCTTTCCTCCCCTCCACTACCCTACCTTCCCTCTCCCCGTCCCTTTCCTCCTCTCTCCCCTCTCTGTCCCTCCATTACCCATCCTTACCATCCTATTTCCTTTCCTCCCTTTTCCTTATCTTCACTTCTTTCCCCTCCATTCCCCTGTCCTCCCCATTTCCCTTGGTTTTCTCCCCTCCTGTTCCTCTTTTCACACTCACTTAACCTACCTTTCCACTCTCTTCCCGTCCCTCTCTCATCCTTTCCCTTTCCACTCCTTCACCCCCTCTCCTCCTTCCTCCTCTTTCCTGGTCTCTCCTTTCCTCCTCTTTCTTCTACTCCCTTCTCCTCCTCCTTGAACTCCTCCCTTCTTTTGCTCATCGTGTTCTCTCTGCCCCTCTTCGTCATTGTCTCCCCTTGTTTTCTATCATTTTCTCAAACTTCTGTTAAAGGTGTATGACTGTGAAAAGAGATGGGTCGTAAGGCCTCTCTCTCTCTCTCTCTCTCTCTCTCTCTCTCTCTCTCTCTCTCTCTCTCTCTCTCTCTCTCTGCCTGCAGATTCCTCCACCAGCACAATTGATTTTCCCAAAGTGGGTTGAGGGATTTAGGAAAGGAAGAGGATGCAGTGATAGGATTCTGGTCTCCTCTGATGATGTTTTTGGGACTGACAGGGATCCGTGTGTGTGTGTGTGTGTGTGTGTGTGTGTGAGAGAGAGAGAGAGAGAGAGAGAGAGAGAGAGAGAGAGAGCAGGGTGCAGTGATAAGAGTTTTGACATTCCTTGGCAATTTTCAAAAGATATTAAAATTCTTTTCTTGTGTCCGAGAGTTTATTTATGTGGAATGTACTGGTTAGATGATGTTATTTACGGAGTGATATACTTATTTATTGATATTTTAACTTGTACACAACGATGACGTAGTCTGTACTTCATCTACCACTGTATGCTACTAACGCTGGGTTTGTATGTAGGTGTACTTAAATGTATGTATGTATGTGTATGTATAAATGTATGTAAGTTTGTATGTATGGAACAATTAAAATTCCTAGCAAAACATAACACGCTATCACTGGGCCTCTAATAACTGACGTTCCTAGTTAGCCTTGAGCGATGTCCTCTGAGGGGTGTTTTAACCTCCAGGCACCCAGATGAGGAAGCACTGGGGAGAGGGACCGAAGGCACTTGTTCCTGCTACTGCCAGATAATTGTGTTAATTTTCAAATGGGGGGGAAGGAGATTTATACATCCTTCATTAATCCCTTCACTACCAGAGGAATCCGTTAAGAAAAAAAGTCATCCTGTGGCACCAACAATAATTTACATAAATATATCATCATATAAAATGGTTAATGCAGATACGAGGCATCGAAGGCAATAATCGCCTCTGCAATAGATGATAAGGTGGAGAGGCAAGCAACACGAAGATCCGCTCCTTTTAAAGGACTGCTCCTATACACATTGCTTTTTAAAGACTTGAGTCGCAGGCAGAGGGAATGGGATGCTCTGGGAAGGTTAGGACTGTAAACTAGATTAGGTTCCGCCTCCCCCCCCCCTCTCTCTCCGCTCTGCTTTGCAGAGTTCTAATCCTTTTTTCTTCCTCTAATCTCCCTCTCCTTCATTCTCCTTTATTCTGTTTTTCATACCATTTACCTCTTCTATTCCCAGTCTTCTCCCCTTCCCCTTTTCTTCTCTCTCCTCCTCTATTCCTCCCCCTCCTCTATCTTCCCTCCTTTCACATTACTTCCCACCCTTCCCATCCCATAACACAATTCTCGTTTCTTCTCCTCCTCCCTTCCTTCCTCCTTTCATGGCTTCCGTTCTCATTTCTTCCTTTTCCATCCCTTCCTCTCCCTTTCTCTTTCTTCTCATCCCCTCTTTCGTCTATTCCATTCCCGCCATTTCTCTCGCCTTCCATGACAACTTTCATTTCCCTTTCATTTTCCTTCCTCATTTCCTTTCTTCATTTAACCTCCCATTCATTCCCCCTTTCCTCACACACCTGCTACTCTCCTATCCATGTTTCTTACATCTCTCTCTCTCTCTCTCTCTGTTATTCCATTTTCTCTTTCAATGTTGCTCTTCCTTTTCGCTTGGCCTCCTCTCTTCTATCCCTCTGCAATTTCTTTCCATTGCCTTTCTTCCCCTCCTCTCCCTATTTTTGTTTGTCTATTTGTCTTTGTCACTTTTAAACTGCGGGAACATCTCAAGGAGCGGCTCTGTCCGTCTGTGTCTCACTAACGATTTTCGGGCACAAGATGTTTCACTCGTACATTTTATCAGCTTGTGCAAAGCCACCCCATCCCGCCCCACCCTACCATACCATACCACACCACACTGTACCACCCTCTCACACCACACCACATCGTACCACCCTCTCACACCACACCACACCACACCACACCGTGCCACCCTCTCACACCACACCACACCATACCGTACCACCCTCTCACACCACACCACACCGTACCACCCTCTCACACCACACCACACCGTACCACCCTCTCACACCACACCACACCGTACCACCCTCTCACACCATACCACACCGTACCACCCTCTCACATCATACCAAACCGTACCACCCTCTCACACCATACCAAACCGTACCACCCTCTCACACCATACCAAACCGTACCACCCTCTCACACCACACCACACCGTACCACCCTCTCACATCATACCAAACCATACCACCCTCTCACACCATACCAAACCGTACCACCCTCTCACACCATACCAAACCGTACCATCCTCTCACACCATACCAAACCATACCACCCTCTCACACCATACCAAACCGTACCACCCTCTCACATCATACCAAACCGTACCACCCTCTCACACCATACCAAACCGTACCATCCTCTCACATCACACCATACTACCCTCTCACACCACACACCACACCACACCAGAGAACGTCACCTTGCCACACCACACCAAGAACATTGACCGAGGGACCCTGAAACTCTCAAATATAATACTTTTGAACATTTCTAAATAAAGGAAAACAGTCAGTAATGTCAGGGTCAGACCGACTGATTGGAACCATCAGGTCTGTGTGATCTGTGTATCTCTATTAAACTAATTCTCCCTCTGTTATTCCATCTGCCTCTGGTCTCTCATACACAAACCCTCATCTTTCCCCATTACTCCTCTCACTCTAATTTCCTTTCCCTCTTCTCCTTCCATCCCTCCTACTCCCATATGCTTCCACCTTCTGCAGTATTCCTCCTCCTCTTCCATTCCCTTATTCCTTCATTGCTCTCTCCATCCCCTTCATTTCTCATCTTCTCCCCTCATTTCTTCTTTCATGCCTCCCCTACTCTCACCCTCTCCCTTCTCCATCTCTCCACATCCTCATTCCCCTCCTCCTCTATATTTTTCGCTCTCCCTCTATCCCACTTCTCCTCACCCAATTCCCTCCGTCCCTCCTTTCTCCATTTCTCCTGTCATCTTGCCTCTCCCACACCGACCCTATTCTTTCATCCTTTTCCTCTCCTCTCATTTCCCTCTCCCCTCGTCCCACCACTTCTCCCTATCTCATCCTCATCCTACATACTGGTCATCTTCCCTCTCTCCGGGGCTGTCCTTCCATCCTCTTCTTCCATTCTGCCTCTTCCCTCCATCCTCTCACCTAGTTACTTCCCTCTCTCCCTCCTCTCTCATCCGTTTCCTCCATTCGCTCTCTCTCCTCTCCTCTCCCCCTTTCCTCCCCTGCCAATTTCTCCCCTCCCCCCCTGCCCCTCACCTGTCGAGGCGTTAATTGGTTTACAGGTGTAGCGATGAGGGGAACAGCTCGCCTCAGACACTGTTATCTCTGAGTCACTTACCCGTGTGTGTGTGTGTGTGTGTGTGTGTGTGTGTGTGTGTGTGTGTCCTTGTCACACTTCTACCTGTGTGTGTGTGTGTGTGTGTGTGTGTGTGTGTGTGTGTGTGTGTGTGTGTGTGTGTGTGTGTGTGTGTGTGTGTGTGTGTGTGTGTGTGTGTGTCCTTGTCACACTTCTACCTGTGTGTGTGTGTGTGTGTGTGTGTGTCCTTGTCACACTTCTACCTGTGTGTGTGTGTGTGTGTGTGTGTGTGTGTGTGTGTGTGTGTGTGTGTGTGTGTGTGTGTGTGTGTGTGTGTGTGTGTGTGTGTGTGTGTGTGTGTGTGTGTGTGTGTGTGTGTGTGTGTGTGTGTGTGTGTGTGTGTGTGTGTGTGTGTGTGTGTGTGTGTGTGTGTGTGTTTGTCACACTTATTTGTGTGTGTGTGTGTGTGTGTGTGTGTGTGTGTGTGTGTGTGTGTGTGTGTGTGTGTGTGTGTGTGTCCTTGTCACACTTCTACCTGTGTGTGTGTGTGTGTGTGTCCTTGTCACACTTCTACCTGTGTGTGTGTGTGTGTGTGTGTGTCCTTGTCACACTTCTACCTGTGTGTGTGTGTGTGTGTGTCCTTGTCACACTTCTACCTGTGTGTGTGTGTGTGCGTGTCCTTGTCACACTTCTACCTGTGTGTGTGTGTGTGTGTGTGTGTGTGTGTGTGTGTGTGTGTGTGTGTGTGTGTGTGTGTGTGTGTGTGAGGCAGTGAGGGCGAGGGAATGGTGAGAGTGATGGAGCAGTGAAGATAGAGGAGGGTAAACTAAGACTGAAAGGAGTGATAGGGACGGAGGGGTGAAATGAAGGGCGGGGTGAGTGAGAGGAAGGGGGAGAGGGAGGGAAAGGGATTGAGAAGGACGGGAGCGAGAGGAAGGGGAAGAGAAAGGGAAGGAAAGTGAGAGGGAGGGGAGGAGGAGGAGGAGAAGTGAGAGGGAGGGGGAGTAATAGCTAACAGATTATGAGAGAGAGAGAGAGAGAGAGAGAGAGAGAGAGAGAGAGAGAGAGAGAGAGAGAGAGAGAATCATGTATTTACCTTGCAAACATATCATGGAAATCGAAGAGACACGCATTGGCTTAGTTAAGGTTTCGCAAATGTTTCGCTAAATTTATGCAATCTTCGGGTAATCCAATTCTCTAGTGTATCAGAGAGTGTAAGAAGGATGAGGTCAGTAGTCCAAGTTGTATAAAAGCCTTCCTATCACCTCTCTCTTAGCGATTTATTTTGCTCATTACTCCTCAGCACCCCCTTGTATGCTGTTTGTAGTTTTATAGTGAGAGAATTATCACCAGTAGAAAAAGTGAGCAGATGGAGAGAACACTTTAAGGAATTGTTGAACATAGAGGATGGAAGTAATGTGAGTATAAGTGGCTGGGGAATGGCTAGGAGAAGGAGGAAAGCCCCAGGAATTGATGGAGTGTGTGGTGAAATGCTGAAGCATGGGAGAGAGATAGTAGTAGAATGGATGTGGAAGACGTGCAGATTGGCCTGGAAGGAAGGTAGAGTCCCGGAGGATTGGAAGTCAGGTATAATTATTCCCTTGTACAAAGGAAAAGGGGAAAAAGAAGTGTGTGGTAATCATAGGGGCATTTGTCTTCTCAGTATAATAGGAAAAGTGTATGGTAGGATACTTATTAACAGAGTTAAAGAACAGAGAAATTAGTTGGAGAAGAACAGGGAGGCTTTAGGAAAGGAAGAGGTTGTGTAGATCAGATATTCATTCTTAGATCTTTAGTGGAAAAGTTTCTAGAGACGGGAAAGAAGTTGTATGCGGCTTTCATGGATTTGGAGAAAGCATATGACAGGGTGGATAGACAAGGATTGTGGAAAGTGTTAAGAATATATGGAGTAGATGGGATGTTGTTGAATGCTGTGAAGAGTATGTACGATGGTGCGAAGGCTGCAGTGCGTGTGGATGGTGAACTAAGTGAATTTTTCTCTTTGAAAGTTGGGTTGAAACAGGGATGTGTCATGTTTCCATGGTTGTTCAATCTGTACATGGATGGGGTAATAAAAGAGGTACAAGGTAGGGTAGTGGATTTTGGAGTGGCCCTGGTGAGAGAGGATAGTGTTTGGAAACTCCCTGTACTGTTGTTTGCAGATGATACTGTGTTGTTGAGTGAAGACGAAGGGGAGCTGCAAGGCTTGGTGGATGAGTTTGGGAGTGTGTGCAAGAAACGGAATCTAAAGGTGAATGTAGGGAAGAGTAAAGTGATGGTCTTTGAGAGAGGTGAAGTCAGTGAATGTACAGCGAGGTTGGATGTTGAGGAATTGGAAAATGTTAGTACGTTTACGTACTTGGTAGTGATGAGTAAGGATGGAGGTTTGGAGGGTGAAGTGCTTGAAAGGGTACAGCATGGAAGAAAGGTTGCTGGTTCGTTGAAAGCAGTGATAAGAAACAGGGAAGTGAGCATGGAAGTGAAAAAGTTACTACATGACAGTATTGTGATACCAACTCTAACGTATGGAAGTGAAGCTTGGACGTTGTTGGAAGGACACAAGTCAAGAGTGAGAGCAGTGGAAATAAGTTATTTAAGAGGAGCCTGTGGAGTCACATGGAGAGACAGGCTGACGAATGAGGATATAAAGGAGCGTTGTGGTGTGGATGTGGATGTGATAGGAAGCGTTATGAGGAACACACTGAGGTGGTTTGGCCATGTGGAGAGGATGGAGGGTGAAAGACTGACGAAGAGAGTGTATGTGAGTGAGGTGGAGGCCGAGGATGAGATGGAAGGATGGGATGGAGAGGTATATGAGAGAGGGGGGTGTGAGTTGGGAGCAGGGCAGTGAAATGGCGGGGGACAGGGCGACTTGGAGGCGATTTGTTTGTGGCCACCCCAAACGGGATTGAGGCGTCTGGCAATAGACAGATAGATAGATAGATAATACAAAAAGATACTGAGGTGTAATGTGACGAATAATCGCTAAGGAAAAGTGTCATGAAATTTCCAGTGCCACTCACGATACGAATCTCTGTCTGTCTGTCTGTCTGTCTGTGTCTGTGAGAGTATGTTTCATCCCTGCTTGTTGCTTACCGGAATCGAAAGATTAAGCAAGCATGTTGGTCATTTCCGTCCGTCTGTCTGTGTGTCTGTTTGTTTGTTTGTTTGTTTGTTTGTTTGTTTGTCTGATCTCTACAGGTCACAATTTTGCGCCAATAGTTATAAAAAAAAAAAAACTCAAGGTAGATATCCATAAACCCTGGAAGCCAATTGTTTTTCTTCAAAATCGGTCAAAGGCCCTGGGCTGGGTGGGGGGCTGAAACCCCTCAATGGCCGTGGGTCCAGAAATCGTCCGGAGCCAGTGGCCGGCCCAGGCACCATTTTTTCAAATTTCGAAAATCGATTTTTTTTCTTTCTAGCTAAATTGAGAAACGTCCGGCACACCTGGCAATGCAATTTTCAGCTTTCTAAACCTATACTGTGTTTCGCAACGAAGCGCGAAAAATGTCATCAGACGACTGCCTACACGCCGGTGAAAACAAAGCAGACACAGTCGGATACATCCAGCAAGCGCTCTGCCTATGTCAGTTTCAGTTAGTTTGGCTGTTAGCAGGATTACTCAAAAACTAAAAAGAGACATCTGGAGCAAATTTGGTGGGTACTGTAGATAGCCTGTGTCCCAGGAAACAATCGACCAACGTTTGGGGCAGATCCAGATCGTATTACAGATTCTGGAACCGGAAAACACTTTTTGCGAAACCCTAATCAGTGATGAGAAAACCTAACCCATTATGAAGAATGGCTTGGAAATTACACTGCCCTTGTCAGACAGATGCACTCCCCTGAGTGCCCCTCTAGTTAACTCTGGAACTCTCTTCAGTCTGTTATTTCCTACTGTTGTACCCCACTTTAAAATTTATTGTGTCCAAGCTTTTGAAAGTAAACCTATCTTGATTATGATTTATTAAGCTTCGCCATATAGCCTAAATGGCGAGGTTTCTTGTTTTCGTCAGCAAAATCATTTTTCCTTTTTTTTTTTTTTTTTTTCGATCTTTATGATATAACACATAAAGGTACCCTAGGGTAACCCAAGTCCTTGTGCCAAATATACATGACCCTGACCAATATATGAAGGTGATACTCATTTTTATTATAAAAACTGCGTATTTGAAATTATCTCAGAAACTACTTGAGACAGAGCTATTTGGTTGAAAATCCTATGATGAAAATGTTTGCTGAATCATTTTGGTTTAATATTTTGCCATTTAGCCTGGTGAAAAATACCGAATTCAAATCTGTTCAGTTTATTCTTTGCAACACATTTTAGAGAAAAACACAAAAGCTTTAAAGCTGTAATTTTCCAGATATACAGCTGTGGTCCTTCCTATGGTCTGAAAGGAATATCGTTGCAGTTAAGCATACAGTTAGCCAGTTATTGAGACAAACGTAAAACTTACACTTGCGTTCTTCGACACCTTTGTCTTCAGATCTTCTTGTTGCACAAGAAGTTACCTTAGGGTATTCAGGTCTTGTTTATATTATACATCCCTTATGTACGAACTGTCGAAGCTTCATTAATGTGGCTGTACAGTAAGAGTAGGCGACAAGATTATTATTATTTTTTTTTTATGATTAATGTTTATCAGACGACCACACCACTTCATTCTTTATAACACACACACACACACACACACACACACACACACAGCACATAGCTCGCCCCACAATACTGTTTTTCAAAAGCTTCAGTTTTTTAGATTTAACGGAAATCTCCCTTTGACCGGCGGCCCGATGCACGATAATGAGAGAGAGCGTTGTTACGCTATCCAGCCTTGAATAGCGTTGTGACTTGAGGAAGGATGTTACACTATATACACAAATCTCCTCCTCCCCCTTTTTTTTCTCTCTCTCTCTCTCTCTCTCTCACACACACACACACACACTACTTCCCTTTTAATACTCTTCTTTCCTGTCCCTCCCTCTACATCTCTCCTCCCTTTCCCCTCTTTTCCTTATTTTCTCCCTCTTTCTTCCCCTTCCCTTTTACTGCCATTCCCTTCCTTCCCCTCCTCACAGCATAACAGAGGAGAAAAGAGAAGACATTGGTGTGGTGTGGTGTGGTGTGGAGTGGTATGGTGTGGTGTGGAGTGGTATGGTGTGGTGTGGAGTGGTATGGTATGGTGTGGTGTGGTGTGGTAAAGGTAGGGTTGGTGTCATAGGTGCTACGTTCACTAACATGCTGGTGAGTGAACAACCCGCTAGCCATATGTTAGGTTACCACGATTTTTACTCACCGTGGGCTCGCTAGCAAAAGGATCGTACTGATGAGGTGGCTAGCTAGCGAGACCATGGTGGCATTAAACAAATTCGCCGCAAATGGAACTTCATTTACCAATATTAATTTCGAATAACAATCAACTAACAAAGACGAAAATTAATATGTTCACCATTTAACTTATGCAGTTTTAAGCAATTCTGTTCTATACACATTCACTGCAAATGGAGTGTTGAGTATTTATTGGTGGTTAATCAGAATGGGGGGGGGGGATTCAGTCGTATCTTCATCCATTATCGCATCTGCGTTAAAATTAGGTTAGGTTGGGTTGAACATGGTTTGCTTAGGCTAGGTCAGGTTAGTTAATTTTAAAGTAGTGGAATGAAAAACAGATGGATAGTTTAAGATGTGGATATAAAAGTGCCAGTAGGTGCAAAAAGTTCCGCTGATATTTTATACTGGTAAGGAGCTGAAGAGTCACCCTCACTGCTTTACTTACTAAGTACGTAAAAAGCATTTACGACAGATGCTTCTAGGAAAGATAGTTCTTAGAAGTGTTTATGTTCGAATAAGCATATTTATTTCAGTGTCTGATAGTTGTGTGTAATTCCGAAAATTGACCCAGTCACCCTTTCAGGAGCTTTTATGTTACGTAGCCTTCTAGTGGAGATACAGTAATGTGTTTAAGTCGAGAGAAAAGTGTCACAATAGGAAACTATCACATATTAGCTGGTTTACAAAAAAATAAAAAATGTTTTATTAACACAAAGCACGACTGCACTTACATTTACACCGTATATTTCAGGACTGTCGAAAGTACTATAGAGGAAGGTAGTCCCAGGAAGTCAACTGCGTCCACTAATGTTTCGTTATTTAATTCAACCATCAGTATAAATGTCAGCACTATACGCAGTTTCCGCCAATTTAGTTATTTTCACAGCAGACGACGCGATTAAAGCAAGTGATCGGTCTTGTTCATCCTGACCCAACAGGCCGCTACACTGACAAAGCTGTCATGATCGGCTTGGGTGGACGCAGCTGGGGTTACTCTCACCACTGTCCGGGCTTGTGGGGTGGCGGTGGGAGTCATTTTTAACGCCACAGCCACACTGTTCACTCAGTCTTACCCCCTTTACCTTCCCTCTCTCTACTCATCCCTCTTCCTCCCTCCGCCCCAGAAGAGAGGAGAAAAGAGGGAAGAGGAGAGGAATGGGAGGGAAGAAATGAGGGGAGAGGATAGAAGAGGAGAGGAGGAGCATAAACGAAGAAAGGAGAGGGGAAAAAAGAGAGAAGGGGGGAAGGAAGAGAGGAGGAGAAAAAAGAAGAGGAGGAAGAAGGAGAGAAGAGAGAGGAGAGGAGCAGGAAGGGATAGAGGAGAGAAGAGGTGATATCGAGTTACCCTCAACATAGTCCGTGCCTGTTGAGTGGCCCTGGGAGTCACTTGTAACCCGTTCAATCCAATGACACGTTTTCCTTTCATTCTAGCTGCCACCAGGCAGTTTCTAAGCATAGGAGTGTTAAACAGATCCTTCAGTAACCCATTTACTGCTAGATATCATTCCGAAGTCGAAGAAAATCGTCTGGAGGTTGCAAGAATACTGCACAAAACACGCAATAGAACTGAAGATGTTAACAGCACTGCCAGAACATCTTCTTAGGAGCTACCTACGAGAGGTGGTGTATGGCTGTTGTGAATGGGTCTGAGGTACTAATTTTGAAGGGTTGGGTTTTGGGGTACTGTGAGGGTTGCATCGTGTTGTGAGGTTTATATGGATGGTAGGGTTGTGAGGTGATGTGATGAGGATGGTGTTGAGGTATTTTTGAGGGAATGTGACGGTTAGGTTGTGTGATGTGTTGTGTGGCAGGTTCTGTGCTAACTGTTGTGAGGTAGTGAGAGCATTGTGTTGTAGTTATGATTGGTGTTGTAGGATGAAGAAGTGTTTTTTTTTGAAGGAGTGGGTTGTGAGGGAATGTGAGGGGATTGATTCTTAGATATGTGCTGGAGGCTGTAAGTAATTTTATGAGAATATTTAAGGGACTGTGAAGTGAATTGAAAAGCTGAGTTGTGAGGGATTGTGGGGTGCTTTGAAAAGGTCGGCTGTGAGATATTGTGTAGGAACTGAGAGTCGTTATGAGAAGTTCTGAGGGAGTGTAATGTGTGAAGGATTAGGCTGTGAAATATGTGAAGGGTTTGGGTGTAAGGTGCTTGTGGGATGTTGTAAAGGGTTGTGAAGTGTTGGGCTGCGAGATATTTTGTGCGACTGAGATACTGTATGGAGTTCTGGATTTTGTGCATCCATGAGGAGTTTCGAAGGGTTGTGAGGTACTGTGAGGACTGGTTTTGAGGTACTGTGTGAGCTGTGTTATGTTGAAGGGTTCAGCTGTGCGACTGTGCGAAGCGAATGATTTTAATGTGCTGTCTGAGGTTGTGGGGGTTGTGAGTGCTGTGATGAGTTTCAGAGGGTTGCTTCATGAAGGTTCCGATTGTGAAACAATGAGAGGATTGGTTCATGGGGTGGCTTATGAGGTTCAGGGGTTGTGAGGAGCTTGGTTGTGAGGGTTTTGAGGGGTTATGGGGTACTCTGTGGTGTTGGAAGCCACGGTTGCTTGGTGATATTGAGTTGGTCTCGTGATATGCTCATGCCAAGAGTTTAACGTAGAAATTTAAGCCGTGTCGAACGCTGAAAGAGAGTGCTGATAGTATAATACAGTCAGATGTTTGCGTATGTTCGCCCTCTATCCGTTCATACCACTGGCATTTGCAGATTCTCGCACAAACACACACATAAACGTCACGACACTTCGACTTTCACATGCACTATTGTCCCTACAGACACCCCATGCCTATTCGTACCTCGTGAGCAGTGGGAAGGGACAATTCTGGTTATCACTTTCCCTCCGATTATAATGTCCGGTCGTGCAGTGAACCCCATGTGAACTGTAAATGTTAGTGTGGTCTTGAGATGCAAAACGCTGGGATGTGAGAGGCTGTGAGATGCAAAGGGCTGGGATGTGAGAGGCTGTGAGATGCAAAGGGCTGGGATGTGAGAAGCTGTGAGATGCAAAGGGCTGGGTTGTGAGAGGCTGTGAGATGCAAAGGGCTGGGATGTGAGAGGCTGTGAGATGCAAAGGGCTGGGATGTGAGAGGCTGTGAGATGCAAAGGGCTGGGTTGTGAGAGGCTGTGAGATGCAAAAGGTTGGGATGTGAGAGGCTGTGAGATGCAAAAGGTTGGGATGTGAGAGGCTGAGATGCAAAGGGCTGGGTTGTGAGAAGCTATGAGATGCAAAAGAATGAGATGTGAAAAGCTCTGAGATGCAAAAAACTAGGTTGTGAGAGGTTGTGAGACGCTGCAGTGTAGTGTTATGTGAAGTACAGGAGAAAAATATAAGCTATGAGTAAAAAACTAACATATGGTATGGCTTGTTCAAACCGATGACGTCTTTGCAATTCCTTTTTGCTGCCTCCATATGATTATTTTTATGCTTTGGAGAAAGATTTGTAGTGACAGGGTTAGAAACAGTGTCCATTAACCCCTTCACAACTTGATGTTTGTTTCAAAGCTGAATAAAATCGTATGGAGGTAGCAACAACAAAATAGCAAATACAACATAAGACTGAAGAGGTTAAGGTATTGTTCAGGCTGTGAGAGCTATAGTCAGGGGTTTTAAT
>NC_136978.1:16280039-16342539 GCF_032717465.1 Coenobita brevimanus
GCCCCTGCTGCTGCAGCTGCTGTCTCTGTCAGTCACTGTGTCTCTCTGTGTCTGTCTCTGTCTTACTATCTTTGTCTCTCTGTCTCACTATCTCTCTCTCTGTCTCACTATGTCTGTCTGTCTCTATCTCTGTCTGTCTCTCTAAGTCTCTGTCTCTCTTCGTCTCAGTCTCTCTGTCTCTCTCGCACTGTCTGTTTCCCTCTGTCTCTGTCTCACTGTCTGTTTGTCTCTCGCGCTCGTGTGTGTGTGTGTGTGTGTGTGTGTGTGTGTGTGTGTGTGTGTGTGTGTGTGTGTGTGTGTGTGTGTGTGTGCGCGCGCGCTAAGGATATAAGCATAAAACGGCCAGAAAGCGACAAGCCTGTGTTGATGTAATGCAGCTGATCCTACGTTGCCCACCGTGGCTGTTCTCCGTGTTCAGTATTTTGATTATCCCACCGTTTCTTGTTTAGTAATCCTTCAGTCGGTTATATCACTATACTACTTACTGTGAATTTTCTCGTGCTATTATTTTGATTTATGCAAAGAAAAAAAAAAAAAAACCGCCAGCAAAACTTGACTCTTAAAAATAGTAGAATCATTATACATTCCTTTTCAAATGCAATGATGTATCGAGATGAGATACACGGGAGGTCATAGGCAGTGTGTAACATACATCGATGGAAAGCAGTTGTTGAGTTAACCAGATGTATACATGAAAAACAGTAGCAACCACTTAACTCCTGTATTGGAAAGTTGGACAATTAATGTGCAGTTTGGCGTCTATGGTAGGTGATTTGACCCACTGTTCATTCATCATGCCGTTTACATTAACTCATTATACCATCTTCAGTTGTTGTTGATCAACCTCAGTCTGTCTGGCTGAGCAGACTCATCAACCAAAGACAAGCAACCATCCCTGCAGAGTCGTCCCATGCACTGAACCGATGTTCACTTACGGACGAGCGTCTCACTACAGGGAAGCGCAGGGAAAAGTGTTGAGGTTTGGTTCCTGGGTGGATGCCGCACATGCGTTTCCAAGTTAACAGAGGCACCATAGTGGGATCCACATCACTCTATGATTTGCTTATTTGGTTACCACCAAACGTTTTAACTGGTTTCCTGGTTTACAAGAAACCATCAGATTTGTCCCTTAGTGGACAGCCACTTGAAGTGGAAAGAAGAGTAGTTAAAAGTGACAGGAAGGAAAGGGAACAACAGGAAGAGTGGAGGGCAGAACTAGAAACTGAATGATAAAGGCGAAGGAAGAAGTAGGCAGCACTACATCAAGGAAGTGGATGACGGTCGCCACCACCTACTACTGCCATCTACAGTAATTTGTCATATCCACAAGACACGCCATCATATTATGAGTGTGAAATTCAACGTTTGTATTTAAAAAAAAAAAACTTTACCCCTGCTATAAAACGCGATATACTGTTCACGATGAGGCGAGGTTGTTGCTTTGTTGGCGATAAAAATGTAAAAATGTGAGGTGGAGTTACTGGACCGAATTTTTGTTCGTATAGAAGACTTCGTAGCGCTTTTTTTTAAAGGCCATATTTTTTCCATATTGCACCTCCACAATATCTCAATTTTTAATGTTATTTTGGTTCTTCTCTGGAGCGGCATGTACATATTTTAATTCAGTTCACAAGGGGTTAATGAAGGCAATAGCTTACGCCTCCACTTCGAAGTCTCTACTGAACTCGTGAAAGCGTTCGGACTTAGCAAGAACAATGTAAAATAGACCTCCATACAAAAGGGGCTACTTTCTTGTACATTATTCATAGCTATTTGATATCCATATAGTTTGTGTCAGTAATAAACAAGGTATATCAGGGAACAATAAATAGCTGTGGACAGAGGCACTACAAAATCTCCCCGACAGACGAAAACATGGATTACAGAACCCCTCACCCCCGCTATCACCCTCTCCCTCACCCCCGCCATTACCCCCCCTCTCACTCCCGCTATCACCCCCTCCCTCCCCCCGCTATCACCCCCTCGCTCACCCCTTCCCTCACCCCCGCTATCGTTCCCTTCCTCACCCCCGCTATCACCCCCTCGCTCACACCCGCTATCGCCTCCTCCCTCACCCCCGCTAATCGCAGAGCCTCATAGCGTGGATCAGTGCCCGGCTGGAAGATCAGTACGTAAATCCCTCGCTTCCAAAAACACGCGAGTAAGTGTTCCCCTGATACGCATAAAGTCTACACCTAAGCCTCCTACAGCCAAGCCCTTCAATCACATGGCGTATTTTGTTATCTTTATTACCCCAGACGATTTTACTCAGCTTAGAGGATTTGTTTTTACCAGATGGGTTAGATATGGGCCTGATCAGTCCCTTCCATAATTGAGATAAAGTAAATCGCCGAATAAGATTGTCAGGAACTAACAAGAATCATGGAATAAGTTCTCGGCTTCAAGGGGTTATGCCTCTCGTGGGGTAAGCTGAATGGATAACCCCCCCCCTTTCTCTCTCTCTCTCTCTCTCTCTCTCTCTCTCTCTCTCTCTCTCATACCAAACCACCCACCTTCATATACCCTTCATCTTGCCATGTAGCAGTCAGTTTTCCCCTCCTCATTCCTCTACCAATATGCGGTGAAAAACACTAGTAAGTAGGGTCTTAAAATCCCCTGAGGTAATAAAGCAAATAATTATGCACAAGGAAATGGGCTTGTGCATTATCTAGTTGTAATAAAAAAAAACTAGTAATAAAACACTTGTAATGCAGCAATAGTGATAAACGATAATTTTGATGCTTAGAAACACTGGCCTTGAAAACACTGGTAATGAAACAGTACTAATAAAACACGATTAACAAAATACTAGTAATATAATAACAACAGTATATAATGACTAATAAAGGAATAGTAACAGAACATTAGTAATAAAGTACAAATAATACAAAGCAAGTCATAAGGCAGCAGCAATAAATCGCATGCAATAAAACACAAGTAATAAAACAATAGCAATAAAGCACTACTGATACAACACCGGTAATAAAACATAAATAAATGGGGTCATGTATTCCCGGGAGGCTGTTATCCTAAGCTTGAATGATCACCTCAGCTTACCTCAAACTACCCTCCTCCCTCCCTTCCATTCCTTCTCCCCCTCCCTCCTTCCTTTTCCCCTCCCCCTCCCCCTGCCCCAGCTTAGTGTCTAGGCGGTAAGCTCACGTTCAGTCCAGTGATTTAGTGTCAGGGGTTGAAGCAGCTCCGGGTATTATAAAGGAACTATGCCAGTGACGAAAATAGTGAACCACAGCAAGTTCGCGTTCTGGTCTCGTGTGTGTGTGTGTGTGTGTGTGTGTGTGTGTGTGTGTGTGTGTGTGTGTGTGTGTGTGTGTGTGTGTGTGTGTGTGTGTGTGTGTGTGTGTGTGTGTGTGTGTGTGTGTGTGTGTGTGTGTGTGTGTGTGTGTGTGTGTGTGTGTGTGTGTGTGTGTGTGTGTGTGTGTGTGTGTGTGTGTGTGTGTGTGTGCGTGCGCGCGCTCGCGCGCGCTTGTGCGTTTGTTCTGTCGGTAGGTAATTCCTTAGTAATTTTCACACATCTGTATCTATCTATTGCCAGACGCATTAATCCATTATCGTCCACAAACAAAGGAAATTTCCATTAATGGTACCGTAGATGGTGGCGACCATCACCCATTCACTTAGATGTAGTGCTACCTACTTCTTCCTTCACCTTTATCATAGTTTCTCTATTTGCCCTCCTCTCTTCCTTCTTCTCCCCTTCTTTCTTGTCACTTTTATTACTACTCTCTCCACTTCACGTGGTTCTACACCGAGTAACAAGCCAAGTGGTTTCCTATGACGCAGGAAACCATTTACAACACTGGCTGGTAACCATACAGCCAAATACCGGGATGAAGTAGGGTCTACTATGGTGCCCCTGTTAAATTGAGTGGAGAGACGCAAATGGAGCGTCCATCCAGGAACCAGACTTTTACACTATTCCCCGCGCCTTGCTGCGGCGAGGCGCTGTCAGTAGCAAAGGGACGTCGATCCACTGAACGGGACGGCCTTGCAGGGGCGGCTGCTTACCTGCGATTGATGGGTCTGCTCGACTGGACAGACTGGGGTTGATCAACAACAGCAACTTGCACTTAAGTGTCCTCCTCCTCCTCCCTCCTCATCAACATCATCATCATCATCATCATCACATTTTCTCCTGCACCCAAAGAGGGGATACGGTACGATCCAGAGAGTAAGAAAAGCAAAAGCACGATTGACGGAGAACTGTCAACCGCATGACCAGTAAAAACTAAGTTATCGTTAATTCGTATAGAGTTGTTTCTCCATTTTCCCAAGTTTACAACACCAGATGTATAGGAAAAGTTGTGATATTTTGGAAAACATCACTGCCAAATAACAAGGAACAGCTCTATACGTTAAGTGATGTAAGGACAGACCCCTTATTGTGATGTGGGTAAAGGAAACTTGTCAAGACTGAGTAAGCGAGGGTTTAGGGAAGACCTTAATTTATGGCTGTCAGTTTCAAATCACCTAAGAGTAGCAAATGATTCGAATGCACTCCACTTTACACATGTAATAAGTAATTAGAATACAAGGTCAAACTTCAGTGTTATCCTCGAATTGTTTTTCATCAATGACGCCAAAATCTGTGCTTTGCTTTCTCATGGGTGATCCCGTTTGGTAAGTGGGTCTAGGAGGCGTATTAACGTCTTGTGATGTGGATGGATCTATTACACTTGCACCACAAAACTTCTGACATCCTGGGAAATGACTGACCTGAGGGCTGTATAACAAGCATCTTTGATCTTGCAGCGAGAGGTCCTGAGTTTGTTTTTTTGATCGACAACGAGACTTCTGGGTATTTTTTTTTTTTTTTACCCTAGCCTACTCACACCTGTGCATTGGAGATTTCGTAACACCACCTCATTTGAGATTTACTCTGCACAATGAAGAGCAATATCCTCGTATATTGCTGATGTAACTTATGTCAATATTACAGCGATATAACACACAGCAGAACATTAATGTGAAATATGCAAAATTATTCGCTAAATAAGAAGTTCTAAGATCTTTTGTGGCGCCTAAAAAATGGGTCTTAGAAGTGGAACAGGAGCCTGGATTGTGAATTCGACGTATGGTGTGTTTTCTTTGTCAATCACACATTCATATCCCACATTCAACTGATGATATTTTGTTACCTCACACAAAACTCCACACCAACAGTCACTACCCATATCCCCTTCACACTACGACCAACACCGTGCCCTGCCTTAGCATCACAGTCGTCCTTTTGCTGCTTACTTTCCCGTAACCCTGTGGCAGAGGTGACATTATAATGGTTCTACTTCACATCCTTTCAATAGCACCTTTTCGTGACTGGCGCTATGTTCTACTGTAAGTCCCTTGCCAAGTGAAGTGGACAGAGCAGAGGAGTATATTAGAATGATATGGCAGGGAAGATAAGGAGAGGAAGACCGAAAACAAGATAAAGAAACAATGTGCAAGAGAATGTAAGGGTCGTTACTGAGTAGGGGCAGAAACTCTTGGATGTTCCTTTTATTGAAGGCAGCTTTCACAGGATGCGGCATCAGGTAACAGACAGGCAGACAGACACACAAACAGACAGATACATAGACAGACAGATAGACAGATGGTTAGATACGGGGAATGAGGGTGCCTACTGAAGTCCACGACAGAATCCATTTCGATTTTCACGACGAAGGCGCTAGACAAAATTCATCATCATCATCATCATCATCATCATCATCATCACCACCACCACCACTATCACCATTACCACCACCACAACCACCACCACCACCACCACCACCACCATTATTTTCAACGTCGCCTTTTTTACCTCCTAAGGAAGGGATGAGGTAGGATCCGGAAGCAAGGAAAGAGAAAGTACCAGGCTGGGAGAACTATCAGCAGCGTGCCCCATCAAGTAAGCCACAATCATTCACACGTCATTCAAGCCTCAGACATGGAAAATTTCTCTCCATCTGAAAAATATTGTCTCCTATTCTGCTTCAGTTCGCACAAATCGATTTATCCATCATCTAATCCTGAGTTGCCCCATCATGAGGGTAGGGAGTCGCGACTAGGCTATTCGGTCCAGGCATTTCAGAAGAGGGGACCAGTAACTCCTCCATGAGCAGTATTTTGTAATCAGTACACGCCACCTTTTCTCAGGATTACGTTAAGCTGGAGCATCTTCACCCACTAGATATCCAGGCGTCAGATAAATGAAAGCCTATAATAGTATGCTTCACCCACCGTCGACCCTCTAGGTGATATGTTATGCCTCTACCACCTACAGTCTGGTATAAGCACACAGAAACCGGTCTAAGCCCCTATGTCCAGTTAATCCTCTCATGATCGGGACAACTTTACATTCGTATTTTATTCCAGCCAACGACAGACGATTTTATTCAGCTGAGAGTGAGTCACTGGAGCCAGAGAGAGTTAAAGTTACCACTTCACACAGAAAAAAGTAAGAATTAAATCAATCAATCAATCAATTAATCAATAAAAAAAAACTAAACATCGATTCGAAGGTTATTCCAAGTTATGTCCACTGAGTAAGCAAGTTATGCACTTCAGCTGCACACTTTACATCAGTCTCGAAAAATCTGAATACCAACATCATCGTCGTTCGTCGTCGTCGTCGGCAGCGGCGGCGGCGGCGGCGGCGGCGACAGCAGCAGCAGCAGCGGCAGAAGCAGCAGCATGAAGTTAATGAATGGTAGTCAAGAACACGCCTGACATGGGCTGGCAGCACTATTACACAGAGTCACGCGGCGTTTTGCGGGTCCTATAGGGCAAATGACCCGTGGCAAACAGGAAAACCACTTCCTGTTAATGCGGAAATGACTTACCCCCACCCAGTGGACACGCACGGGATGGCTTTTGGAGTATAGGGTGAGAAATGCATGTGGAAATTCGTTCTGCTAGAGTAGCTGTGAGGGAAAGAGTTTGTGTAGGTCATCGAGAGAACCACGGTAGGATGCGAATGTCACAACACATGAAAGGACATACACTGTACTTCTGCGGCCTCACATGCCCATTTTAGGAAATCATCCACAATGTGTTAATATTTTTGGAGTCCTTACTAATCGTGTGTGTGTGTGTGTGTGTGTGTGTGTGTGTGTGTGTGTGTGTGTGTGTGTGTGTGTGTGTGTGTGTGTGTGTGTGTGTGTGTGTGTGTGTGTGTGTGTGTGTGTGTGTGTGTGTGTGTGTGTGTGTGTGTGTGTGTGTGTGTGTGTGTGTTTTTTCAGACTACTGCAGCCCTGCTATGCAGATGGTCGTCGTTAATCTTCATGCCACTATCACAGGCTGGGAAGGACCAAGGCACGTGGTGGTAAGGACTGCATACCCTCACCATCACATCAAATCCATTCATTGCACATGCCCACTGCTATACTCACCACCCATCCCATCTTTCACCAAAACAAAAGACTTATGGCGACAGGGTAGGGTGACAGTTGACAGGTCATGGATGTGACTGGAAGTCGCTAGCTCAAGTCCTGCACACAGGCGGCAGTGGTCACTGGCACGATGGCATAGGAGCAGGTCATGCCTTAGACAGCATCCAGTGCTAGTAAGCAGCCGGAAACGGATGCCCAACTGCTTACTCCTGACGGGGAGGGCTTTAGAAAAGGTAACCCTAACATTTGCTGTTCTGCACCGCCTGGACAGATTGTGGTAGGACCCCATATTATATTTACAAATCATAATAGATAGATAGAAAAATAGATAGATAGAAGCAGGGAGTCAGATGATGAGAGGTGTTGTGTCTGCGAGAATCGAGCAGTGCTAAACATGCTTACACACTCTGACGCGAGGAATGCTTGAGACAGCGTCTAGTGGCCATATACACACATACACATATGCTCACACACAGGCTACGGGAACTTTCCATCCACGAGGAACACACGTGACACACCCCTGCTACACCAGAATTTAGGAAAGAGAGCTCAGACGGAGATTAGCCACCGAACAGGCAAGAGAGCAGTAGACAGGCCTCAGAGGAGACAGGTGACGGGAGAAGGGCTTGGCAATTTGAGAGAGAGACATAACGAGACAGGGAGGTAGCTACCCGGGACTTATACTCGTCCGTGTGAGAGACTTGTTAATATTTCCAAGACAAATAAAAATAGTCCCATACTATTCTTTACCTCTCCTGTCACTACATGACATTTGGTGGGGAAGCTACTACAAGATATAAAAGCCGCTCGACCACAAGTCTAAAATATACTTCTCTACAAGTAACTACAAAGCCTTTATGACATTTCCTCGCGTCAGAGTGTGTAAGCATGTTTAGCACTGCTCGATTCTCGCAGACACAACACCTCTCATCATCTGACTCCCTGCTTCTATCTATCTATTTATCTATCTATCTATTATGATTTGTAAATATAATATGGGGTCCTACCACAAGATAACCGTGTTTGTCAAGGCATCCCATAATGCTGTCGAAAAACCAAAAGAATCCCTGTGACTCTTGCTACCTGGAATATGCGAACCTTGCTTGATACTAACCACGACACAAGACGACGCCGTAGAACTGACCTTATTGCCCGTTAACTGAAAATGTGTAAAGCTGACATTGCTGCCTTGTCTGAGACTCGCCTCCCAGGAGAGGACAACCTTATAGAAGCAGGAGAAGGATATACATATTTCTGGAGGGGATACCCAGACAATGTAAGAAGAAACCATGGTATTGGCCTTGCCATCTGAAGCAACCTTCTACAGAATATCCAAGAAACACCTGTGGGTATATCAGAAAGGCTAATGTCCTGGCGCATACCACTCTCTCAAGGCCAATATGGAACACTCATCAATGCCTGTGCCATAACGCTTGATTCTGAGGACACCGTCAAGGATTCCTTTTATTATTCTTTGGTTGCTACCATTCGTTAAATACCATCTAATGACAAACTGATCCTACTTGGATAATTTAATGCCAGAGTGGGAAAAGATAACCACCTCTGGCAAGGCATTATTGGCTGCCATGGTGTTGGTAACATGAACAGCAATGGCCTTAGACTGCTTTCCTTATGTCCAGAACACAGTTTGGTCAACACGAACACCATCTTTCAACTTGAGAATAAACACAAGACCACATGGATGCACCCACGGTCTAGACATTGGCACCTAATTGACTATGTCATTGTAAGGCAGTGAGATCAAAGAGAAGTTCTTATAATCCGAGCTGTGAGAGATGCTGAGTGCTCCACAGACCATAATCTTATAGTCACCAAACTACAGTGAAGGCATATGTCCACAAATGCACCACAGACCATCCATCAAGAAACTATCCTGTACCTGTAGTAGGTTAATGCATGTGGCAACGTGTAACACCTTCCGCATTACTATTACTGAGAAGGATTCTCAATGCCATCCACTTGATCCAAATAGCGATGCATCAAAGCTAGATGCAGAGTGGCTAAACGTTAAGACTCTCCTCCAAACCACTACAGAAGAAACACTAGGCTACTCCACTTGCCGCCATAAAGATTGGTTTGATGAAAATACTGAGGGCATATATGACCCTGCAATGAAGAATAGAGCACTGATTGGCTCATCCTAGCTTCCTAACCCTAAAACTGAATTTCAAAATCTCAGAAGTGAAACCCACAGAAAACTGCGTGATATGGAAAACAAACGGTGGACTGTGCATGCAAGAGAGCTGCAAAGACTAGCTGATATTGACGATCATCGTGGATTCTACAAGTCCACTAAAACCATTTATGGGCCAACAAAACACAACATAAACCCCATTCGATCACCCGAAGGAGAGCTCCTGAAAGACAAACAATCTTCGGGAGATGGGTGCAACACTTCAACACCTTCCTGAATCGAAGATACCCGGCGGATCATAATATCAATGATAACATCCCACAGACCCTTCAAGCGGCAGATCTTAATGTCTCACCTACGCTTGCAGAAACTGTTCAGGCCATCTGATGGCATACCATTTGAGCTGATCAAAGAGGGAGGCCAGTTACTGTACATCACGAGCGCCTCCATAATCTCATACTGTCTGGAACCAAGAACAAATTAAATAACAATGGCTTACACCTGATATTGTAACCATCTACAAGAAAAAAAGGGACCGCACAATTTGTGACAACAGAGGCATCTCCCTCTTTGTGAATTCTAGTAAAGCACTAGCCAAGATAACGTTATCCAGACTGACAAAACATTTGACTGAGTCAACACTACATGAAACACACTGTGGATTTCGGAAGGAACGAAGTGCCTGTGATATGATCTTTGTTGGGCGACAGATTCAAAAGAAATACCACGAGCAGAACCGAGACTTGTATACTGCATTCATCGATCTTGCAAAGGCATCTGACACTCAACAGAGAACTTTTAAAGAATGCTCTTTCAAAATTTGGAGTTCCACAAAAATGTCTTACCATCCTCAAGTGTCTGCATGACAACATAAATGCTCGTGTGTCCGTAGGTGGGGTCAAATCAGAACCCTTCAATGTTAATGTGGGCATATAGCATGGATGTGTCCTGGCTCCTGTCATTTTCAACATCTATCTCACTACAGTCACGCTAAGTCTCCAGCAAATGAGCCCTGATGATGGTATAAAAATCAAGTCCTGTCTAGACGGTAACTTGTTTAATCTCAGACGTCTTCAAGCACAATAAAACAATGAAACAGCTCATTTCCTAGAGCTGCAATATGCTGATGACTGTGCTGTCCTTGCACATACCCCGGAAGTCCTACAACAGTCTTTCACTATCATTTCCAACAAATACCATGCAATGGGTCTCCAAATATGTCAATAAACTAGAAATAATATCTCAGGGAAACAATGCAGTTGAGCCTCTTCCATTTCAGATAACTGGCGAAAATGTAAAACTGGTGGAGAATTTTACCTACCGTAGAAGTGTGCTCACAAATAAGTATATCACTGATGCAGAAGTCCTTGCGCGAATCAGTCACACCTCAGCCTCTTTTGGGCGTCTCAGATCGAGAGTCTTTGAAAACACCAAATTGAAAATCGAGACTAAAGTTTCAGTTTAAACAGCTGTATGCCTCTCCACCCTCTATACGGTGCTGAATCCTGGACTACTAACCAGCGTCACATCAAACAGCTTGAGCCTTTTCACATCCAATGCTTGGAACACATCCTAGGACTCACATGGGTGGATAAAGTCCCTCACTCAAATTCTTCACCTGGCAAAGTAAACCAGCATACACACCATACTGACAACAAAAAATAGCTCAGATGGGTTTGACACGTGTTCCGCATGCCCGAGCACCGTCTTCCCCACCAGGTTCTGTATGGCCAGCTCCCTGCAGCACGTCACAATCCAGGGGGACAGAAGAAGAGATTTAAAGATCATATAAGGACAACCCTGAAGAAATGCAACATCATACCAAAATATCTTGAAACCAATGCCTCTGACAAAAACCAAAGCCCTCTGCAGTGAAGGAACCATTCATCAAGAAGCAACTCGGAACCTGGCCAGAGAAGGGCATAGACAACGGAGACACAACCAAAACACAGTTCTCCCTGGAAACCCGGACTTGACATGCCAACTGGGTGGTAAAGTTTGCGGATCCAGAATAGGTCTGCACAGTCACACACATTGGCACCAAAAGACTGACAAAAACACCATCTAAGTGAGTATAGTAGCCGTCGTCTTCTGTAGTAGTAGGACATTTTTAAGTGTGTGTGTGTGTGTGTGTGTGTGTGTGTGTGTGTGTGTTAATGTGTAATATAGCCAACAGTTATGCATGTAAGACCGACTCATTTCCGTGTCAGTAATGAAGGCAGTGCTGGCTCACCTGACACCTGGATTAGAGGCAGGTGATCAGGGCCGGTGGGGGTGGGGGAGGGTGTTGCAGGGTAGCGCTACTCACACATCATTTCACACCTCGCACTCTCTCACACTTTTCACTCTATCAGACCTACTCCCCCCCCCATCTCTCTCTCTCTCTCTCTCTCTCTCTCTCTGTCTCTCTCTCACTTCTTACTTTCTCACACTTCTTACCCTCTTTCATCTCACTCTATCACACTTTTCACTTTCACATCGGTCACTGTCACACATTTCACTCACATTCTCTCCCACGTTTAACTTTCTCTCTCACTTTATCAGATTTCATGTTCCCACTTTCTCACACTTCACTTACTCTCGCTCATTTACTCTCCCACGCACCCACTTCACTGATCTTATTATCTCTCACTTTCACACGCACTCCGCTGGCTCTCACACGGCCAACTCACTCTCTCTCACGTGCCTCTCTCACTTTGTCATTATGCTTATTCTTGATCACTGGCATAATTAACTTCTAAATCTCATCTCTATTGATGGGTGTCAACATCAGCTTTCCACTGTTTTCTCTCTCTCTCTCTCTCTCTCTCTCTCTCTTTATAGTATATATATATATATATATATATATATATATATATATATATATATATATATATATATATATATATATATATATATATATATATATATATATTACCGGGAATATTTGTAACCAGTGATTTCATGAAATCCCCAAGGATTTCGTGAAATGAGTTTAAATTAGGATGGGTTAATTAAGGTTAGGTTAACTTTGATAAAGGTTACGTTACGTTTAGTGTTCACATAAATCAGCCTAACCCAACCTAACTAGCCTAACCTAACCTAAACTTAACCTAGATTTTCCCAGCCTAACCTAACCGCAGCCTATATCAACCTAACCTTAATTAACCCATCCTAATTTACACTCATTTCACGAATTCCCTCGGGATCTCATGAAATCACTGTTTACATAAATTCCCTGTAACAATATATATATATATATATATATATATATATATATATATATATATATATATATATATATATATACAGTGTATATATACGGTATATACTGTATATCCATCCATCTTTCTATCTCTCCATCCATCTATCTCTCTAACCATCTCTATCCATCTCTTCATCGAACCATCCGTCTATCTATCTATCTATCTGTCTGTCTGTCTGCGTCTCTGTGTCTGTCTACTGTATCTATGTATCTACCTGTATCTACCTATCTGTGCCTGTCCATTTATCTAAGTAGCGCATAATTAAGTTATAAATCTCATCTCCATTTTGGGTGTCAACATTAGGTTTCCATGGTGCTGACTCTCATTACAAGTCTATCCATCAAACCATCTACTTATCCGTCTGTCTCAGACAATCTCTTTCTATCTATTCGTTTGCTAGCCTGTCTGTCAGTCTTTCTTTAGCTAGCTGTCTATTTATCTGTTCCTATCTATCCATTTATCAACCAATCCTTTCTTGCTGCATCAGGGACGTAGGAGGCAGTGGCTGAAGTACTAATGGCCGTACGATTAAACACTGAACTGCGAAGTGGAATGCAAACTACCTATTTTTGAAAATAATTTCTGAAGCAAGTGAGCCAGATGGAATGTGTTTAGCCTTCCTGTATTACTGCTGACTGCACTCTGTAATGTGGGATGCAGGCTAACCATACCTAATAACCACAGTCGTTCCAAAACTGACAAAAAAAAGTTACGGGTTTGCATTCCACTCCGCGATTTACACAGAAGGTTTAAGTATTCGGCCTTAAGTTCTAATATACAAGGCAAGACTGACCAGTTTCCCTACCCTGAGTGGCATTATGGAAGCACTAAAAGCCCAACTATACCGAAAATTAGCCGATTGTGTAGGTAAGAGTAAAATTTGGGAGATCATCGTCCCGTATGATTCTGCTATGTTCTGGCTAGCCATGTCTCACTGCTAAATATAAAGTAGTGACAAAGTTTATGTTCACATGCACTATTGGGATTCAACCACTTCAGACGGTGACGTCACTGTTCATTTTACTAAGCTGCCACTAGGTTTAACTTAGGAAAGATATCTAATAGTGTTCTAGTTCGAAAGTTTTCCTCTAAGCTATATAAATTGCTTAGAGGTAGCAAGGAATCAGTTATGAAAAAGTCCGCATTTTCAGTGCTCATATTCTGGTGTCCTTACTAACCTGGCCTAGTGTGTGTGTGTGTGTGTGTGTGTGTGTGTGTGTGTGTGTGTGTGTGTGTGTGTGTGTGTGTGTGTGTGTGTGTGTGTGTGTGTGTGTGTGTGTGTGTGTGTGTGTGTGTGTGTGTGTGTGTGTGTGTGTGTGTGTGTGTGTGTGTGTGTGTGTGTGTGTGTGTGTGTGTGTGTGTGTGTGTGTGTGTGTGTGTGTGTGTGTGTGTGTGTGTGTGTGTGTGTGTGTGTGTGTGTGTGTGTGTGTGTGTGTGTGTGTGTGTGTGTGTGTGTGTGTGTGTGTGTGTGTGTGTGTGTGTGTGTGTGTGTGTGTGTGTGTGTGTGTGTGTGTGTGTGTGTGTGTGTGTGTGTGTGTGTGTGTTTTGATGTATGTTTTTTCTCAATAATTATGCAAACGTGGGCATGAGGCTGTTTTTGTGTGTATGTCTATGAGTGTGTGTGTGTGTTTTTGAGTGTATGTGCGTCCGTGTGTGTCTTTTTTAATGAGCATTTTTATCTGCCAGAGTATTTTTGTACGAGTATATATGTATGTGCGCTTTTATGTACGTGTGTACAGTACATGTATTACTGTATGTGTATGTGTGCAGCATCTCATCCATCATCCGTGTGCCCGCTAGCCCCATCCAATCATCCATCCACCCACCCATCCATCAGTGACAACCTCACTTAAATTTATCAACATTAGTCGTCCCCCAAACCATCCATGTATGTCCTCTTCCATCATCACACACGCTTTCCTTCCCCATCATCATTCATAGTTCCTTCTTTTACCATTTATTTATCCATTTGTTTATGGCGTGGGCAAAGATAGATTGTAACACTGTGCCTAGGACCTCCACCTCCATTCATAGCCACTGTGCTGCCTGAAGGAGTACTGGGATGAGGAGTAGAAGGATATATCTCATTATTTTAGTATCTGAAGTGGTACTTTTTTTTTTTGTCCGACTCTGGGCAAAGGCTTCAGGGCCTATATCTCGGGGGCAGTAGCCTATCCCAAGGCCCAGTAGTCCTCCTACACCTCCACATGTCACCACTTCGGCACTAACACCCACCGTCCATATTGAATACATGCTAGGGCTGTCTCATACAGGACTGGTGTATTGGTATTAGCGGGGGTATTTTTACGACATGTCGGCGGGTCATCTGGTAGACCAGGAAAGTCTGCTTTGTTTTTTTTATGAAATTCAAATCCTTAAACTGTTCCCTGCCCCAGCCGGGATTCGAACCTGCGTCCATCAGGACTGCAGGCCGCCTCTCTACCGATTCAGCCACCGCCTCGGATGAAGCTAGTAGTTGGCCAGTCCCGGGTTCGATCACTAGGTGATGTGGTCAGTTTACAAACTACCATGTCCGGCGCAAGACCTTGCCTAGTCCTCTAAACACCCTGCTGACATCCGCATTATGAGCAGTGCGACATGGTAAAAGTTGTGTTGCTGTTATTAAGTTGTGTTGCTGTTATTAAGTTGTGTTGCTGTTATTAATCAACTCCGGAATGTCTGGCCGACCGGACCGATTAAACGCAGGAAATCAATTGCCCTTGTAGAGTTGTCCCGTGCAGTGAACCAACGCTTCCTTGCGGTTGATAGCGTCCCGCTACAGCGAAGCGCGGGGAAAAGTGTGGAAGTTTGGTTCCTGGATCCATGCTGCATTTGCGTCTATCCACATAGTTAACATGGGCACCATAGCAAGATCCACATCACCCCGTTATCTGGTTATATAGTTAATACTCAGCCTTGTACAGGAGGGCAGACACAGAGATGAAATGATAAAGGAAAAGGAATAAGTACGCAGCACTGCATCGAGTGAGTGGATGATGATCGCCAAATCTTGTAAAGTGACATGGAAAATGAGGAAATGCTTCGATTCGCCAGGGAATATCAGAAATAGTTTACCGATTACAAAACACAAATACATGATATATACATCATTCTTGGAAAGCAAGTCTACCATTCCATCTGTCTACTGCCTGACGCTTCATCCTGTGAGGGGTTGCGTCGACAACAGGACGTCCAGTAGGCTTCTTTCTCTACTCGGTAACAACCCATCTTCCCACGACGTATCACCCTCCTTTGTATACTCCCCCATCTTTCTTTACACATTGTTCTCGGACTTTCTCTCCTTCTCCCCTCACCTACTACTCCCTCATACACTTTCCTAGCCAATCTGTCAATTTCCATATCCAAATACAATACTTACGGAACACCTATAAATCATCATATAATACAATTAAGTTCAACAGTTTCATTCTAGTATTTATTTAGTCACAACCTCGTCAGTACGGTGATGTCTTATTAGTTTTTTCCTGTTACCTCCAGACGTTAAATAAGCTTAGTACAGACCTCTTATAGTGCATTCGTAAAGTCTCACAAGTGAATACATGGAGATATCAAATCAAAAACTGAATATTTACAAACAACTAATTGCATTATTGCAGTCCAGGGGTTAATCACCTGATGTTAATAATATCGTGAAGAACTGCAAAAACACACGGCCAGAACCAGATAGTTCTGAAAATTAATTTTGCAGCGTGGCAAAACTATCTGCTCTTCTTTTATAATTTGTACCGGGATGATCCTGCATTAAATACCTCTCTGTCTTGTCACTCCATGTATGGTTCACTGCAGCGTCAGACTTTTTTCACTAAGTGCGCGTCCACACGTGTACTAGAACATGTGTTCACAACACAGCTGAAACATGTTTGGATACATGTATGACGCAGTATTTGGACAGATGTATGCAAACATGTTTCAGCGTAGCTTCAAACCTGCTGGCAGCAGAGGTGATGGGATAAGTGTGTCCATACGAGGCTACTGAGACTTCGTAATGATGATGCCAACATGATCTGGACGCTGCTGTTCCCAGCATGTTTGCATCTTGTTCGTTACCGTGTTGCTTACATGTTGCCAGCACTTGTTACAGCACACGTGTGGACCCGCCCTAAGGGTGAGCGTCAAGTAGGAATCGTCTTCTTCCCTTTGTATGGCTGAATTATCTTTCGAATTTTCTGTGAATATACTAAAAAATTCCAACACACACACACACACACACACACACACACACACACACACACACATGTGAATTAAGTACACCTGGATTTCAGAAGTTGACCTAAACAGACTCATCCATGTAAATCAAATGATTCATTTTGGTACTATGTGACAGTGCTATCCAGCTTGTGTAAATACCTTCCACATTGAAGGGGGTAATGAAAAATGAGCTTTTACTAAGCTGAATTAAGTCGTCTGGAGGCAGCAAGAATAAAATATAAATTACAGAGTTTGGCTGAAAGGGTTAAAATTGGTAACGGGACAACAAGTTAGGTAGGTAAAACCTGATTTCAGGTAGTCACACTCTTGGCCATTTGGCTAGCTTGTACTATTTGAGGTAGTCATGGCAATAGTTTTTTTTACAAGTTACTCCAAATATCTATCTATCTATCCATCCATCCATTGATCAGTGTGTCTGTCTTTATATATCAGTGTATCAGTCACTGGGTTTTTCTGTATGGTTATCTGTGTATCTGTCAATATAGTAAGCAGTCCCTGTAGAGCAACTTGCGATTTCTGTTAACAGGTAAGTATAGTAATGTCTGGACTTCCATCATATGGCTGATGTTATCTGTAATTACTGTGCTGCCCGTCACAATAATTCACAAGTACTTCCTTAGATACTGTTTTGTATACTGAGGATGGACAGGAGTAAATGCTTAGAGTCAGATTATGCTGGAGTACTGTTACACGGTACGGAAACAATCATATCTTATGTAAGCTAGTTTCAGTTATTGAGAATTCATATATTAACGTTATGCACAAGACTCATGTGCAGTTAAGTAATGCAGTCTGCTTTAACATTATTTCCATTTTTTTTTTCAGGTAATTATTTGTGCAGTACTCGGCGTACATATGTAAGTACCTACTTCATCCAATCCATAATTCTTTTTCTATTCCAAGGTTACATGGTTGTCATTTAATTTTTTACATCCTCCTTATAACTGCAGTATTCAGTAGTGCTACCTTCACATGACTACACTGAGCAATAAGCAAAAAGCTCTATGTAAGCAGCCCTCACCCCAAACCTGTCTTAATCACTCGTTCCCCTACCAAACCCTCAGTCTTTACTTCTTCCCAACCTTCATTACATTCCTCACACAGTTTTTCATACAGTCCCTCACCAAAACTTTCTCTCAAATATCCATTCTATCCCTCACCCCAGCCCTCACACAAGCCACCACCCTATCCTCCGCCATAGCCCTGGTTCCATTTCTTTCTATCCATCCCTCAAAATCCTTACATTATCCCCCATTCTAACCCTCACTCCAGTTCTTACAAAAACATTCCATCCTCTACCCTTATCCTCCTCAGCTCCAGTCCTCCTACCAGCTCTCACCCCACCTCTCACCCCAGTCCCTAGTCCCCGGGGTGAATATTTAACACTGGGACACGCGTGGCAACAATGCGCTCGGTTTAACTATTGTCGCTGCCGTAAACACTGTGATTGTCCAGGCCTCACGCGACTGGCCGGGAGGGGGGAGAGGAAGGGGTGGAAGTGGGTGGAGAGGTAGGGAGGGGGAGATGTGGAAGTGGGTGGAGAGGTGGGGGGGGAAGGTATGGACGTGGGAGGGGGAGGTGTGGACGTGGGAGGGGTGGAAGTGGGTGGAGAGATGGGGAGAGGTGGAAGTGGGTGGAGGGATGGGGAGGGGTGGAAGTGTCATAAAGACTTTGTAGTTACTTGTAGAGAAGTATATTTTAGACTTGTGGTCGAGCGGCTTTTATATCTTGTAGTAGTTTCCCCACCAGATGTCATGTAGTGACGGGAGAGGTAAAGAATAGTATGGGACTATTTTTATTTGTCTTGGAAATATTAAACAGGTATAATAGTATAAGTCCTGGGTAGCTACCTCCCTGTCTCGCTATCTCTCTCTCTCTCTCTGTTCTAAAGCTAATCTCCGTCTCGACCTCTCTATAGGGTCGCTTGTCTCCTTCTAAACTCTCTTTCCTTACATCTCGTGTAGTAGGGTGTGTGTCACGTATCTTCCTCATGGCAACAGAACTTTCTCACGAGAGGACTGCTGACAGCTAACTGAATCATCTCCTTACTGGCCGCTGTCGTCAGCTTTCCTCCGTGTAAGCGTTTAGCGCTGCTCGCTTCTCGCAAACACAACACCTTCTCATCATTTGACTTCCTGCTTCTATCTGTCTCTCTATCTATCTATTTATCTATCTATCTAGTATGATTTGCAATTATAATATGGAGACCTACCACATTGCTCTGCCGCGCAAAAATGGCGTACCATCGACATTTAATAGTCATAACATATTAATACATATTATATATACATTATAATGAACTTATAAGCTAATTAAGTGAAATACATAATATTGTAAAGTAACATAATTGTATGAATATTGTATACATATATTATTCATAGTAAATAGTGATTATTCAGTAATATTACGCATATAATTGTGCAATGGTAATACTGCTAGGTTATTACATTACATATCTGAGTTATCACTTTAGTAATGTCTAATATTTCACCTAACTTGTATGATGATACTGGTAATACAGAATTGTGCTATAATTGTATGACTTATAATATTGTACTAACATTGTGGTACTACATAATTGTAACATTTTATGAATTGTTACCAAATATTGTGTTAATGCATAATTGTGTTGGCCTTATAATTGTAGTTACATAAAAGTTACATCTTGTTAATGCAACTGTTTTGTCGTTACATAATTGTTACATATCGTTTGTAGGTACATAATTGTTGTTAAAGTTACATAAAAGTTACATCTTGTTAATGCAACTGTTACATAATTGGCAAAGTGTAACATAATGCAATCGTTTGTCGTTACATAATTGTTACATATCGTTTGTAGGTACATAATTGTAGTTAAAGTTACATAAAAGTTACATCTTGTTAATGCAACTGTTACATAATTGGCAAAGTGTAACATAATGCAATCGTTTGTCGTTACATAATTGTTACATATCGGTTGTAGGTACATAATTGTAGTTAGTGTAACATAATGCAATCGTTTGTCGTTACATAATTGTTACATATCGTTTGTAGTTACATAATTGTAGTTAGTGTAACATAATGCAATCGTTTGTCGTTACATAATTATAATATGGAGTAACAATTGTAATAACCGCAGTCCTAACATATGCTGCGGTCGATGATAGTGATGATGTGTCGTGCCACTTGTATGTGGAGACAACAATTTGCTTTTTTTGTTTGTAGTTTATGTGGTATTTTGGCTTATGTAGTAACACTTACACTTATTTTCATTTGTTTGTTATGTGATCTTACTCTATTTCTCTTTTTTCTGTTTTACTTTTCTTTCTTTCTTTCTTTCTTTTTTTTTTTTGTATGTATTGATTTTCCATAGTTTGTTTCTCTTTGCTTGTGTACGCTTGTTTCCATGTTGTTCATGGTTACATAATTACTGGCTAATTTTCTTGGGATACTTTTTCAAAGTTTAGTTTATATTGCACAGATACGATATTATATAGTCCCATATTTTGTTATTTTATATAAAAAAAATATATATACATATATACAGTATTAACTATACACACTGACTTGTTGTTCACCTGTACCTATCGTGGGCAATATGTGTGTCAGCACTGTGTGGAAATCATTGTCTTCACGATTGTGTTGAAGATGTTCACTCTTGCTAACGGCATTTGTGTTGGCCATTTTTTTTTTTTTTTTTTTTTTTCTAGTTTACCTTGTAACTTAATTTATCTGTTTCCACTAGGTAGCTGTAATCAATAAATGTTTAATACAGTTCTTTTAATTGCTCACTGAGTAATTGTGATGGTATATTTTCTTTATCACTTTGTAGATATAATATGTATAGTTGTATGTAAGAAACACGTATTTTATGTAGGTATAAATGGTAACACTCGTTGATAGTAAATAAATGTTATAATAGATGAATGAATATATACAGTGTAGAATATTTATTGTTGGTGCAAGTATTTAATGCTTGAATTATGAAGATAATTGAAGTAGGTATGTGTATTTAAGTTATAACTATACAGCACGTTTTATATGTTTGTGCAGAAGCTTATTGTCTATCACTGTGTATTGTATAAATGAAGTAACTATGTAACTTACTAATTTTTACCGTGGTGGGAAATGGTGTGAGTGGTGGTGCAGGTGGTGTGTTGACTGACGTGGCGTCTGTTCAGCAAGCACGCATGATGACCTCAACTTCCCACACTGGTAGCTGTGGTGAGTGAATGAGTAGCGATGAGTAACTTGAGTGAAGACGAGTGAGTAAGATGAGTTGTAAATCGTGTCTCACTCTTCGTTTGTTTGTTCCCTTTATTCTATGTGGAAGTTTTCTCTGTCCTTTTCTCTAGTGATTTATTCGTTGTGGGATGAAGACTGCCGCTACTTGTAGGTGCGTGTAGAAGATTATACAGACGACGTAGAGTTGTTAATTGTAGTTGATTGTAGATGGCTGTAGTTGATTGTAGATGGCTGTAGACTTTGTAGAACTGAAGCTAACCTTGTAGTCTCGGTTGCTTTTGTAGAAATTTGCTTTTTAATTCGGAGACGATGTCCGCAGATTTGCTGGTTTGTGCGTTAAGCTACTTGCAAGGCGTCGAGTGATCTCTTGACCTCTGCATCAGCGGAAAGATCTGGGAGACGGAGGGGCAGGAGCTGATATTGTAGGTTGTGGTCAATCTTGATATTTTGTAGGAATTTAATGTTGATTCGTAGACGAGGTTTCGTATACGTTCGCTGCTACCAAATGTCATAAAGACTTTGTATCATAAAGCAGCGACTTTGTATTTGCTTGTAGAGGCGTATATTTTAGACTTGTGGTCGAGCGGCTTTTATATCTTGTAGTAGTTTCCCCACCAGATGTCATGTAGTGACGGGAGAGGTAAAGAATAGTATGGGACTATTTTTATTTGTCTTGGAAATATTAAACAGGTATAATAGTATAAGTCCTGGGTAGCTACCTCCCTGTCTCGCTATCTCTCTCTCTCTCTCTGTTCTAAAGCTAATCTCCGTCTCGACCTCTCTATAGGGTCGCTTGTCTCCTTCTAAACTCTCTTTCCTTACATCTCGTGTAGTAGGGTGTGTGTGTCACGTATCTTCCTCATGGCAACAGAACTTTCTCACGAGAGGACTGCTGACAGCTAACTGAATCATCTCCTTACTGGCCGCTGTCGTCAGCTTTCCTCCGTGTAAGCGTTTAGCGCTGCTCGCTTCTCGCAAACACAACACCTTCTCATCATTTGACTTCCTGCTTCTATCTGTCTCTCTATCTATCTATTTATCTATCTATCTAGTATGATTTGCAATTATAATATGGAGACCTACCACAGAAGTGGGTGAAGAGATGTGAAGGGATGGAAGTGGGTGGAGAGGTGGGAAAGAGCGGAAGTGGATGGACAGGTGGGGAGGGGAAGGGGTGAAAGTGGGTGAGAGGTGGGGAGGGGGAAGGGTGGATGTGGGTGGGTAGGTGGGGAGGGGGAGGGGTGGAAGTGGGTGGAGAGATGAGGACGGGTGGAAGTGGGTGGAGAGGTGGGGAGGGGGAGGGGTGAAAGTGGGTGGAGAGGTAGGGAGAGGGAGGTGTGGAAGTGGGTGGAGAGGTAGGAGAGGGGGAGGTAGAATTCGATGGAAAGGTGGGAAGGGGTGGAAGTGGGTGGAGAGGTGGGGAGGAGTGGAAGTGGGTGTAAAGATGCGGAGGGGTGGAAGTGGGTAGAGAGACCGGGAGAGGTTATAAAAGAGGAGGGGATGGAGAGGCGTAGGAATGAGGAAAGGGGTCGAAGAAAGGACAAGTGAGAGGTGGCGAGAGAAGGTGAGACGAGTGGAGAGAGGAAGCAGGGGAGAGGGGAACGAGATGAAGGAGAGGGGAACGAGATGAAGGAGAGAGGACAAAAGACTGAATAAAAGAGTACGTAGGCGTATAGTGGAAAGCAAACAGCAGATACCTACTAGTCCTTTTGAGGCTATTTGTTACAGAGAAGAGTACGGCTATGATATCTAATTCTGAGTTGATAAGGATAACAAAGCGAGACGGCTGGGGAAGTAAACACAAAGGATGGAGAAAAGGGTACGGAATGGAGGTGCACCAGGAGGAGTAAGGGTGAGGGAAGAAAAGGAGAGATGTGGAGAGGTTTGGAGGTACAAGATGGAAGAGATAAAATGGAGGGAGGAACAAGGGATGTGGAGGATTGGGGAGTTAAAATAAGACGAGAGAGAGAGAGAGAGAGAGAGAGAGAGAGAGAGGAGAGGAGAGGAGAGGAGAGGAGAGGAGAGAGAGACAGACAGACAGACAGACAGAGAGAACAGGAGTGAGACAGGGGGAGCAGGGATGGAGGAGAAAGGACAAAGAGGTGGGACAGGAGAACTTGTAGGAGAGAGGGGGAGAGGAGAGTTGGTGAGCTAGGTAGACTGAGAATGTGAGAGTTTGAATGGGTGAGAGGGGAACTTTGGCGAGGGAGTGGAGTGCGGAAGTGGTGAGAGGGATGGCAGGGAGGGAGGAAGGATGGGAGGGGGAGGAGAGGTGGGAATGGAGGAGGATGGGTAGGGAAGGAGGAGGATGGGTAGGGAAGGAGGAGGATGGGTAGGGAAGGAGGAGGATGGGGGAGGGGTGGGGGAGGGGTGGGGGATGGGTGGGGGAGTAGAAGGATGGGACGAGGGGTGGGGAAGGAGGAAGATGGGGAAGGGGTGGGGGAGTAGGAGGATGAGGGGAGGGGTGGGGGAGTAGGAGGATGAGGGGAGGGGTGGGGGAGTAGGAGGATGAGGGGAGGGGTGGGGGAGTAGGAGGATGGACGGGGGCGTTGGAGGATGGGAGAATGGATGGGGGAGGAGGAGGACGGGAGGATGGATGGGGGATTTGGAGGATGGATGGGGGAGTTGGAGGATGGGTGGGGGGAAGGAGGATGGGAGGATGGATGGGGAAGGAGGATGGGAGGATGGATGGGGAAGGAGGAGGATGGGAGGATGGATGGGGAAGGAGGAGGATGGGAGGATGGATGGGGAAGGAGGAGGATGGGAGGATGGATGGGGAAGGAGGAGGATGGGAGGATGGATGGAGAAGGAGGAGGATGGGAGGATGAATGGGGGAGTTGGAGGATGGGAGGATGAATGGGGGAGGAGGAGGATGGGAGAATGGATGGGGAAGGAGGAGGATGGGAGAATGGATGGGGGAGGAGGAGGATGGGAGGAATGGTGGGGGAGCTGGAGGATGGGTGGGGGAGTAGGAGGATGGGAGGAAGGGTGGGGGAGTAGGAGGATGGGAGGAAGGGTGGGGGAGTAGGAGGATGGGAGGAAGGGTGGGGGAGTAGGAGGATGGGAGGAAGGGTGGGGGAGAAGGAGGATGGGTTGGGGAGGAGAAGGAAGGGAGGGGGAGGAGGAGAAGGAAGGGAGGGGGAGGAGGAGTTTAAAGTAATACAAAGGAAAGCAAACAACAACAGACCTTATGGTCCATTCGAGGCTGCTTGTTACAGAGTAGACTATGACTACGAGATCTAATTCTACATGCTGAAGGATAAGGATAGTAAAGCATGAAGGTTCACCCCGCCTCAAAACCCTCCACTTAAAACTGGCGGGAAAAAGTGAGAAGGACCACCATGCAGCATGGAAAAACGGACATGGAAATTTCATAGGAATGACTGAAAAGGAAAAGTTACATTCTATCATACTTAGTTACTTGAAAGAGAAAGTAATAAAGTACGATGAATAATCAAATAATAAATATTTGAGTCATGACATTATGTACCGGTAAGGTGAGTTAACGGGGCGTCTGTACAGTAGACTGTGTGGAAAATGCATACTGTGGATGTTCAGGGATGGTGCGGCAGCCTTGCCTGGCACACTTAAGGTAAGCAACAGTCAGTCAGGTCCCACTTTCGTTCACTCCACTGAGACAAGGAACTTTCCCATGCGGAACAAGTATTCAAGTTACCTCCTGAAGCAGTGACACCTATTACATAAAAAAAAAAAAAAAAAAAAAAAAAATCTCGATGGTGGTCACTTAACAGGGACCCTCAGTGATCCACAGCCCCTCACAGGTCGACAGTAAAACTCTGGGCTATCTGTGCAGATCCAAGTCTGTACTTAAACTACTTTACTGCATTTGATAAACTGATAAAATATAATGACATGACACGATGCTATGTACGAGTACATTAAGTTTACAGTGTTTTGTAGAGGAGAGGGGAATGAACATACGCATAGCTGGTTAAAGTAAGTTATTCGGACAGAAACAGAGTCAGCTGAGGATTCTCGTCCAAGTACTTGTCTATTTTGTTTTTCAATGTCTTAATTGAGATACTGTTAAGTATTCGAGGGTAATCTGTTCCACATATTTACGGCTCTGTTGAAAAAGAAGTATTTTGTGTCATGGGATTGGAAACTCTTTCCCATCATTTTGCAGCCATTACTCCTGGTTTGACTCGACCGCTCTATTTCAAAATATTCATTCATGTCTAAGTTGTCATATCCATCCATCCATTGCCAGACGCCATGTATCCCAGACAGGGTGGCCAAGGGCTTAGAGTTAATTGTTTTACAGGGAGGGGCACTAATCCTCCACCAACCCCACTTGACGTAGGGATGCCAACAGCATCTGGTGTTCCCAGGCGGTCACCCATCCAAGTACTAACCAGACCCAACGTTGCTTAACTTCGCTGATCGAACGGGAAGCGGTGAAGTTGTCATATCTCTTCATGATTTTGAAAACTTCAATAAGGTCACCGCTTAACCTGCGTTTCCATCTGTCTGTTTCTCTATCTACTCTGGTTGTATTTCTGTGCATCTGTCTGTCTGTCTGTCTCTGTCTCTCTCTCTGAATGCGCCTCAAATCCCTGCAACACCACACCAGACTAACACCGCACCACAACACCACACAACACAAAGGTGGGAGAAATCTGAAAGCCTGCAATACTAAACCTCTTTCCCCCCCTCCCTCCCCCTCTCTATTTCTCTCTCTCTCTCTCTCTCTCTCTCTCTCTCTCTCACTTTCCCTCCCTCTCCCCTCCTTCCCCCCGTCCCTGGCCTCTCACGTGATACCCCGGAAATGATGTGCTGGGTTTCACTAATTTTTCCGTCCTTTTCATTTCCTTTGACAGTTCTCTGGTTGTGTTCTTGTGTCATCCTTTTTGTTTTCAGGCCTGTCTGTCTGTCTGTCTGTCTGGTCTGTCTGTCTGTCTGTCTGTCTGGTCTGTCTGTCTGTGTCTATGTGTCTGCCTGGTCTGTCTGTCTATGTGTTTGTCTGGTCTGTCTGTATGTCTGTGTCTGCCTGGTCTGTCTGTCTATGTGTTTGTCTGGTCTGTCTGTATGTCTGTGTCTGCCTGGTCTGTCTGTCTATGTGTTTGTCTGGTTTGTCTGTATGTCTGTGTGTCTGCCTGGTCTGTCTGTCTATGTGTTTGTCTGGTTTGTCTGTCTCCCTGTCTGTCTATGTCTGTTGGTCTGTGCCTACGTCAGTCTGTGTCCGTTAGTCTCTCTCTCTCTCTCTCTCTCTCTCTCTCTCTCTCTCACACACACACACACACACACACACACACACACACACACACACACACACACACACACACACACCTTGTTTGGCCAAGTTTTGACTAGGGCAAAAAACAGACTAACTTACCTGAGACAAAACCCGCTGTTTACATCCTGGTTGTCTAAATCCACTGCCTTCCTCACTTCTATGCAAAACTGGCTTGCAACAACAACAACATCAACATCAACACCAATATCATCATTAGTAGCAACTTTAACAACAACGTCACCATCATGGTTTATATCATCCTCATCATCGTCCTCCTCCTCATCTGCAGTCACTACTCCAAACTATACTACTATTGCTACAACATCAACAACTACAGTACAATTACTATTATAATATCAAATTACTAGCAATACAAAAAAAAAATCTTATTGCTGTAACTAATCGGAAATAATAATAAAGAACGGCAGAATATACATCAGTAGGACAACAACTTTAGCTCCAGCAACAGTAATACAACAAGAATTCTGAAACTACTGAAGCAGATATTCAAAGAACTACATTCCACATGAAAAACCTAGACAAAATATCAAAATGACCTTGAAAATGACCTTGAAAGTCAATTTTGACATTTCCATCTGACAGAATGGGGTCATATTGTGGGTAGCTGGTAATACATTTTGATCTTTAATTTTCAATTTGAAGTGCAGAACCATAGCATTTTTAGCACTTTGAGCAACTTTTTGACGATAGGTCCAAAAATCGCCAAAAATTGTAAAAAAATATTGATGTCATATTTGCTGTTATGACATCTTAAAAAGCAGACACTGTTAGGGTTCTGAAAATACTTTCATCATTGCAGACCTAATATTAAGGGACCTATGACTCAAACATTATCACGGATTTTGACCTGTGCCCTTGTGATCAAGGTCAAGCTCATTCATAGTATGCAAATCATGTTCACTAGTGACTCATTCCACTTCCACTGAGTTGGGTCAAAATCGGCTAAATACTTTCCGATTTAACACCTTCACGAATGAGGCAGGCATTTTGATTTTTCTCTATCTCAAAAAGTATTTGTTGGATCTACATACCAATACCCAGGTGCACTAGTAGGCCTATATGTTGCCTTCATACTGGAACATTTGCAAAGCAATCGATTCCATAATTTTTGCTGCGCAGGAGAACAAATATTGAAAAAACTAACAGAGGGCGCAAGTGCAAGGAGAAAAAAAAATGTGTCAAAAGAAGCCTCCAGCCAAGATACATTATTTCTGAAAATTTCAAGCCTCTACTTCATACGGTCTTGGAATGCCAGTCTTCTAGATCTCCCCCCCCAAAAAAAAAATAAATAAATAAATAAAAAATTACAATATCAATATGAACTCCACAGAATGTTCTTAATAACTATGGGTCTTTATATCACAAGGTCATGAACTGTTTAAAAGAAAAAGAAAATCATACCTGAAGACGGTCCAAGTCGGGCCTTTGCAGTTAACATCGTTGCAGTATGTGGACAGAATTTCCGCCAGCATTAACATCGGTACCAAAACGTCTGCAACAACAGTGATAACAATAGCTTCAGGTGCACCGGAAGAAACAAGAACCAGAAAGCCCAGTAATATTCACACACACACACACACACACACACACACACACACACACACACACACACACACACACACACACACACGGCACAAAACCACAAAAACACAAAACATACAATACATACAACCTTCTCACACATACAAAGAAATACACATGGTCAGCAAACTCCCCCAGAAAATATACAGCAAACAACAAAGTGTGAGTATAAAAAAGAAAAGAAAAAAAGAACGAAATATATAACGCTAGGGTGAAAATATTTTGAGGTGAGGTGATGAAGTCTGCCATATGGAGATAACTGGCCAATATATATGCATGAGTCGCCATTATCTCTCACACACCTCGCTCTTCAATACTAGGCGGAGGAGGATAACGTTCTCTCTCTCTCTCTCTCTCTCTCTCTCTCTCTCTCATAAAAGAAAGCAACAGTGAGAAAACAAAAGGAAAAATACAAGCTGCGTCCCCTTTTCAGTTAGAGGTTGTATATCGTATTTGTACCAAAGCCAATACAGGCGATTTTGGCGTCTATGCAGCTGACAGGAGCGTTACGTACAGTAGGTTTGCTCTCTTTCTGTGTGTGTGTGTGTGTGTGTGTGTGTGTGTGTGTGTGTGTGTGTGTGTGTGTGTGTGTGTGTGTGTGTGTGTGTGTGTGTGTGTGTGTGTGTGTGTGTGTGTGTGTGTGTGTGTGTGTGTGTGTGTGTGTGTGTGTGTGTGTGTGTGTGTGTGTGTGTGTGTGTGTGTGTGTGTGTGTGTGTGTGTGTGTGTGTGTGTGTGTGTGTGTGTGTGTGCGCTACCCATTTTTTACTTGAATTTTCACAGCCATATTTCACCATCACCTCCCATTCAGCCGGATGACGATTTTTGTCTATTCCTCTTCCCACCCCTCACCCCCCCAAAAAAAAATCCAGCTTTTGAGATACTTTTCGAAATGAAGGGGTTCGATGCAGTCTCTATTTGCCCCTCACTACTACAGCCATCCCAAAAGCTGAATAAAACTGACCAAACCAATTAAACACCTCATAGGGTTCAAGGACTTATTATCGATGTGGACTGTCTTAGACTAATCTCATTTTATCAATTTTTACCGTTTTACTTTTCAGTCGGTATTTTGAGGCCGTTCACTGCGGTAACGTCTTTTGTATTCCATTCTTGCTACCTGCCGACTGGTTTGCTCAGGATGGTATATGTTTTTTCGAAGTGGAGTGGTTAAATAAGGCCTTCAATAACTCCAGTCAACGGTCATAGCTATTTTTTTTTTATCTTAACTACCGAACTATCTGTGCAACTATTTAAAGACTTCTACTACCGAACACGTACTTAAGGGCTCCAGGTAACCCCACCAGTTCCAAGAAGCGAACCTTAATGAGTAAATCGTCTGGAGCTGGCAGAAATAAACTTAGAAATACGTCATCAGTGTTGTTGTTCAACCCCGGTCTATCTGGTCAAACAGGCCTGTCGACCATTGGTAAGCATTTGCTTCTGTGAGGCCGTTCAACAGGTACAGTACACAGTGTAGGGAATCGGCACCCTTTTCTTGTAGACAGTGTCTCGTCTGGATCGGACCAAGGTCTTGCCCTAGGCGAAGTGGAGGTAAGTGTGAAGAAGTTTGGCTTCCCAGCGTACGATGCAACCGTTTTGCTTCACCGCCGCTGTGCACAAAGCCACCACGGCGTCATCGGAGTAAACTGACTGTCTTCAGTCATAGGATGTTCCCGGGATCAGCGACGTTTGTCTTTTTTTTTTTTTTTTTTTTTTAGCCGAACTTTTCTGCTTCCAGATATTTATATTTGACTAGGGAGAGACTTTATTATACTAAGGAGAGACTCTTTGAACTGGCCATGTCGATACAGCATTCCTCAATAATCAGTCCACTGATACAGATTCCTCATAAAGTTGAATAAAGTCGGCGGAAAGACCACATTAACGTGAAAAATACATCAATGAACTGAACGGGTCAAAGAAAGCGTAAGACTACGTGTCTGAATGCTAATACCAAAGGCAGTCGTGAATTCTGGAAGAGTCAATTTGAAAGTAAAGCTAGTGAAAACAGGCTACCATATTTTTGTCTGTGGAATGACTTAGGGGAATATGTGGTCTTACGAACGCGTACCGGTATGTGAGGATTTCCGTGTGGAGATGGACGTGTTGGGTAAATAAAGAGAATATCTGGTGTAGGTCCGGTCATGAAGGCGGGAAGAGTGCCGGATTCTCAAGGACATTGGAGCTTCATTCTTAGTATATAGTCTATTTTTTCTTAACTCCTGGTGCTGGAGAGGTATGAATGCATGTGGTGGCACGGATATAACGGGGAGGTGGAGCTGCCCGGTTATACAAACGTCCCTCAACTCACTCCCTATCCCCCGAAAGAAGGATGATGAGCTGCTGGAAAGGGAAATCGTCAGTCGGCAGACCACTGGGTTCACTTTCTGATGAACTGCGAAGGTTAAATCTAGCCTTCATTAATCCCTTCACTGGTGGTCTCTCCAGGTGCATAAAGCCATCTGAAGGAAGCAAGAACAAAATATAAGACATCACTGTACTGAATAGGTTTGTTGTTTTGTTCCATTTTATATATCTTGTTACCATGGGTATAATATGCTTTAGTAACAAGGAAGAGACTACTGTGGTGTAACAGGCAGAATAAATCTCTATGAATGAGATGTTACGATATCTCTGAAGCCTGGTGAATACAGCCCGAGTGGTGGATCGAACAAAAACCTGTATGGGAATATAATGGCTGGAAAAACAGGCACGGTAAAATTGAGAAGATCAGTTTTCCATCAACAAACTTTAAGAGTAACGTCAAATAAATCATGTTCAGTCCTAAAAGATCTCTGTAACTCTACTATATTTAGTCCTAATCAGTTATCTATAATGTTCTTATTCAAAAACGCTTCCACCACCTCCTCGTCCCTGAAGAAAAGTCGCGCCTTCCTCTCTCTCTCTCTCTCTCTCTTTCGTCGTGGGATCGGGTGGTGGTGGACCCTATTGTGTAAAGGCTGTTCTACCTGGGGATCCTATATGTAAGACTTGTTTGTTTTTATATCCATGGTACGTGATGCAACTCTAATCGACTGCCTTACCTTTCGCCTACTGTGTGTGTGTGTGTGTGTGTGTGTGTGTGTGTCGGAGAGAGAGAGAGAGAGAGAGAGAGAGAGAGAGAGAGAGAGAGAGAGAGAGAGAGAGAGAGAGAGAGAGAGAGAGAGAGAGAGAGAGATTAATCAATCGACCTTCAGCTTCCGTCACTGTTTAATATTCTCCTTCCCTGCATGAAACAAACAGCAATAAATCCACCTTCACCGACTTCGCTAACTTCTCCAATCTGGTAGCCAATGACGCGAGTTGGTCCGGCTTCGTTTCAGCTGACATCATTTGCCCATTTCAGTTTCCAAAATATTTGGAAGCGAGTACAAATTGTCCAACTTTGAGCCGTGTTCTTGTTGACGTAGGAGACTGCGCGACTCCTTTCCCGTTGCGATTTAGTTCCTTCTTATACCTTTGCATTCTTTAGTGTGTCGCTGATGTGAATTATGTTGGCATTTGAAATATCTGAATTGACACGCAAGATAACAAAAGGCTGTAGGATGATATTCAAAACAAACTTAATGAAACAAAAGCATTTGGGGGCCGAATGCTAATCGCCCGCCAAGATATGTTGTTGGCTAAGATACAAGCTACCTACAAACCAGATTTGAAGAAGATTCGCAAAACTACGAAATTCAGTCACTGCGTTTCACAAAAAGCCGATCCATATTTCAAAATATATGGCGGCTGACATTCGGTCGTCTTTGATTAAGTCCTCACCCAAAGTAACAGGCTTCTGCACATTCACGTAGTTACTATTCCCTGAAGGTTTGGTGAAAGTTCGTTCACGACTTTTCGAGATAATTTGGCACGCGCGTACACGCACGCGCGCACGCACGCACGCACGCACGCACACACACACACACACACACACACACACACACACACACACACACACACACACACACACACACACACACACACACACACACACACACACACACACACACACACACACACACACACACACACACTACCGCCACGCCTTCATACAAGCGCGTGATAATGAAACCTAACTTACCCGTAACAGACTAACCCAGCCTTACCTTACTTAACCTTACCTTACCTAAGTTTACCGAGACACTCTCTGGAAAAAGTGCCCAAATCGACAACAGTTCGGAAGTTTGTGATCTGGAGTAACTTCGTACGACTTGAGGTGACATGACAATATAACCTGACCTGGAATGATCTTACTGACGAGGGCTGAGAGCAAACTGAATCTCTTCTTCACAATGACGTCTTGTTAATTGTTCTTGCTCCCTCCAGACGATTTTGTTCAGCTACGGATACATTTCTCGAACTGGAGGTGATAGATACAGCCATCAGTAATCCATTCGCTACAAGAGGTATTTTCTAAGTTGACTAAACTCGTCTGATGTCAGCTGGAGTGTAACAGAAATGTCCTCACGTGGAAGGGATTGACCTCTTCAACCCCGTGACGTAATTTCTTGGTATATGCTTGCCACCTCCAGCCGATTATATTTATTTTAGGGATTTCTTGGTGTGAGGGGGTTAATGAAAACTTTATCCAACCCATTCAGTTCGAAAAAATCTCTCACCAGCTGAATAAAATCGTGTTGAGATAGCATATAATAAAAAACACGTCACCTAAAATGAAAAACACTCTCAGGGTACTGCAGCTAGATCCCCTCACTGACCTAACCTGACTCTCCCTGTCTTGGCTTGTCCTGCCCTTCCCTGTCCTGCCCTGCCCTTCCCTGTCCTGCCCTGCCCTACCCTGTCATGTCCTGCCCTGCCCTACCCTGCCCTGCCCTTCCCTGACCTGGCTGGCTGGCTGACACTAATGACCATGATAATTAAGGGGAATGATGTCGGACCTGTAGCCGCGGCTTAATGAAGCGCTAAAACAGGGTATATATATATATATATATATATATATATATATATATATATATATATATATATATATATATATATTTTACTTGGCTTATAACTGCTAACTCTCCGTATTCATTGCTGAGTTGTTACAATAGATTTCTCTCTCTCTCTCTCTCTCTCTCTCGCTCGCTCGCTCGCGTGCGCGCGTGCGTGCGTGCGTGCGTGTGTGTGTGTGTGTGTGTGTGTGTGTGTGTGTGTGTGTGTGTGTGTGTGTGTGTGTGTGTGTGTGTGTAAGATTAAAGTATACATCCCAACCATACTTGTGATGCGGTAAATTATCCTTCTGATAAATATCCTGAATATTCTGTATTAATAAAGCCATACATCCCATTCTTAGGACTGAAACTAGGTTATACATCTCATTATTATTCGTATCCTGAGAATTACTTGAATAATATGGTCAAGCTGTGTTTGTGTTTTTTTATCTGTGCGTTTGTACCTTTCTTCCATGAGAATGGTAGTAGGTATCGACCAGACTCTTTTGGCATTAGGTCGGGGTAAGTCCAGGAAGTGTTAGAAAAGTACCAAACAAAAACTTTGGCGATCGTGCACGACGGAAGGGAGCGAAATTGTCGGAAATCGCGACACGCGAAAATGTCTGTTTGTGAGTTTGTTCGTTTCTTCACGAGAACGGTAATAGATATCGACCTAATTCGTCTGATTAGGTCGCAGTAAGCCCAGGGAGTGTCAGAATAATACAAAATAAACTTTTTTTGCAGTCGCGCGCGACGGGAGAGAGCGAAATTGTCGGAAATCGCGACAGGCAAAAATATGTGAAAATAATATCTTCGACTTTTGGGTCATAACTTGTCACTGTGGGCTCAATAATGGTATGGAAACAAAGATAATGGTATTTGCAAACATTTTGTAATGGTAAGGTTATTACTTATTCCCGGATAATTTTGTGGGCAAGCACTAGCGTATTTATAAAGCCATACTTTCTAATATAAGTGACAACACTGTAAAATATGCAAGGTATGATCCAACTAAGAATTTTGTGCGACTGAATGTATACACAAAATTATATTTTTGTTATGAAAGGAGGGAAAATGAAGAGGAACTGAAAGATGAGGAAAACATTTGCATCATCAGCACACCGCTTTAAATGGGAATGTTACGACTTAAAATGAGAGGTTGTGATTTCAGTGAGGCCAGTGACTCTAAAGAATATTCCAGTGCTTTTCATCGAGTTTTATTGTTCGGCTGGAGAATGGGGTAAAATATCTTCGAAAAGACGTAGGCAGATTCTCGAGAGGAAAAATATATTTGTCATGTACTAAATGATGATGATGATCTATCTGAATTAAGTAAGGAATATATAGCCATAATCATGCAGGCTATACCTGCTTTCATATTTACACCTTTATTGCCTCATAAGACCATAGGGGCCCGGGGCTAGACTACTAAGTTCAGGCTTTTTGGACAAGACTGAATAGTCGTTCTTCCTCTCAGTGGCATTACGTAAGCTATATACCCAATCAGTCATTGGATTTAAGTATATAAGGCCAGTTATACTGCTGATAATATTTATCTATTTCATCACTGTATTCTGTCGACTCGTACCCACAGATAGGAAATGCTTGATAGGAGCCAACGGTCTTCGTGGAGTTTCAGTTTAATCATATAACAAAACTTATTGTCGCTCACCCCTGGTCTGTCAGGCCGAGCAAACGCGTCGGCCACAGGAATGCAACTGCTTCTGTGTGGCCGCCCTACAGGTACAATAAAGTACAAGCAAGTGTGGAGATCAATCCCACCCCTCACCCCCTTGTGGTAGGCACCGCTTCACCAGGGACGGAACAGAAGGAAGGAAGGAAGGTATAATGAAGAACCAGCACCACGCCGTAATATGGCTATATGACACTAAGGTAGAATGGAGCGGGGTAAATAATTATATTAGATGTATGATATGAAGTGCAGTAAGAAGTGATGATATTGGAAATAGAAACAATGGGAGAGTCACCTAGGAAATCACTAAGTTGTGGGGGCCGACGTAGTGAGGAAAGGAAGGGGAAAGCTGTGAGACGTCGGAATGTTGATGGGCAACCAAGAAAAAGATGACGGATAGTCATACGGCAGTTACAATGTGAGCAGACGGTCTGAGGGTCATGGCTCATCAAATGACCCTGAGTTAGGCAGGAATGACCCAAGCCAAGACGAGCAAGGATAGTCTCCCATCGACGAATGGTGTGGATAAAATATTAGAGTTTGAGGAGAGGATCTAAGGTCCTGCGAGCTTTGAGATACCCAAACTGTAAGGGAGAAAGAAAACAACGGGCTTCAAAGTGCCACATGAGTCGAGTATTGACCATCAGTTCATACAGTTTACATAAACAGCTAGTCAGGGCTATGGGACGGCAATCTTGAGGATGGTGTCCAGGTTTACCAGGGTTAAGAAATGGGAGGATGATCGCTATACGCTAGTCAGAAGGAAAGAAACCTTCAGTCCAAAATTTATTATAAAGGGTCCACCTCTGCAGAGGTCTACACCCTGGGGTGGTGCTGAACCACCATGACCCCTACAATTTGCCAGACCAATATCTCAAGGGCACACCTTAATTCTTCCTGTTGCAACTTACTAAAGGTCACTGATGAGAATTTTGATGAATGCAGAAAATTCCACTAAAGGTCACTGATGAGAATTTTGATGAATGCAGAAAATTCCACTCTAATTAAAACCAAAGATAGAATAGAGAGGATAGGAGAAAAGGAAGGAAGAAGCAACAGTAGAAGAAAAAATCCATCCATCATCCAATCCTACATTGCCCCTTGAGGAGCGTAGGAGCCTGGGGCTAGGCAGTTGGTCCCGACTTTTAAGATGAGAGTGACCAGCCTCACTCATCCCTGAGTGGCATTACATGAGCAATCAGCCCCAACCACCCCTTGGATATAAGCCTTCACTGGCTCAATCCGACTGGAGCGCAATAATTACCCACTAAACCACCAGGTGCCAAAATATGGCTATATGGTTACCACCCAACGTATTAAATGGTTTCCTGGTGTTCAGGAAACCATTTGGCTTGTCACTCAGTGCAGAGTCACCCACAGGCAGAAGGGAAAGGAAAGAATGAAGGAAAGAAAGACAGAAGAGGGAGTGTAAAGTCACCCGTAGGCAGAAGGACAAGGAAAGAATGAAGGAAAGAAAGACAGAAGAGGATGGAAGGAAAGAAGGATGGAAGAGTGGAAAGGGCAGCCACCCGTGAGCAGCACTACATCGAGTGAGTGGATGGTGAGCGCCCCCACTAGAAGAAAAAAAGCCTTGCAAAATTAGCTGAGGCAGCGACAGGGACCCAAGGAGAAGGGAGAGGTCAGAGCAGCGTGGAGACGCAAATGTGGCATCCACCCAGCAACCAAACTTCCACACACCATGGAGTTCGTAAAGGTACCCTGCTATGGCTCCTTCACACAGTAAGTCACAATCGAAGTCTCCGAAGCCCCCCCCCCCCCCGACAACAAAGAGCAAGGAAACGGTGGGGGGGGGGGGTCGGATCAGAGTCCTTCCCACGTTGAGGGGAAAAAAGGGAGGTTTGGCTACAGGGAGGAGGCTGCAGCTGCTCCACCTAGGCCTTTACATTCAGTCATGGGCGTAAATACTGATATACTTCATTATGATGAAAAACGAGACACTGAACAGGGACTTTCGAAACCCAGTAATGCAATTTCCAGCTTATGAAATGAGGTTCATAATTGTTCAGGAAAAAAGAAGAGCGATATTACTGTCCTCAATTGTACAGAAAAAAAGGGAGCGATATTACTGTCCTCAATTATGCACATTCATTTATACCAGCTGTTTTCGTCGTCAAACTTTCTTACTGAGGCACACTTCAACACCTCCCATACAGTTGTCAGTACACACACAACCACACCTGCATACACACTTACCTATACAAACACAAACACTCAATGATATGCACACACACTCCATGCGGGCATTGAAGGGAAACACACACACACACACACACACACACACACACACACACACACACACACACACACACACACACCAAAGCACAGGCGCCAGAACCAACACTCCACCAGCGAAAGTCAAGCCAAACAAGAGTATGGTAAAGTTGAAGTGTGTGTGTGTGTGTGTGTGTGTGTGTGTGTGTGTGTGTGTGTGTGTGTGTGTGAGAGAGAGAGAGAGAGAGAGAGAGAGAGAGAGAGAGAGAGAGAGAAAGAGAGAGAGAGAGAGTTATGCTGAAGTGAGTGAGAGTTTGATAATTGTTTACACACCAGACTATGAAGGGGGCGCCTCTCCCTAACAAACGCCGCTTGAGGGGTGGAAGAGTGCGCCCTGAGGCTGTTTGGTTGGTAAATGTACACACACACACACACACACACACACACACACACACACACACACACACACACACACACACACGATGCTTTGCTCACTTTACACAGGTGTATGTCTTACAATACTCAGTTATATTATCCTCTTCGTATGATAGACACACAAAGGCATTAAATTCTGGCCAACATCATACGCCTTGGTAGTACAATGGTCGAGTTCTGGTCTGTGTAGGCAACGCACTGACGCGCCACGAATCGAATTGTAGAGGTGGCTATAGGTTTTCTATACTGTAAAGCAGCGTCAGAAATGTTGGGTTGACTCTACAGCTTCAGTGACCTGTACTACAATAGCCCACTTTAGGGCTGTGTCATGCTCCGGGCTGTCTGAGGTTCCCTGTGATGTAATTATTAAAAGGTTATTGCTATTTTAACATCAAACAGTGTAATTCAGCTGATACGAATCCCAACATTCTAATGGCTAAAAACTTTTGAAGTTGTACCATTATAACAAACTCTCATTCACTGCTGCCAGTCTGTAGCAAACATTGCCCCTCCCAGCTGGTGCTTCTCCAGGACCATCTTAAGTTTACATTTATGCAGTATGTAGTCCAAACTTTCGCTCTGCGTTTCTCTTTATTTTTTAAACGTATACAGTGTTCAGTTACTTCCAATCTACCAAGATGAATCAGAAGCAAATATATGAGATCGTGCAAAGAATGATACCATGTACACATGTGCACAAAAACCAGCACTTAGAAGAAGCATACAGTTTAATCACGGAGCCAAGCACTTGGGCCTGTCATAAGCTTCTGACGACATCAGAAATCTTAATTATCATATACTTGCCTCCACCAGACGATGTTATTAAACTTAGAAGTGTTCTCTCATTGTGTAAGGGTTGTGAATTCTGCAGTAAACAAAAACACATTACGCTCTACAAAGATGCTAACATTACCATTAGTTTGTGCACATTAATTTTCCTGAGATTTTCATAAATCTGCATCCAATTCTCATTGCTCAGCTGCAAACCAATGACAATAGTACAGTTTTGTATCCCTTCCATCACACATTTTATTAGCCTACACGTTAATGTAAAAGTTAATTTCCAGTTATAGCTCAACATTCAAGATGGGAAAAAATCACATTCTAAGCCAAGTTAAAGTGAATAAATTATATCATTCAGAAGGTGCACAGTTCTCATCATGGCAACTCACTGTGAGTCATTGTGTGCTGAGAAAGATGATTTTGAATGATGTGGTTGTAAGGTAGATGATACGAATAATCCGCATATCCACAAAGAGGAGTTTTAAGAAGTGGGAATTAGTCTGGTGTGAACGCTGGGAGAAGGTAATTTAGGATGAAAGTGTTTCCCCATAACAACTACTTACTCATGTGGTCTATTGCTAGCACACTACAGCCAACTTTTGAGGCGTGTTGACATTGTGTGTGTGTGTGTGTGTGTGTGTGTGTGTGTGTGTGTGTGTGTGTGTGTGTGTGTGTGTGTGTGTGTGTGTGTGTGTGTGTGTGTGTGTGTGTGTGTGTGTGTGTGTGTGTGTGTGTGTGTGTGTGTGTGTGTGTGTGTGTGTGTGTGTGTGTGTGTGTGTGTGTGTGTGTGTGTGTGTGTGTGTGTGTGTGTGTGTGTGTGTGTGTGTGTGTGTGTGTGTGTGTGTGTGTGTGTGTGTGTGTGTGTGTGTGTGTGTGTGTGTGTGTGTGTGTGTGTGTGTGTGTGTGTGTGTGTGTGTGTGTGTGTGTGTGTGTGTGTGTGTGTGTGTGTGTGTGTGTGTGTGTGTGTGTGTGTGTGTGTGTGTGTGTGGAACGAACTGGAATGACTATCTAATACGTCTTTGAGCGCATCCAGTAAAATGAAATTACAGACTGCTGGGCTTATGTGGTGCAACCAATATTTTAGGGCTTAAGTTGTGTATATAATTCTACGGCTCTTTTCACTGAACATACTGTTGACAGAACTTCCTCCTTCGTATCTTTTTTTTTTTTCTTCCAGATCCTACTTCACACCATCTTTCGGTGGGAATGTGTGTTGATACGATGATGATGATGATGATACGAGGAGTGTGTGTGTGTGTGTGTGTGTGTGTGTGTGTGTGTGTGTGTGTGTGTGTGTGTGTGTGTTTCCGAGTCTAGGCAGATTTAACAGTCCGTTCCCTGAGGTCCAACAGTCCTATCTATCACACAGCTTCAGACGTCACCACTTGGGAGCTAATATCCACCGTCCTTATTGAATATTATGCTACCGATATGACATTCAGGACAGGTGTGACGGTAGTAATGGGGTCTTATGGACGAAATTTAAAAATCGGACTGTTTTCTGCCCCAGCCTGTGATCGGACATGGATCCTTTCTGGCAGCTGGCCACCTCTCTAACCATATGGCCGTCACCATCACCATCATCATCATCATCATGACGACGACGACGACGACGACGACGATGATGATGATGACGACGACGACGATGATGATGATGATGGATGGATGGATGGACTGATGATGATGATGATTACGATGATTATAGGATGCACAGGGCTTGGGGAGGGGGGAGAGTGGTCGTTATATCCAACCTACACAACCTGACTTGTAATATCAGGAGTAACGTTCTGCTAAATGAATTTACTGAAAAAGTCAAATGTAATTAATACAGAAACTGCCTTAGTCAATTACAAGTCATGTAACTAACTTCAGTAACAAGTTTGTATCGGTAATGAAATGTAATTAACTGATTTATTGCTCCAAACATTTCTCATTTCATCACTCCAGGATCATAAGAGGTAAATATTCAGTGTTTTATCGGCAAGAGTATACAACACGAGAAGAGCTACTGTACCATGGACTTGTGAAAAATAAATTCATGGATGGAGGGATGGATGAAGAGTGTATAGTATAGAGGCGCGAAGACGGGCACAAGTACACAAGTATCTTACAACTGTCTTAACAATATTTGACGAATACATATTGGAAAAACCGAACCATTTGAAACATGCACTAGTAGAGATAGGGTTTTCATTGTATTTCGCCAGGTGTAAACTTTCGTCAGACGGAACTGGGTCTGGGAAGATGGATGTTTCCCTGACGTACAACTGCGGACAAACACCGAGAAACACATAATTATGCGTAACAAGACAGTGAGCAATGGCTTCCAAAACCCTGAGATGCGACCTTCTGAGCCCTGCGAAACATTATGATGCTGTGTGGGATAAACTGCGAGGAGGTGGGGGGGGAGTTGTTAAAATTACCCTACACAACTACATACCTTAAATAACAGGGACAACGTTATTCTAAACGGCTGATGGAAAGGTCAGGTTGAATTAAAGATTACCAACATTCCCATGGGAAAATACGATGGTCTCCTCACAGCTAGCTAAAGTTTATTGTATAAATTCTCAACATGATGAATGAACATAAAAGAACACAGGAACCCCAAATTTATGTGTGTATGGTCTGACCTTTGACTTCATATATCCCTTTAATATATTATGTAAAAAACTGATATATATTTGCCCAAGGTACAATATTACCACGTGTAAGAGAAATGGTGAAGAAACAAAGGAATTAAGCCAGGCTGAAATTGTGTTTGGGAGAAGAAAGTAAAAGAAGCCGAGCAGAGCAGTAATGTGGAAATTGGCCTAATCAGTTGCGCGTCATAATATTAACTTTGGATAAAAAGTTTGTATCTGTAAGGAATTATTAATGTTTTCATTATTACAGTAGACTTCTCTCATACCATCACTCCACAATTATACGAGGAAACTGTTTGGTGTTTGGGGGGAAAATTGGATAAAAATTGGAAGAGTAACTGTACAAAAACTGACGGAAAGTGACACAAATAAATATATAAATGAATTAAATAAATTAATAAAAAGGTTTTCGCAGTTTTAGCCCTTGACGGCATAGGGTTTTTCTATGCCAAATAAATCATCCATCAGAATTAAAAAAAAAAAAAATCAAAACGTAGTGGAAACGTTATAGTGACTGTTTTTAAGCTGAGTACATACAGCTTCACCCCGTAGAATAAAATCGTAATTAGCGAGAACGAAATATACTGCCTTGAATACAGAAGTGGAAGGGTCACTATCGGCACCTTCATTACTTACACCTTCCTTCTTATCCTTCACGAATGTCTATAATTTTTATCCTACCCAGCCTTCGCAGCCCACAAGTATTCCGTAAAAATTACTCCTGTTTCTAATGCTGTTTCAGCTTTCATAATCACATACAATCACGGTCTTATGCCCACACGTCAATATCTTCACCAGACCGACTTAATTTTTAGTATATTCTTGCAGCAGCCACATAGTTTTATTTAGCTTGGGAGAGCACCGTAGTAGTAGTAAAGTTACAAATGTCAGTCATTCTGTTCAAAAAGTCTCTCCTGAGCCCATTAAAATCGTCTGGAAATAGTAAAAGAAAATTAAAAGACGTCGGCGTACTGAAGGGGTTAATACAGGCACAAACACAGCTTCATAAATTCCCTTGCAGCCTGTGCATTCAGTGTTCTGTTTTCTAATAATGTTTTCATGTCATCGGGCACGTTGCTCCCTTCTTGTGATGGTGGCGGTCTCAGGCATATCTGAAACGTGAACTCAGTGGCCTGCAGACCGAAGCTGCCTTTTTGCAATTCAGCACCCTTCTTCCAGGGGATAGGAAAGGAACTACGGGGCATTGATATAACCAGGCAGCTTTTGTTGCCTGGATACATGACACCTAGAGAGGGTGTTCCTTTCCAGCATCTGTCACTCCCCAGCATTCCTTTTTTCTTGAACAAATTTAGTTTCATTGCCTTTTCATAATTCGCTTTATTTTGTTTTTGTATCACCAAAATACTTCATATCATCAACTGGTTTAAGTCTTTTTCCATTCAGCAAAACATTACATGTGGAGTCGAAAGTCCTCAATATACCATTATGTACAGTACTTTACTTTCCAAAGTCTCAGCTAGCGAATATATACAAATACAGAGCCAGTTTGCATGGATCCTGTTCTCTGTTAAAAGCAGCAGAGTATCATCTGCATACATCAGATGTGAACATTTCATCTTCCAACATTCATCTACAGATTCTTTTTCCTATCTACCACTGTTTTTAATATGTAACCTTATATCTATATACATCTTTACCGGTACCCGCCCCGAAGGGGCTCGGGGACGGGTACTGTTTGCACTGTTTGTTTGTTTGTCTGTTAACAACTTTACGCGAAAACTACTGACGCGATTTTGTCTAAAATTACAGGGATGATGGGCCATGACCTTCTGATCACCTGATTAATTTTGGGCCGAACTGGGCCAAGGCCCAAGCCCCTCCCCCCCCCCCAAAAAAAAAAAAAAAGCTCCTTCCAAATTCGTTATACCAACATGAATTCAAAGCCTAAAGGTGCATCTTTCAAATCTGCATCCTATAACATGCCTCATTACATCAAAGGGTCACCCCCCAGTTAGCGGTTTGGGGGTCAATGTCAGGTGGGTCGGGCCTAAAATTTCAACTGGCCATAAAATCGTCAATTTTCAGCCGATTTACTCCAAATCTGATATGTGACATCTTTGACTAGATACCCTGTTGTGTTTATACGTCAGCACTAAAATGACTGCCGGGGACGGGTTTGCTGTGCTTTGGCACAGCTTCTTGTTCTATCTGTCAGTCAGTCAATCAATCACTCAGTCAGTCAACCAACATCTGTCCATCTATCTAAATTTGTACCTTTCTAGCCATCTATCTATCTATGCATTCTTATCCTATATCCCGACTAGAGTAATATAAATATAACTGTTTACCTAAAAATCATGGCTACATCACACACCTTACCCTTGCTCCACCACTGATACTGAACCGCCCTCTTCACCATCCGTCCACGTTTACACATTGGTAACAATATGCATTTACCTTTTGCATCAGGCTTAGGTAATACTTTCAATAACTAACCGTGTTTACCTTGCCATATACTTTTCTCCCAGTCCATAACTCCCATAAATGTCTTACAGTCATTCTTACTTGATTTCTTAACTCCAGAGACCACCGTTTATATCAGTTAACAGACAAGGCATCTTAGTTGCATATTATTGTAACTTGTATTTCAGTAAAGAAGTATAGCGACCACATTTAGCACGACCATAGCGGTCACGAAAAGTACATGTTTTCTTCATTCATTCTGTGTAGGTCTGTACTCGATGACCCTATAATTCTTTCATACTAACTTGGCTGAGAATTTTGTCCTTCTGCAGCCTATTTCCCGTGACCCAGTGACAGAGTTAAGCAATATTACGACTCTTTATCCTTTCCATATCACTTCTTCATGACTAGCATCGTAATCTAATGTTAATCTCTTGTTATTGGGTAGTACTGAAGATGGGGAGATGGCAGTTTTACATCTAGTTAAACTGAACACATTATAAGTACTAAAGAATCATCCCAGAGATCTTTGTTTCTCCGTTATAGATAATTCCGAGGTTACTTATCACTTTCCATCCTCTGACATCTATACTCCCTTCTTCCTGAACTTGACAATTTTATTATGTTCAAGTAAGGCTTTTCGAATTCAAGGAGTTACGAGTAGATATGACCTTAAGTAAACCGTTCAGCACTTCAAATCACTCCTAAAAAAGAAAAAAAAAATGAAATCACCCTGACGTAACAAAAATAAACATAAAAAAAAGGTATCGCACTGGAGGTTAAAGGTAAATGTAAAGAAGGTAACAGGCTGCAGGAAAAGCTAGACTTGACAGTGACGGAAGCGTGGTGAGGCGAGAGGACATGAGTGCCTCTCACGGGCTGGTGTATAAGTTTAGGGACACACTTTTACCTTGTTTGCGGGGCGTTTCAAGCCGTCGAGAAATGTTCGTAGGACAGGAGCAGGGCATGGCTGTGTCGGGGTGTGGCAGCAATGTGGTAGGGGGCATGAAGTGTGAGGTGGGGATGGAGTGGAAGGAATGAGAAATACAACTCTGTTGAAGAAGAAATGCTTAGTTTCATGCGACTGGAATCATTTGCCAATTATTTTATGCTCATTGCCTCTAGTATAATTCGAGTGATCAACTGTGAAGTGTTTATCAACAGCCATGTTATCATGTCCTTTGACTGTTTTGCATACTTGAATTAGATCTCCTCGTATCCTCCGTTTAGTTAAGGTAAGTAGATTCAGGGCTTCTAAACGTTCCTAGTATGGTTTACTTCTCAGTCTAGTACCATCTTCCTCATCCTTTGCTGCACTCTAAAAAATAAAAATAAAAAAAATTCCATATCCTTTATTCAGGAGTAAACAATACGGTGACCAAATACTTACCCAGCAATATTCCAAGGTAGGCGTACTAAGGAATTATACAAAAGTGAGGACAATGCTTAGTTTTCATGCGAGTCGCGTATTGCCTCTGACATTTTCGAGTGATCAAGAAGTGTTTATCAACAGCCATGTTATCCATGTTTTGACTGATACTTGAGTTTCAAGTGCGTTTAGTCGCGAAAATGGGTCAGGGCTTCTAAACGATTGTATTGCCTTTACTTCTCAGTCTAGTAAACATCTAATTCATCCTATATGCTGCACTTGGGAAGCTTTTCATATCCTTTTTATAGTAGAGGAATTAAATAATGCTATTCGTCATGTGATCGACTAAGGACGGGGCTTTTGCGTTTGAAATTTTGGAGTCAGATGAAAGGGCAGCTGATATCCATTGTTGCTGGACAGTTTCAGGTAAAATTGCCAAAATCCTCAAGATCCTCACATTAATTGTGGTAGCATCAGGGAGAAAACAAGAGAATTAAAAATTGCTCATGTGATCGACCTGCGGCGATCCTCTTGTTTCAGACAGTTTGCTGTAACTGTAACTAGCAATGTCAAGTAACCTTATATGGGACCACGTTTATGCCTCGATGGGCTGAAATGAACAACTTTTTACTAAAGTTGCTGCCAGATGGCGCCACCACAGGTATCAGCTGGCAGCAAATTTGGATTCTTCATTTCAAATAAACCTATATGAGACCACATTTAAGTCTCAATAGGCTGACAAGCTCTTTCGTCTTCTCACGAGTTTGGCTGCCGACTTCGGTAGCGCTGGGTTTGTTTACAAAATTTGGAAAGTCAATATCATTTCAAAATACCTTGGGAGGAACATTGACTAATCTTGACTAGTCTTTCGTCTTCTCACGAGTTTGGCAAAACTGTCTTGATTTTTGGTGCTCGGAAAGTCAATATCAGTCAAAATACCAGTGAACATTGACATCTTGACTAGTCAATGCTCAAGAATTCAAAACTGTCTTAGTCAAAACGAGTATCAGCACGATAGTCAATATACGATATCAAGATTAGTCAAAATATCTTGACTTTTAAGGTCGGGAAAACGCGGATATTTATATTCAAATGCTCTACCTATGAATCCAATCAATTTATTGGCTTTTTTCACAGCTTCTGTGAATTGTTTGCTTGGTTTCAGATCGTTAGTTATTATAACTCCTAAGTCTTTTTCATGGTTTACCCTATGAAGTTGGACATTATTCATGCTGTAACTAGCTCTTACATTTTTACTGCCAATGTTTAACACTTTGCATTTATTAATATTGAAATCCATTTGCCAAACTTGGGCCCAATTAAACAGTCGATCAAGATCTCTCTGAATTGCCTGCCTTTGCAGTGCTGTATCTGCCCTGTTACTTATTTTAGTATCGTCAGCAAATTTCGAAATTTTACAACATAATCCTTCATCAATATCATTGATATATATTAAGAAAAGAAAAGGACCTAACACTGAACCCTGTGGCACTCCACTTGTAACGTTTATCCAGTAACGTCGGAGGGATAAAGAAAAACACTGAGGGAAGGAACTGGGGAGAGTACTGTCAGAAATGCAAAAAGTTTTACGGCAGGAACCAAGCAGAATAATGAAGATGAAAAAAAAAAAAAATGAAAAGAAGTGGGTGGGAAATAGTAGAAGATAAAAGAAAAATACGGTTGCCTGAGGGATGAGTAAAGCGAAATAATGTAGGAGGGAATAAAAATAAATCAGTTTAGGGAATCTAAAGGTGAATGTAGGGAAGAGTAAAGTGATGGTCTTTGAGAGAGGTGAAGTCAGTGAATGTACAGCGAGGTTGGATGGTGAGGAATTGGAAAATGTGAGTACGTTTAAGTACTTGGGTAGTGTGATGAGTAAGGATGGAGGTTTGGAGGGTGAAGTGCTTGAAAGGGTACAGCAGGGAAGAAAGGTTGCTGGTTCCTTGAAAGCAGTGATAAGAAACAGGGAAGTGAGCATGGAAGTGAAAAAGTTACTACATGACAGTATTGTGATACCAACTCCAACGTACGGAAGTGAAGCTTGGACGTTGTTGGAAGGACACAAGTCAAGAGTGAGAGCAGTGGAAATGAGTTATTTAAGAGGAGCCTGTGGAGTCACATGGAGAGACAGGCTGACGAATGAGGATATAAAGGAGCGTTGTGGTGTTGAGGTGGATGTGATAGGAAGCGTTATGAGGAACACACTGAGGTGGTTTGGCCATGTGGAGAGGATGGAGGGTGAAAGACTGACGAAGAGAGTGTATGTGAGTGAGGTGGAGGGGGAAAGAGGGAGGGGGAGGCCGAGGATGAGATGGAGGGATGGGGTGGAGAGGTATATGAGAGAGGGGGGTGTGAGCTGGGAGCAGAGGAGTGAAATGGCGGGGGACAGGGCGACTTGGAGGCGATTTGTTTGTGGCCACCCCAAACGGGATTGAGGCGTCTGGCAATAGATAGATAGATAGTTTAGGGAGGGAACAAGGCAGGAAAATGTTGGAAATGAAAAGAATAAAGAAAAATGGTGTGAGGAAAGTGCTAGAGGACGAATGTGACTGAAAAGAAGTTAACGGCAACAGAAAAAGGGTAGAAAATTAAAAGATGGAGAATCTGCAAAGTGGACCTTTTTTTTTTTTTTTTCAAGGAGGGAGCGGGAGAGAAGGAAAAGTGAGAGAGAGAGAGAGAGAGAGAGAGAGAGAGAGAGAGAGAGAGAGAGAGAATGACAACAGCAAGGAGGGAAAGGGAAAAGAACGATGAGAGAGTGACAGATGAGGAGGGAGGGATAGGGAAAAGGAAAATGTGACACGAAGAAGGAGGGAGAGGGAAAATGGAAAATGAGAAAGTGGAACAGGAACAAGAGCTGTAAAAGAGTAATGGAAGGAGAGGTGAGGTGGGGCGAAGGAGTGGGTGGGGCAAGGCAGGGACTATTTATAAAGGCTTCTAAAGTTTTTGCGATAAGGAAATCATCGTAACAATTTCATATCAAAGACCGTTTTGTTTTGTCGTATTTTGCCACTTTACTATTCACAAAGATTTGATTGCGATGTGTTAAGTAGCTACAAATATATATACAAGCGCTCATAAACAACTTGAATATAGAAAAGTTCATGAATTATACCCCAGTTTACTTAATCCCTTTTCACAGAGGACGTCCAATACACCAGGGTCTAAGGATAGTAAAATATCAGCACACCTTAGCGCGTCTTGATGCACCTGACCTCAACCCAGATGGAGCGGCGGCTAATGAACCACGTGACGTCATGCAGCGAGTGGTTCCATTATTAGCCAGATGTCAGCAGATCTAGTACACTGTAATTTGACATTGCTTGATACTTTATTCTTCCTATCACCGGACGATGTTATTCAACTTGCAATGGCCTCAAGCCGTGAAGGGGTTATTGAAAGCTATAGTCAACCCTTCCAATTCGAAAAGCCTCTCCACAGCCGAATAAAATCGCCCGGAGTTGTCAAGATTGAAATAGAGAACACGTCCTCGATTTGAAAGAGTTAAGTGTAGGAAAAGGCTGGTGGAATGGAGCGAGACTGAGGAGACGAGGTAACTCTCTCTCTCTCTCTCTCTCTTTCTCTGCGTCCGACTCGAGGCATAAGCACGACAACCCGATCCCTGAGATGCAGCAGTTCCCCTACGCACCAAACATCTTTACATGTCATCACTTTGGCACTTCGGCACTAATACTCACCGACCATATTGAATAAATGCTCGGGTGTTTAATTCATAACTTGTTTGATGGTATGGAGGGGGGGGGGGGTTATGACACGTCGGTTCATATTGTGAAAGATGAATGAAGGCTGTTTCAGTGAGAGTCAGGGTATTAAACTTTTCGGTATCCCTGCATGAAATGGAACTCACGTCCTTTTAGACAGCAAATCCTTTCTCATACCACTTGACCATCACCTCCCCATTAAGTTATATCATTCTTGTTTTCAGAGGAGTTTAGTCAGCTTAGGGCAGACTGAACTATCTGGTGAAGGTAAATACAGCCTACATAAATCCCTCCATTACCAGGGGGCTCTGAAGCTGAATAAAATCGTCTGGCAGAAGCAAGAATAACATACAATCGTCTGGATGGAGGGGTTACAATTTCACACTGATGTAATTTTTGCTATTCCTACTGCCTAACAGACGATTTTTTTCTCTAAGTTGGAAAGGCCTCTCGTATTGAAGGTGTTAATGAAGGCCTTGTCTAACCCCTCCAGCACTCTCACTAAACCTACAGTATATAAATTCGTGCGAAGGTGGCATGTGGAAATGAAAAATGCAACACGAATGAAAACTACGGATTAGAGGTTTAAGTGTGGGGAGAGGCAGGCTGGTAGGGCGCAGTGAAGGAAAAAAGAAAATAAAGAAAAGTGAAAAAGATGGGGTGGAAGGCTGGACGAAGTTGGGCGGAAAATGGGAACAAGTGAACTGGGTAGGACAGAACTGGAAGTAGGATGGAGGGTGGGGTGAAGGGTTGGGGTGATAGGGATGGGGTGAAGGGCTGGAATGGCTGGTGTTAGGGTGATCAGATAGAATATGTGATAGATTTTCTTTCATCTGACGGAACCGACCCACTCACACAACTCAAATGCTGAATCTTGTTTAGGTGAAATTTGATAAGCCTTAGTTATGAGGAAGGAGTCTCTTTGGTTACTATATTTTCACTCTAACCTGGCCTAAAACTGACATCTCTCCATATTGAATGCTGAATTGTACCAAGATATTAACACTAGTAAACAGTGCTAGTGGCGAAGTGTTATGGAAAGAATGTTGGGCCGTAGCATTGTCTTCTTCTACTGCTAAGCTACGCGAAATTAGCCGCAAAAGGACGAAAATTTGGGCCAAGTTATGGTGACAGAACTATAGTCGTGTGCCCTCGAATCTGACAACACTTGGCCATCACCTAAGCTGGAAATGGGTTAAGTATCTTTTTCAGGTTAAAATAAACGCGCTTTAATACTGCAAATAGCACAGGTGGGCAGGGCTAATAAAGACAGGAGCAGGAAAGGGGATTAAGTTTGTGTGTGTGTGTGTGTGTGAGAGAGAGAGAGAGAGAGAGAGAGAGAGAGAGAGAGAGAGAGAGAGAGAGAAATAGGAAAGGAATGAGGTAAGGTAAAGAGAGGGAGAGTGGAAAAAACTGAGGAGTAAAAAAGAAGAGGGAACGCACAACAAAATAGGAAGAAAAACAAGACAGCACTAAGATGGAGCGAGATAGCGCAAGAAAGAACAGCGCAAAGCAGAAGTGAACAAACAGATCCTGGTATAACACAGCAGAACAGAACCTGACAAAAGTAAATGAAGACAGAACAGGGCTGAAGAAAAAATTAAAGGAAGAACGAAGATGAAATAAGTACCAGACGACAGAATAAGCTCGAACAAAAGGAACTATGGGCAGAACTTGATATAACACAGCAGGAGAAACATAGCAGAAGGAGTAGAAGATAGAAAGGGGAAGAAGAGGCAGAACGAAGACGGAGCAAGGCAGCAGAACAGTGCAGAATAAGAAGAAACAGAACGGAAATGAACAGAACACAGTATGATAGGCCATAAGAGAGGAAGCAGAAGACGGAGCAGGATAGACAAAAGGTTATACAAGGAAGAAAGAAGATAGAGTAAGGCATAAAAAAAAAAAAATGAGAAAGAACTGGATATAGCACAGAGGAGTACATAACAGAGCTGAAAACTCAACAGGGATGAACAAGAATGAATATAAGGCATAACAAAGGTGGAAATGAGCAAAAGAAGACTGAACAGAGCAGAATAAGAAGGAACGGGACAGACTTTCACGTAACACAGCTGGACGGTGTATAACAGAGCAGAACAGGGCAGACAAGGCAGGAATAAGAAAAAAATGAATATACTGACAATACTCCAATACACAGCATGGTACAGCTGGACAAAGCAGAGCAAAAAGAAACAGAGAAGAACTTTATATTACTCAGCAGACGAGAATATGATAGCGCTAGACAGAGCCGTGTGGGGGTAAGGGGAGGAGGGCTGGACCGAGCATGAATAGCCAAAGCCGGAGGGAGGCATGTGTGTGTGAAACAGAAAGAAAATCCAACTTAATTCCAAGTTTACAGGAGCCTGTGTAGGTGTTTTGAAGTGGGGGGTTGAAGGGGACTGCGCGCGCGTATGTGTGTGGGGGGGAGGTGTGCTGTGTATTTGTGTATGTGTGGGGGGACCTGTGTGCGTGTATGTTTGTATATATGGAGACGGTGTGTGCGTATGTGTGAGGAGACGGTGTGTGCGTATGTGTGAGGGGACTGTGTGTGTGTGTGTGAGGGGGTGGTGTGCGTATATGTGTGTGTGGGGAGAGGGCTTGTAGGTGTATGTGTGTATGTGTGAGGGGGCGGTGTGAGTTTGTGTGTGTGGGGAGGGGCTTTGTAGGTGTATAAGTGTATGTGTGAGGGGGCGATGTGTGTGGGTGGGTGTGCAGGTGTTGTTGTGGAGTGTCAGCTGGTCTAGACACCCTCACCCGGCCAGCCTCTCTCTTTTACCTCCGGTCCTTTCATCTGTCGCACGGAATTTGGCCCAGTTATCCCTTTTTTCTAAACCTTTTGTCTCCGTTTTCTATGCTGGCGGTGGAGGGAAAGACTATAATTTTAGTATGCCAAGTTGTTATCTATGTTTTCCGCTGCTGGTTTTGTTCGCTTGTTAGGGCAGTTTGCGTCCAACTCATGGCCACTTTTGACTTACTGTGGGGTGGGTATACATTTTTCCATTTATTTCGCCATCGTGGACAATGGCATGTATCCGAACACATGTTCTGTTTATTTCTAAATTCTGTTGAGTATCCCTTGTAATATTTGCCGATATCTGATTTTTGCTCATTTCGTCTGGGGATCTCTCTCTCTCTCTCTCTCTCTCTCTCTCTCTCTCTCTCTCTCTCTCTCTCTCTCTCTCTCTCTCTCTCTCAAGGAAACAAGGTCACCCGACGGCACCAAGAATACGCTGAGAAGGACGTCATTGGATCAGAGGATTGAAGATCATCATTTTCTAACCCTTTACCTGGGGGGTGGGGGATACCTATCCCAAAGTTCATTCACTTTAAGTAGGCGGATTTCTTCGTCCCTTTACGTTACAACTTATTTTCCATACCTCAGCGGGTGAATCAGACATTATTAAGGCTCAACATCCTTCCATGGAACTTTTTCGTGACTGATCTTGATGTTCGTTCTTTTGCAGCTTATTTTTCGATGCCCAGAATAAGAGGACACTACAGCACAACATTCTTTCCCTAGAGTGAAAATCTACGCCTGTTTAAAGTGAGCATAGTTCGTTGTTTCGTTTACAGATTTCCTGCACCTATAGTGCAGGCCGGGCCATACATTAGCCAGGTCAGTGGGGTATGGGCTGATTAAAAAATAGTAAGGGGGGAAGACAGGGCCTGGGGATTGCCCAGCACACACGCCCTGTCTCCTGGCTGGCTTTGTGGTGTGTGTGTGTGTGTGTGTGTGTGTGTGTGTGAGAGAGAGAGAGAGAGAGAGAGAGAGAGAGAGAGAGAGAGAGAGAGAGAGAGAGAGAGAGCACAGTATAGACAAATAATATTACTACGATGATTGAACACTTCCTCGCACTAAAGAGATTGCAGTGAATCGAAGGGAAAATATAACGTGAAGAAATATGAGGACGCTTTGGAGCAGTGCATGAACCGTAAAAATAAATATACGACTGGTTAACCGGAAAATATGGATGGTTAAAAGCAGTATATTGATGGTTAACGGCAATTTATCGATGGTTAACACGAGCCGGCAATATATGGGTGCCTGAGAGTAATGTACAGTCAGAAGAGAAAAAAAAAATCCTGTCGTCTCCCCTGCTTTCTGTCCATGTACTTTGAAAATGAGTGTGGTGAATCCGCAGCAACTGACAATGATGAATTTATTTAACCGCAGATTAGCATCATAAGCGTCGTTGTCTGCAGGCCCACCATACCGATTTTCAGAGAGAGAGAGAGAGAGAGAGAGAGAGAGAGGACTTCTGATGCCGACTGTACCGACGGTTAGGAGCAATGAATGGTTAAGAGCGATGGGCGATTGAGAACGATATATGTATGGTTCAATGCGACGGACGATTAAGAGCAATATATGTTTGGTTAAGAGCAATGGATGATTATGAGCAATATATGGAATTTAAGTGCAATGTATGAATGGGTAACTGACATGTAGAAATAGTTAAGACCAATACAGTGACACCTAAGGAGTCATATACAGCAATGGATGGTTGGAGAGGAGAGCTGGCTAGATGGGAGGAGCAGTGGATGGCTGGGGAGAAGTGGATGGCTGGGGAGAATAAATGGATGGTTGGAGAGGAGTATTGGATGGCTGGGTAGGAGCAATGGATGGTTAGGGAGGAGTACTGGACAATTAGGTGAAAGTATTCGTTGGGTTGGAAGAAAATAATCATCATCTCACCCCTGTTTCCCATCGTAACAAGTGGTGACAATCCACACATTGAATGGAAATGGAGATAATCACGCTGGGAATGGCTAGCAGATAAGTGCCCCGTGAAATGGCACACACATTCACTCAGTCAGTCTCTCCACACTTGTCACTCACATCCACTCACACACCGATCAGACTAGGCATTTTTCACTCACATTCACCTATACATTCACATATTTTCTCATTCATCAGTCAGGCTCTCCACATTCTTTCACTCATTCACGCGGTCATTCACTTACTCTCCAGTCAGCCTGTGCACACTGCTGTTATTCATTACCTCTCATTCATTCATTCACTCACATTCATTCACACACTCACTCACACACACACACACACACACACACACACACACACACACACACACACACACACACACACACACTCTCTCTCTCTCTCTCTCTCTCTCTCACTCTTACATTCCCTCGCCCACCAATCAAGGCCTGTGTTTCTCTCCTCCACTCCACAGAATACACATTTCCACAGCACAGTTGCCTCGGAACTCAGGTGTGATGGACCCAGTACAGAGGCTGGCGAGTTGCACTTCACTACCTGACGACGTGCGAGAGTTGACATTCTTGCTGCCTCCAGACGATTTTGTTCAGTTTTAGGAAGTACATCTCTTGAAGGGATTAATGAAGGCTACTTTTAACCGGTTTATTTCAGATATACTAAACTTAATCAATTCTTCCAATGTTATGAGGAAAATAATAATAATAAAAAGGGCATCGCACGGAAAGGGTTCATTACTTCAGCACCATGGTGTCTTTTTTCATTATAATCAAGCCAGCAGAAGACAGATTAATTCTTCTTATTCTTTCCAGTACTGAAGCAGCTAAGTAAGACTGTCTAAATAATATATCTGGAAAAAATATTAAATATATGAAAAAAGACCAGTATCCAAGTTCCTCACAAACTATATGATTTTTATCTACGGGAGCATCTTTTAGAGAGGCCCTGTCCGTCACTCACTCCCTATGGTTTTTCGGGCCGAGGTGCTTCACTCCCGTCGACTTCAGCTATGCTCATATAACAAACCAGATGGTCCAGCATTTATCAAGTACGAATGTAATTTTTTTTTTCGCCTTTTCATTATCCACGGCTCATTTTCCCAGTTCACACATCATGTTATTCTAAGTTTGTGATCTCCTTCATCTTCACATTTATATACAACTGCAGACAATAATATCGAGTCAGTTTTAGTTGAATGATTATGAAACTTATCCATATTTTTATAAAGGGGGATCTTTGACCGTCTGTCCTCTACGGAAATAGAGGGGATTCATATGGAGCTCTCTAAACAGTTCTAACGTGTGTAACTTTTTACAATGAACTTAATGTGTACATTACATTTGCTCCCCTTATGGCGAATATTAGAACTAATTTGAAATAAAGTCAACATGGTGAACACGGTGGCAACATAACAAATTAAATTTTTTTTTTTAAATTTCTACAAGCTTATCAGTATTGGCTACAACGGGTCAGATGGGTGGACGGATTGGTAGGGTGGGTGGGTGTGGAGGGGTGGGGTGGGTTGAATGGGTGGGGGGGTGGAGGGGGGATGATGTGGGTGGATAGGGTTAGATGGGTGTTGTGGGGCAACGTGGGTGGGTGACTGGGTGGGTGACTGGGTCGGTAGGATGGGTGGGTGAGTGTGGGTGAGAGGGTGGGCAGGATGGGTGAATGAGTAGGGTGGGTGGGTGGGCGGGTCGTAGGATGAGTAGGGTAGTTGGATGGGAGGATGGATCAGTAAGGTAGGTGGGTGGGTGGTTGCGTGACTAGGGTAGGTGGGTGGGTGGTTGCGTGACTAGGGTAGGTGGGTGGATGGGTGAGCCGCGAGGGTGGAAAGGGTTGGTAGGTGAGTGGGTAGTGGGGAAAATAGGTCCATGATAGGAATAGATCCATGGAGAATATATCGCTGGGGAAATGGGCCCAAGGAGGAATATAGGTTCAGTGGGTAAAATGAGACCCCAGGGATCTCTCATATGGGAAGTGGCCATCCAGGGTCCCACGTAATGCCGGTATGCAGGATCATTGTGTTTTACGAGTACCCGGGCAACGTAGGGTACCCTGCTAGTACACAATATTTTAAAAAGTCAGCCAGGCTTTCTAAGATCTCAGGACTGGGTTTTGAAATTCGCTGCTCACTGTCTATCGTAATGAAGTGGATCGATATTTATGTTTGAAATGGTACAGGAGGAAAACGTGACCGATGGAGAAAATGTAGCGTGAGAAGGAAGGGGATGGGGATGAGTGGTGGTAGAAGAGGTTAGAGGGATTATCGAGGGGGGGGGGGGAAAGGTAAATGACACAGGAGGCTTTGTACCACTTCTTTAATGCTTTGTTTTGCATAATCACACCTTAACATCCTCTTCTGTGCTGTTTATATCACTTTGTTATTGACAGTCTGGATCAATACTACACAAGCTGATATTGAGGTGTAATGTGCAGAATAAATCGCGTAGGAAGAGGTGTTATGAAATCTCCAAACCCAATTAGAATACGACCCATTGTGGAATGATAAAAGTGGAAGAGTAGCAGATGGGAAATGAGATAAGTTGTGATGGAGGAACACTGAATAATTTCCTGAAAAAGCTGAAAGTAAATAGGATCGGGATGGAGATGAGGAGCTTGAACGCTTATTGATGGATAGAGTGGAAGAGCAAAAAGAAAGAATATATTGGCAGAAGAGACTGGAGGTGAGTGGAGACAGAAGAACAAGAGGAAGCGGAAGGGGATGGAGATGAATGGAGACAAAGGAACTCTGGGCGTATTCGACGCGTAAACTGGACAGGAACAGAAATGACTGGTGACAGGAGACTGAAGACATTTGGATAAAGTAAGTGAGTAAGACTTCAGTAAAGTGAACGAGTAGTGGAAGGTGATGAAGAAAGAGAGAGGAATTCTTTAGCGTGTTTGAAGGATAGGGCGGAATAGTAAAGTGGATGAGGAACACTGACACGTTTCGATACAGGAGCATGTCTTGGAATGGCGCGTTCAGTCAGTTACTTCATGGCGATTTTCGTACATACGCTCCTCATATGGTTCGTCATTTTAGTTAAGCTTTTTGGTCCCACATCTGTCTATTATTTAAATACTTGTTGAAGTAGGCGAAAGTCGAAGGGTACGGGGAAGAGTGGTGACAGGCAGGCTTAGAATAATTCTTAAAGAGTTAAGTGCAAGAGTATAGTAGATGAGTGAAATGCAAGATAAGTGGAAGGAGATGCAAGTGTAACTACATGTCTGTCCGAAATTGTTTTACAGCACTAAGCGAAAATCTGCCAATAGTAACTTCTTAGACTGAGAAAAGAAAGTGTTACGTGAACTGATTTTTATATGAGAACAGCAAGATGGCCACAGTAAAAGAGTACGTGAAGGAAGGATACTCCCTGTCGTGTAGGCGAGGGGAATGAGAATTAGCCTATGGAAGTTAGGACACTGTCGACACCTTTGTTCGTGGCTGTACCATAACAACACACACAGTATTAAAGAGGATATTTCTTCAAATAAAGTGAAGTGATGAAAATATTTCACTACCGTAGCCAATTTTAATTTTGTTTTTGCTACAGGTGGACTTTTTTTTTTTTTTTTTTACTAAGGAATATTTCCTGTATTATGGGTTACTGGATTTTCCCCCCTACTCTCAACTACTAGTCGTCTTTCCAAAGGTAGAATATTTGATGGTTGCGAGAATAGTATATAAATTGGTCACTGGGTTGAGAATGTTATATCGCCCACGTCCACCAGGGCGAAGATGGCCTTTTTATTACGGTGATATGTTTTACAGTTTATTTTTGTAGCCACCAGACCATTCCACTACTCACAGGGGAGACATTTCCAGCTGAAAGGATTAGATGGAGCTTTAATTAATCCCTTCAGACTGAGAATGTCATATGTTATCAATACTACAACCAGACAATTTTATTCAGCCAAAGAGTGCGCGCTAACAGTGGAGGCGCTTCATGATGGCAAATCCAATCCTTCCAGCTCGAAAAGTTCTAACCAAATTAAAGCATCTAGGAAGAGCAAAGAATTTAAAGTACTCATTATGAAGAGGTCAATTCATCCTACACATAGATTTGCATTACACTGCCTCAGACATCAGGTAAGAAGCCTCCCCAACCCCCCCCCCAAAAAAAAGCCCCCCATCCCCCCAAAAAAGAAGACTATATAAAGGAAAAAGCTAAAAATGCCACTGCGCTAAAACGGTTAAGCCTAATAAACTCAATTACATTCATTATCACCCGGAAAATAGTAACTTAAAAATAGTGAACCATGATGGACTGAAAACGGTGGAACGATCGTAGAGAATATGAGAGAGAGAGAGAGAGAGAGAGAGAGAGAGAGAGAGAGAGAGAGAGAGAGAGAGAGAGAGAGAGAGAGAGAGAGAAAAGAAAGATAGTAAATGAGAGGATTGGGTGCTCAAGGAGCCAGTCAGCGAGGGTGAAGTTGAGAGGGTCCGAACTTGATAATTACGTCCTCAGCCACCACCCCACCCAACCCCTCCCCAGCCCTTCCCCAGCCCCTCCCCTCCCCTCCCCCACCCATCCCTCTCACCTCCACCCCTTCCTCAGCTTCACCCCTACCCCTCCCTCTCCCTCTCCCTCATTCCCATCTCTCCCTTTCCCTCGCCTCACTACTACCCTCCCACTCCCCTCACACCCCATCCACCACCCCTCCCTCTCCCCTCTCAACCCCCTCACCACACCCCTACCTATTTCTCATCCCTCCCTCACCCCTCTCACCCCAAACTCTTACTCTGCGTCTCCACCATCACCCTGTCCTTCGGTTCTTCTCTCTTCATTTCTTCTTTGTCTTCTTTCCTTCCCTCCTCCCATTCTCTTATTCCTTCCTTGTCCCTCCTCTGCATTTTTTCCTTTTCTTTCCATCTTTCTATTCCTCTTCCCTTTCTCTCCCCTCGTACACACATCCCTATCATTCCGTCTTCTCCCCTCCTCTCGTCTTCTTTCCTCTCTCCTCTCTTTTCCATCAAAAATTTCTCCCCCCCCCACCTCTGTCTCACCCTTATCCCCCTTCCCTTTTCCCTTCCCATGCCCTTGCTCCCCTCCCCATCACCTTGTCTCCTCCTTCCCCTCCTGTCCCTTCCCCCTCCCGTGTTTCCTCCTCTTTTCATATCTGCTCCTCCTCCTCACCTATTCCCCTGCGTCGCTTCCTCTTCCCCTACCCATCCCTTCCCCTCCCTGTCCTTCCTCTATCTCCCTCCCCTCTCTTTCTTACCCTTCCTCTCTTTTTCTTCCCTCTCATCCCTCCCCTCCCTTCCCTTCCTCATTTTCTGCCCCTGCATTGCTCCTTCTTCATCACCTCTTTTCTCTTCTCCTCTCCTGTTCCCTTCCTCACCCTAACCCCCATCCTCTTAAATTACCTTCCTCATTTCCCCATCATCTCCTCTTCCATTTTATCCTCTTCCCACCTCTCACACCGCATCCCGTGCCCCTCGCCTCTCTTTTCCTCGTCCCATCCCTTCTCCCCTCCCTTCCTTTTTCTTCTCCTCCCCTCCCCTCCCCTCCCCTCCCTCCTCCTCTGCTTCCCTTCCTCTCCCCTACTATTTGGTATTCTGGGAAATGGTGGAAGGGAAGAAGAGGGAGAAAATAGGTGAAAGGAAGACGACGAGTGGGAAAATGATTGGATTCAAAGAAAGGGAGAAGTGGTAGGAAAGGAAAAGGGAGGAAGGGGTTAAGAGAGAGGGAAGAAGGGAAAGAGAAATAAAAGGAGGAAAAATGATGGGAGAAGGGAAAGGGGAGAAGATGAGGGAGAGCTGACATTAGCAAACAGATGGGCGGTAGGAGAGAGAGAGAGAGAGAGAGAGAGAGAGAGAGAGACGAGAAGAGGAAAGGAAAAAATACGGAAGCGAGACAAGAAGGGGTATTAAAAAGGAAGGAGGACAGAGTGAGAGAAGAATGTAGAATGCAGATGGAAGGTAAGATGGATAGGAGAGAAAGAAGAGAGGAAAGAAACAAGCAAAGGTAAAAGAGACGAACGAGAACAACGAGAAAGAGGAAAAATGAGAGAGTAAGATGGAGAGAGGACTGGAGGAAGATGGGGGACAGTGAGAGGACAAGGGAAAGAAAAATTGGAATAAAAACTGTGTATCAAAGCCGACTGGATGATAGAGAGGGAGAGCAAGGACGCGCACACACACGCGCACGCACGCACGCACACACACACACAAGCACGCACGCACACACACACACACACACACACACACACACACACACACACACACACACACACGTAGGTACATAAACACACGCACGTACAAACGCACGTATAGTACGTACACAACCACATGTGCACACAGACGTATAAACAAACACATGTACACACAATATCAAACACAAACACAAATATACGCACGCGCGCGCAGAGAGAGAGAGAGAGAGAATACCGGAGGAGTATTTTTTGGGCGAGAGGAATTTCTGAGAATGTGGAAGAAAGTAGGTCAGTGGTGAAGAGAAAATTGGAGGAAGGGAGAGAAAATTGGGGGGAGGGAGAGAAAAATGGAGAGAGGGAGGGAGGGAAAAGTGGAAGGAGGGAGAAAAAATTCAGAGGAAGGAGAGAGGAAAGCGGAGGGAGGGATGGAGGTGTGGAGAGAGGATGAGAAAAGTAGGTGGGGGAGGGAGAGAGAGAGAGAGAGAGAATATTAAAGGGACGGAGAGATTACTGGAGGAAGAGAGAAAAAATGAAAGAGACAAAATTGGAGAGAGAGAGAGAGAGAGAGAGAGAGAGAGAGAGAGAGAATATTAAAGGGACGGAGAGATTACTGGAGGAAGAGAGAGAAAATTGAAGGGAGAGGAGAGAGAGAGAGAGAGAGAGAGAGAGAGAGAGAATATTAAAGGGATGGAGAGATTACTGGAGGCAGAGAGAGAAAATGAGAGACAAAATTGAAGGGAGAGAAAAGCGGAGGGAGAGAAAGGGGGGAAAGGAGGAGAGGAAGTGAAGGATGGAAAAGGTAAATGGAGAGAGAAAGAGGAAAGTAGACTGATGAAGAGTACTGGAGGAGGGAGGGAAAAACTTGGAAGAATGGAGAAAAAAGTAGAGGGAAGGAGAGAAAAGTGGAGGAAAGAAGAAAAGTGGAAGGAGGGAGAGAGGAAAGCAGAGGAAAGAAAAATGGTGTAGGGAAGGAGAGAACAGAAAAGAGAAGGAGGGAGAGAGAAGTGGAGGAAAGTAAGGACGAGGAGATTAGGAGAGAGAAGTAAGAACAGGGAGAGAAAATGGGAGGAAGGAAAAGAGTGAAGGAAAAGGAGTGGTGTGGTAGGTGAGAAAGATGGTGGAGGAGGAGGAGGAGGAGGAGGAGGAGGAGGAGGAGGAGGAGGAGGAGGAGGAGGAGGAGGAGGAGGAGGAGGAGAGGGAGGAGGAGGAGGAGGAGGAGGAGGAGGAGGAGGAGGAGGAGGAGGAGGAGGAGAGGGAGGAGGAGGAGGAGGAGGAGAAGGAGGGGGAGGAGGAGGAGGAGGATTACATAGGAATGCAAACAGCAACAGACCTTATGGTCCTTTCGAGGCTGCTTGTTACAGAGAAAACTATGACTACAAGATCTAACTCTACATGCTGAAGGATAAGGATAGTAAAGCAAGAAGGCTTCCCCCACCACCAAACCCTCCAGGAAAAAGTGAGAAAAACCACCATGCAGCATGGAAAAACTGACATGGAAATTTCATAGGAAATACTGGAAAGGAAAAGTCACATTCTACAATACTTTGTCTATAAGCTACCCGATTGAGTAACCTGAAAGAGAAAGTAATCAAATAAACTAATAGTTAAAGCATGACATTATAAACTGGTACATTGAGTTAATGCGAAGTCTGTGGACATAACGTGGAAACTACACACTGCACAGTGTGGATGTTTAGGGGTGGTGCGGCAGCCATTCCTGGCGCTTTTTAGGGAGGCAGCAGTCAATCAGGCCCTAGCTCCGTTCACTCCACTGAGACAAGGAACTCTCCCATGTGGGACAAGTACACAAGTTTCATCCTGAAGCAGTGACCCCTGGTATATTAAAAAAAATCCCGATGGTGGTCACTTGACTAACAGGGACCCTCAGTGATCCACAGCCCATCACAGGTCGAAAGTAAGAGTAGTGACCGTTTACTCCAGGCTATCTGTGCAGATCCTAATCTGTGCTTATATTAGTTTCTTTGCATTGGGGAAATTGAAAAATATATAAGACGGGTGTCTTAGACAAAGGGGACTGCACAGTGCACAGTGTGGATGTGCAATGCACAAAGTGGATGTTTAGGGGTGGTGCGGCAGCCTTGCCTGGCGCTTTTTTGGGAGGCAGCAGTCAATCAGGCAATAGCTCCGTTCACTCCACTGAGACAGGGAACTCCCCCATGTGGGACAAGTACACAAGTTTCATCCTGAAGCAGTGACCCCTGGTACATTAAAAAAATCCCGATGGTGGTCACTTGACTAACAGGGACCCTCAGTGATCCACAGCCCATCACAGGTCGAAAGTAAGAGTAGTGACCGTTAACTTAGGGCTATCTGTGCAGATCCTAATCTGTGCTTACTGTATATTACCTCATTTGCATTGAGTAAATAAAAAAATGTATAATGACATGATGCGATGCGATGTTGAGTTTACGGGGTGTCCTGTAGACGCGAGGGGACTGCACAGTGTGGATGTTTAGGGGTGGTGCGGCAGCCTTGTCTGGCGCTTTTAAGGTAGGCAGCAGTCAATCAGGCCCTAACTCCGTTCACTCCACTGAGACAAGGAACTCTCCCGTGTGGGACAAGTACACAAGTTTCATCCTGAAGCAGTGACCCCTGGTACATTTAAAAAATCCCGATGGTGGTCACTTGACTAACAGGGACCCTCAGTGATCCACAGCCCATCACAGGTCGGAAGTAAGAGTAGTGACCGTTAACTCAGGGCTATCTGTGCAGATCCTAAACTGTGCTTATATTACTTTATTTGCATTGAATAAATTGAAAAATGTAAATAACGTGACGCGACACTACGTACGGGTACTTTGTTTAAGGGGTGTCTTGTAGACAAGAGGGGAATGAACTTACACGTAGCAATAAAAACAAGTTATTCAGACAGAAACAGAGTCAGCTGAGGATTCTCATGCAAATACTTGTCTATTTTGTTTTTGATTGTCTCAATTGAGATACTGTTCACGGTATCTGAGGGTAATCTGTTCCAGATATTTACAACTCTGTTAAAGAAGAAGTATTTTGCTTCATGGGTTTGGAAACGCTTTCCCATAATTTTGAAGCCATTACTTCTGGTTTGACTCGACCGGTCTATATCAAAATATTTATTCACGTCTAAGTTGTCATATCCCTTCATAATTCTGAAAACTTCAATAAGGTCCCCTCTTAACCTGCGCTTCGTTAGGCTAACTAATTTAAGTTCTTCAAGGCGTTCCTCGTATGGTTTATTTCTAAGTCGTGGTATCATTTTTGTGATTCTTCGCTGAATTTTCTCTAATTTTTC
>NC_136978.1:16347539-16375039 GCF_032717465.1 Coenobita brevimanus
CATAGTGTATAGAGACAGTATATAGACTATGCATAGAGTGTATGGAGTGTATAGATTATCAAACAGTGTATTGAGACAGTGTGGAAGATCAGCGAGTGTACAGAGGGTACAGATGATCCAACAGTGTGCAGAGACAGTATATAAAGTGTATAGATGATCAAACCGTGTATAGAGACACTGTACAGTGCGTTTGACATCGTACAGAGAATCAGCGTATAAAAAAGTGTGTACAAGACAGTGGATAGAGGATGAGACAGTGTATGAAAGATCAGTGAGCATAAAGACTGTATAGAGGATCAGACACTGTATAAGAGCAGACCCTTTAATATTAGGTCAACAGCATGACAGAGCGACTTTAATACAGTATTCTTTTTAACACCAGACACTTCTACATTGCTTAGGATAGATTTTACAAACTGGAGAGGTCTGATATATCCTTCATTAAACCTTCACTACTTGACCTCTCTCCCAAGTTGATTACAAGTGTCTGGGATCAGTAACAATGGATAAAAACTAGACGTCATCATACTGAAAGGTTTGAAAGACCAGCTTAAACTAAGTAAATGGAATGTTGGAAAGTTTCACAAGAATATATTTATCGGGAAAAATATTATTACACTTCATAACCTGATCAGAAACGGGAGAGAGGAGGAATAAAAAAAAAAATCAATTGAGCTATACACATCAAAGCCGGAAGTAATGTGTGACTTAATATATGACAAGAAAATCCACTAAAGGAAGTAAACAAAAGTGAATATATTTAATAAACAAGGGTCTTGTGTGAAGTGCAGAAGAGGATTAAGGAATGTAATAATTCTCTCTCTCTCTCTCTCTCTCTCTTTACCACACAACTGGGGAGGACAGGAATAATGCATAACTCAGGAGACTCAGCGCTGGAATTGCTTAGATAGGCCGTCAGAATTGGCCGGGAGGAGGGGGACGGAAATGAAAAACGAAAATGATAAAGGAAAGCCATAAGTGGAAATGACAAAGGGGAAATGAAAGAGGAAAATTATTAAAGGAATGGGAACTGGATAAAAGGAAACATTATAACTGGAAAAGATAAAGGAAAATGGGAAGGACAAAGTGATGAAAGGGAAATAATAGCAATAAAATAAGTGGAATTGCTGATGAGGAAACCATCGAGAAAATAAGTGAAAAAATAACGAAAACTATTAAAAAAAAAAATGATAAACGGGAAATTAAAAGTGGAAGTTAAATGGCGGAGAGAAACTGGGGCAGGGAGGAAGGTTAAATAGATTACTACCATGAATGCGGGGACGTCTGCTTTTGTCTGCTCTTTTTATCTCCAGACGATTTTAATCACTGGAAGAGAGGCTTTTGGACTGCAGGGGTGAGATGCTGCCTTCAAAACCCCACCAGTCTGAAAGGTCTTCCTGATATTGTATAAAAACTGTCGTGTTTTAATAAGATTATGATTAACGTTCTCTAGCTGAATATAAGGTGGTCGTTTTTATTTGTATTCTTGTTTTTCCGGATGATTTTATTAGACCTATGAGAAGACCTGCAGTAGTAAAAAGTCCATAAGATCTTTATTTAATCTTCCCCGTTCGAATAGTCTCCCAAGCTGAATAAAATCGCTCTGACATAAATTATGAAGAATAATGACTGCCATCATACTGAAGGGGTTAACCCTGTCATTACAATAACGTATTTATATGGTCTGCACACTACTGTCGAGACCATACCGTGTTTGCTGTTCCATTTTTCCTGACTGTTTTCATTTGGTACCGGTACCAATACTTTAAATCTTCATCCACTTTCTTTTTCTTTCAAAGTTGGTACAACTGTTCCTTATACAAGTACCCTCAACACCTTTTTCATTTGGGGGATTTAGGCAATTTAAGGGGTTTTATGGGGGCAAGGGTGAAACCATGCAAACACACGTATTTAGATAGTTACGGAAACAGGACTCCGTACAGTTTACCAAATTCTGAGAGGAAAGGTGGGAACAATCACCTCTGAGTGTTGGAGATTATTTTTATATTATTATTATTATTATTATTATTATTATTATTATTATTATTATTATTATTATTATTATTAAAATTTTTCAATACAGACCATCCAGATTAGGGTGGGAATGTTGGTAGCTTTAAACTTATAATATATTGCAACCACCAGACGATTTAATTAAGTTAAGGGGAGTTTTGTGGCGAATAGGAGTTAGAAATAGACCTCAATGACCCTGTCAGTAAGAGAGGCCTTGTGTCGACCCAAAGTGGTACGATTAAAACCAGAAAAATCCCTCATCGGACTGAAGGGATTACAGGCAATTAGCGTGGTTAGGGCCTCTGGAGAGGAACAAATCACCAGCGTGGGGTCCAATAACTACCTTGTTCGTCCGATATCTCGTTACCTTCCTCGTTACTTGCCTGGCCTGTTCGCCCCTCTACCTCCCGCCTTCACCGATAACTGGCCAGGGGAGTATGGGTGCGGTTAGTTATCAGTGCCAATAACTGTTTGACCTAAGCAGAGGGCCACTGCAATAACTGCCTCCACCAACAATTCGCCTAACCTGTAACAACAACTACAAACTGTTACTTCACGGATAACGGGTCCCCTGATCTACTATCACCGCGTTTAATATTAACTGTAATATTTCCTGCGATACCTGACCAAACTAAGACAAAATAATTTTCATCTTCGCAATGAGACGCCAGGGGTCATGTACCTATTCGCTTTCACGATAAACAATTCTCCATAGCAGTTTATTATCAGGAAGATTTTTTTGGTCGAAAATCACATTAATAATCATGCCGCTTTGGTTGTGAAGTTTTTGGTAGCTATAAACGTGAAGATATCAGAAAAAAAACAAAAAAAACAAGCAGCCTTACATAAAGTTTAAGCTAAAAAAATGATACTGAAGTAACTTCAGGTACACAAAAGCAATGCGTGCCTAATTTCTTCTCCATACTATACCTTGAGGCTTTGAATTAAAAGTGTCATACTCACACCAACCAACATACAACGGCCATTTTCACAGAGTGCATTACCCACGCCCTGCCCTAGAGCCTATCACCATTCCCGCACATCCTGACCATTCTCTTCGCCCATTCCACCTTTTTTCTTCCCTGTACATAGAGTTCTGAAGAAAGGTATGCTCCCACTGACAACGGGGTCCTTCATACAGTACCTATTTTCTCAGGGTATGGTCGTCTTGTCCTTCCCCACAACTCACCAGCATCGTTGTCCATCACCCCTACCGCACTTATTTCTTTCTCTCAAGCCCGCCCATTCCTTTTCCCTCTCACACTTCTGGCCTGCACCTTGTCAGCCTAATTACAACATCCATCATCACAACACATACCTCCCCCTAAATACCCCACCATCCACTAGCATCCCAGTCCATCTCACCAACTCATGTCCTCTCACTCCACCTGTTTATGCTGTAATGTGAATATCTTAAAAAATGCCAGCCTCGACTACCAGATGCTCTACAACGCCCATATTCAAACATGCCTCCCCATATCGTGCTCCACCACCCACCGTCATTCCATCCTATCCCATTCACGCATCTCCCTTCAACTCCACCCATTTGTATAAGAAAGATCATTGTATTGACAGGGATGATTTTTGGCACACGCCTCCATATGAATAACTTTGAACGATCTGTAAGGCTCTGATATGATTGGATGGACCTAAAATGACGTGAAAGATCTGAATTGTTATACCTGTAAAGCCACTACACTGATAGGGCTGATTCTGTGAACATAATTTAACAGACATGACATGAATCGTCTTGATTGACCTAAATCCACCTGATGGACTTAAAGCAGGCTGAAACTCCCGAAGTGACTGAAAATTTTGAACTGGAGTACTTGTATGTGAATGACTGACACTGTAGAACGATCAGAACTGATGAAGCTAACTGGAATGGTGTGACAATCTGTTTTTACCAGAATGAACGAAGACTGAATATAACGGCCTTTAATGGACACAGGTGAACCTGAAAGACAAGAACTGGACTTTAATGGCGCTGAACGAACCTATACTGACGTAATTGAAACTGCATGTATATAAAGGAATTAAATGAACCTTAATGGACTTAATAAGCCAGACTAAATCTGAATGGGCACCGTTCAACCAGAGCAGCTCTAATTAGTCCTATGCGTTTACACTCATCGTCCATACTGAATACATGCTAGGGCCGTCTCAGAGAGGTCTAGTGTGAGGATACTAGTTGTATATATGTCTGCTGGTGGGTACTGCGGGAGGTCAGTAAAGGCAGTTTTGAAGATATTAATACTGTTAAATAGTCCTATGTCTCAACCTTGAATGAAACTCGCGTGGTAGTAACAGCACAACCACCATCACCATAACAGCCACTATACTAAATTTCTTCACCTCTAACTACCTGGTTCTGTCAATGTCTAACCAAACCTAGCCAACACCATGCCAGCCTTAAACTTAACCTAAACCAACTTAACCCAGTCTAAATAACCTACCCTAACCAAATCTAACAACCTACTCCACAATACAATACCTACTACTGAAAAATGATGGTGGAATTTCCCTAAAGTAGTAAGGTATAAACTGTTCGGGGGTTTACAGAGAGAGAGAGAGAGAGAGAGAGAGAGAGAGAGAGAGAGAGCATGTGACAGGGACAGACCGGGGCAGGGAAAAGGACGGGGAAAGTGACAGTGACAGACAGCGATAGGGACAGGGAAAAAAGACAGGGACAGGGTCAAGTGAAAAGTGGCAGTTCAGTGGCAGAGGCAGGGAGAGGGACAACGATACTGATAATGACGGTGGCAGTAAGTGATACTGGCAGTGGCAGTGACTGACACCGAGTTACTAGCTGTGACACTGATAAGGGCAGTGGTAGTGGCAGTGACTAACAGTGACAGTACATGGGAATGACAAGCACTGAGGCAACGGTCGTGGAAGTGACACTGGGTGGCAATGCCAGTGATATTGAGTGACAGCAGGTGACTAGCAAAGACAGTAGCAATAAGTGACAGTGGCGGTGACTGTGCCTGAGTGGCAACTGCAGCGTGACAGTGGCAGTAAGTTAAAGTGGCGGTGATAGTGGGTGGCAGTGACAATGAATGGCAGTAACAGGAATATGGACAGTGGCATTGGAGCAGAGTGAATGCCAGTAAGTGATGATAACAATGACAATGGCAATGAGTGACAGAAACAATGACAATGGCAGTGACAGTGACAGTGAAAGGAACTGTGACAGTAGCAGTGAAAGTAATAGTACCTGTGACTGAGAATAGCAGTGGCAGTGACAGGTGTGAGTAGCAGTGACAGTAGCCGTGACAATGACACTAGCAGAGAGAGAGAGAGAGAGAGAGAGAGAGAGAGAGAGAGAGAGAGAGAGAGAGAGATTGTGAAGAGGGAAAACTTTTCAAGCAGCTCAGTCTCCACTGAGATCTTTTGGAGACTCGAGTGGGTCGGGGTGAAAGGAGATGAAAGGAGAGAGAGAGAGAATGTTCACTCTTCTTTTCCTGGTTCGTTTCTTTTACTGTAGTCCATACTGCTACCTAAAATTTTGATTTTTTTTTTTAATTCCATCCCTTTGCGTTTCGCTGTGGCGAGTCGCTATCAGCTGGAAGGGAACATCGGCTCGCTTCACAGGTCGGTTGCTTGCCTGCGGTTGATGTGCTTACTCGGTCTGACAGACTGGGGGTGATCAATAACAATACCCTTTGATTTCTCCTTTCTTCCTGTCCTTGACTACTCCCCCCCCCCATACCTGTCTGCCCGTCTGTCTGTCCACTTGTTCTCTCCCGCCTCTCAGTTTCTTTCGTCCCTTTTGCTTCTCTTTTCCTCCCTACCAGACCTTATTTATCTCCATGTCTCCTTCGTTTTCGTACTTTCATTCGTCTGTATACCCGGATTTTCTTCCTTTTGTCTCTCCTACTCGTCCTTTTATTTTTCCTCATCACATTCTCTTAGTCTGCTCCCTCTCGTCCTCACAATTACGCTTGTTGATTTTCATACGTCGTAATGCCCATCTTGTCAAGTGATCCTAACTACGAACTGGCTAGAAATAAACAGAGATTCACTTACCCGATTCCAGAATGGTGAATCATCCTGGTTGCAGATATGGTGGTTCAGCTCGGCGAGAATATGAGTATCACTGTACGTCATTACGACCACTGTGTGTAGTCACTTTCGGTTAACAAGCTAGTTTTTGAGCAACATATTAATGGTCTCGTGGTTACAAAGCTCGAATATCAGTATCACTATGCGGTATGACTTATGACCACTGTGTTTATCCTTCCTTAATTAACAAGCGAAAATAAAATGTCATAAGACCACTGTCTTCATTCTCTCGTAATTAACAAGCTAGAATATAGTATGTCTTAATCCCGCCGTGTTTACCCTCTCGTGGCTAACCAGGTACTACCGCGTGTCGCTTACCCAAAGGTTTGTTCACGGTCTGGCGGGTTCGAGACATTTCAGGTTTCGACTGTAAGGCTTTCATGAACAAAACATTACTCTCACTGTCAGTACCTAAACTAAATCGAAACTTTATTTAAACTGTCATATTATAATGAGTCTTCGGCGTACTATGTCCATTATGCCATTTAATGTCGGGACAGCGTAGGTAGGTAGTGTAAGTTTGGCTGTTGGTACACTTGACAGCCTTCACTTATTGAAATGTTTGTTGGTGCTACCAATTTAAATGAGCGGTGCTGTCAGTACTTAGGTGAAGTGGCTAAATAACTATGATTCTCAAATAAAACATGCATAATTGTTTGCAAAAGACAACGCTACATACATCTAACCTGACAATGTATCATGTGGTTTGCCGTCAGTATACGTGGCAACCATTTTGAGGCATTAGTTGCTAGATAGTCCTAGAACAATGATTCAAGCGAAGCGTGTATGATTTTTTCTTTGTATATAATAAATGCACTGGCATAAAAGTATACTTGCTCAGATGTAAGTATACAAGTATTTTGCTTTCTAAAAGTTAGTTTGTAAAATTCAGATGGTGTCCGCAACACCGAAAATGTGTGAATATGCGACCGCATTTGCTCGAAGCATATGATCGGTATGAAGCAAACCACAGGGATGGTGCTTGAACGAAACCCTGTACCTCATTCCACACTGTCAACAGAATATTTCAGATGCGTGTATCGCACCATGAACCTCATTAGCAAACCGCTTGTCTTAAGGTTTGACATATTCTTAACAACACCCACTTTGTGTTTCAACATATTATACAGGATCTGTTAAGCTGCAGGTACGAGCACAAGAACATGTTAAGGGCAAGATAAAAAAAAAAGTTTGTGGGTTATGCTTAACACTGTGAAAAGTGGCCTGAGCGACGGGATGCAACGGAGGGAGAAAAGGTTAACAGTATACGTGAGGGAGTTGACGGTGTGGGACAAGGAGAGGAAAATATGGTCAAATAATACTACAGTATGTTGCTATCAAACAAGAATGACATTACGTATTTACAATTAACAGGCAGTACTACCCATATTTAACTGAAACGACTTTTTCCATTTATAAAATCGATCTTGAGGATTGTAATCCACCATCTGGCACCTCAAGAAGGGAGAGTTACGATTTCTTACTTGCTGGACTAGTATGCGATAATAACTACTAATTCCATGTTTATAGCAGTCATCATCATCATCATCATCATCATCATCATCATCATCATCATCATCATCATCATCATCATCATCATCATCTTTTATCTTTTTCCCACCTACGGCTTGGTGAGGTAGGGTCCAGAAAACAAGGTGAGAGAAAACGCTGTAGCGAGAGTAATTTTAATAGCCTGGCCTGTTTTGATGGTCAGAAACTACCTCACTCACTATTGAAGCTCCCGGAACCTTGGCACCTCCTCATAAACTTAACCATCTGCACACATTCTGGGAAGTACTTTGCTTTATAGATGTGCTGGATGGAGTCAGTGCGTCGATTATGAAGCTAAAACATGGGTGTGAAGTCCTCATGTGCTCCTCCGTAATAAATACATCCAACTAATTAACCCCGTCACTTCCCAAGCCTCATCAATCTCCATAACTCTTTCTCATACACTGCAGGCCCGTGATTTTCAACACATTTTGCGGGGCAAGGGGGGCTAGACAAAATGTAGGCTACATACCTCCGTACTACAAACTTAAATTTAAAGCGAAACGCTAAAGTTTGCTGATCATCCGGTATTTTTCAGTTTGATTCTACCTAAAAGTTGATGCTTAATGAAGCATGTATGTTTAGCGATGGAGCTGGGCGATTAAAGAAAAGGCTTCACTTTCTGCCAGTCTAAACTTTCAACTCAAACTATGACTAAGTTTAATAATCTGGCCATTTTACTTTTTTGTTGCAGTATGCTGCACCCTTAACAAGACTGTTCCTACATGCCTGCGGTAGGATTCAGGCTGAAATATACTATCTATCTATCTATCTATTGCCAGACGCCTCATCCCTTTTTGGGGTGGCCAAAAACAAATCGCCTCCACGTCGTCCTGTCCTCCGCCATTTCACTGCCCTGCTCCCAACTCACACCCCCCTCTCTCATATACCACCTGCCTTTATTCTTTTGGAGATGATTAAATAATAAAAATCAAAGTACTATATGATTTTGTTTATGGTCAATTTGGATCAAATTTAGAAATATTCGATCAAACACGCGTAGAATTGTTTGAATTTTCAACAAAACCACTCCAGTCTTTTCTTCCTTTTTACTTTCAAGTTCAGCCTTATAAGCACAACGTTGTTTTCTTTCATATTAAATGTCACTCATCTTCCGTAACAACATTTGCTACACACACACACACACACACACACACACACACACACACACACACACACACACACACACACACACACACACACACACACACACACACACACACACACACACACACACACACACACACATTTGCAATGAATCATAAAAACCTCGATCTTAAAATATACAGATTCCTACATACGATATGCACAATTATAAGCTTTTATTCAACATGTCAAACACGAGCAAACAAGGCTTTTCTTCTCTCCGTCGTGCCAATAATTTCGTTCAGAACCGCCTTCAGATCAAGACTGTCAAGTCTCTTTGAATGAACACTCTAGACACAGTGTGTGGTTTAGCCGGTTGTGGGTCATTGTGCTCCTCAAGTAAGTTACTCACTCTGTAGATCGAGTTACAATAACAAAACACAGGAACCGAATTATAAACACGATAGAGAGAAAATACTCACAGGCCAGAAGGCAACAAAGAGCTATCAACATCACTTGGTGAATGACAAGAAGAGCATTGCCACACACAGTAAACATTGACAAACGTCATAACAGTACTACGGTGCGACTCAAGTACAGTAGTTGTGCCAACAAGATTTATGATAATATTTGACATACAGTACCATATTTTACAAACTTGATCAGTTTCATGAGTAGTTACTAAACTCTCAATCTTAGTTGAAGTTTTGACAAATTTATATACAGAAAACATTGGCGGGGTGATAGCATCCCTAGCCCCCTCAGAAATTACGGCCCTGCACTCATTTACCATACCCATCAATCTTCTTGATCTACCACGCTTCCTCGTTCCAGCTCTGGCACATGTATTTTTCAATTAACCATATTGATCGTAAGCACAATGGGAAACATTGTTATTTATACTTAATCATGCTACACATTCCAACACACATGACTCAGTTACTTGACCACTCCATTTAAAAATTGGCAACACCGTACGTTCATGTTGCTATACCGAGTTTATTGTAACTTAACGAACATCCCTAACCCCTTTCGGCTCATTTGATTGCCAGTTGAGGTCAGACCGGATGGTTAATTTGACTAGTAACCAAGGAGACCCATTCCTACTGCATAACTAACGCTAATTGAATTTCATGCAACCACGATTTAGTATTCATTGTGTGAAAGTGAAAGCAAGTCAGTTACAACGCCGTCAAGTACTTTTATACATCAAGGTTGTCAGGTTTGTCAACTGTAAGATCAGCGCTACACAAATTTGGCAAACTGTAGTGTATATTTATTTACAGTGAAACAAAATGTACGGTAATCTCTGTGGGATATTTTCACATTCTTTTGGTTCTTCTCTTATCTTCTCTCCACCTCATCTCTTAATCCTTCTTCTTTCTCCTCTCCTTATATTCTTTCTTCCTCCCTTTTCTCTCCTATTTATTTTCTCCATCTTTTCTTTGAATCCTTCTTCATTCTCCTCTCCTTATATTCTTTCTTCCTCCATTTTCTCATATATTCCTCTTTTTTTTTTTTTCCAGGCCTCACCTCACATTCTTCTGCTAATCTCCACTTTGCACCTAAAAGTTTTGTTTCCCGTTTTCCTTCTTAGATTCTCCTACTTAAATCATTTTTCCTCCCTCAAATTCTCCTACTTTCCTTCCTCTCTCTCGAAACGTTATGGTGCTTTTCAACACAAATGTTCCCACTTTCCTTCAAAAATTACCTTGCTCTCCTCCCGCTTTCCTCCACGATTGTCCCTACTTTCCTCCACATTTTCCTACCTTCCTCCGTGCTGCTGAAGGCCAAGGAGGGATATCTGAGGTTTAATTAAGGGGTCCTACCTAGACAAACCAACTCCCCCACTCCCTTTCCACCCAGCCAGTCCTAATTGCTCTCTCTCTCTCTCTCTCTCTCTCTCTCTCTCTCTCTCTCTCTCTCTCTCTCTCTCTCTCTCTCTATGTATATTCATTAGTATTTTCTATAGACTCTTCCGTCACTAACCTCTCTCTCTCTCTCTCTCTCTCCCAGAAGGTCGAGAAAAATCAGAAATAATATACGTGCAAGAAAAATCGGGAAAACCTTTTGAATAATAAATGAGTGCCCCCATCTCTCTCTCTCTCTCTCTCTCTCTCTCTCTCTCTCCCCCAGAAGGTCGAGAAAAAATCAGAAATAACACACGTGTTAGAAAACTCGGGAAAACATTCTGAATAATAAATGAGTGCCCCCTTCTCTCTCTCTCTCTCTCTCTCTCTCTCTCTCTCTCTCTCTCTCTCTCGCTAACCTACCTACATGCATAATAAATGTAAGGATGGCTAGAGGTAATATACGTAATTTTATGGTAATGCCGCACCCAAAATACCTGCGCTTCAGGTGAAAAGTGAGGCTATTACTCAAGACAAGAACATTCCCTGACCAGTTCCTTTAGAAATATGAAAGATAACCACAAGAAGTAAATAAAACAAGTGGTATGATAATTAACAAGCTGGCAAACCAATTATCATACTACAAAATAATACTGGTCTATGCACTGGACCTGGCTTGTCATCCAATATGTAATCTAAAAGCAGTACTACATCCAGTGAGTAGATGGTGGATGCCCTCACAAACCACAAATTAAGGTAAAAATATAAATATAAGAAGATAGAACACTGTAGGCGCCGGAGAAGGGACTGGCTGGAAAATGTGTTGGTGCTGCATCTTTCATATATCACATTTTTATTCCAAATATTCATGATATTAAATAAAAGTACTCAGATAAAAATAAATATGAGCCCGATAAATGATAAAAAAAAATGATTACGAGTATGGAAGCTTCCGAAAGGGGACAAAGTGGAAAGTCTGCTGGTGTGGCCTTTTTAGGAACCTATATTTTTAATCCCGTTATTTGAAAAGATAAATTAAATACGTAGATAAAAAAAAAATAGCGTAAATAACATGTAAATAAATGGATAAATGATAAAAATAACTAAATACGAGCACGGAATCTTATGACAAGGGACGGGGAGGAAAATCTGCTGGTGCTGCCTCTTTAGGAATTTATGCCGCACTTTTATTTAAATTATTTATGAAGTGTGTCAGGTGGGGCGCTGGAGGGGATGGGGACTGGAGGGGAAGGGGTGGGGGAGTTGGGTCAGAGGGGAAGGAATGGGAGAGCTAGGTGAGAGGGAAAGGGATGGGGAAGCTGGGTGAGAGAGGAAGGGATGGGGGAGCTGGGTGAGAGGGGAAGGGATGGGGAAAGTTGGGTGAGAGGGAAAGGGATGAGGGAGTTGGGTGAGAGGGGAAAGGGATGGAGGAGATGCGTGAGAGGGGAAGGGATGGGGGAGATGCGTGAGAGGGGAAAGGGATGGGGGAGATGCGTGAGAGGGGAAGGGATGGGGGAGATGCGTGAGAGGGGAAGGGATGGGGGAGATGGGGGAGAGGGGAAGGGATGGGGGAGATGGGTGAGAGGGGAAGGGATGGGGGAGATGGGTGAGAGGGGAAGGGATGGGAGAGATGGGTGAGAGGGGAAGGAATATTGTGGGGTGAAGAGGGGTGGAGTGGGGTAGGGTCTTGTGGGGTGGGGTGGGGTGGGGTGGGGTGGGGTGGGACGGGGTGGGGTGAGGTGGGGTGGGGTGGGACGGGGTGGGGTGGGGTGGGGTCGGGTCTTGTTGGGCGGGGCGGGGCGGGGCGGGGTGGGGCTGGGTGGGACGAGTCAGGGAGGCAACGGGGCGGCGCTATAAGACAGGAACATTTTATCGGCAGTATTTTCAGGATACATGAAATATTCCACGGGCGAGGCTGGCAATATCTTAGAGAGAGAGAGAGAGAGAGAGAGAGAGAGAGAGAGAGAGAGAGAGAGAGAGAGAGAGAGACCTTACTCTCTACATTAAAACAGGACAGGAAAGCAAATGGCTCTCCTCCACCCTCCAGATCCTCCGGCAATCGGGCGTATGGAAATTTTTGTAGTGATAAAATGGGGGAGAGAAGAATTAAGTGGGAGTGGAGGGAAGAGAAGAGAGTGAGGGGGAGTGGAGAGGAGAGGGAAGAGTGAGAGAAACAGGAGAGGAGTGAGAAAAATGGGTGGGAGTGGAAGGGAGAACAAAAAGTGAAGGGGGAGTGGAGAGGAGAGGGAAAAGTGAGAGACAGGAAGGGAGGGGGAGAAGCGAAAGAGATTAGAGGAAAGAGGAAGAATGAGGAAAAGAGGGGTAGATGCAAGAGTGAAGGGGAGAGGGAAGAGTGAAGGGGGAAGTGAAGGGTGGAGGGAGGGGAGTGGGATAGAGAAGGAAGAGGGTAGAGAGGTGGAGGGAGTTTTGTAAGGGAGGATGCTGTTTGGTGGAGAGATCGTTCCTGAGTAGGGACAGAAACGCCTAGAGGTCGTCTCGTCGAGACCATTCATCACAGGATACGGCGTTAGGCAAAAGATAAGTAGATAGACAGACAGACTGATGGATAGACAGATAGATAGATCGAAAGACTGAAAGAGAAAGATACTCGTAGATGGACAGACAGATAAACAGATGGATAGATAGATAGTCAAGTAGAAAGACACACAGTAGATGGACAGACAGACAGACAGATAGATACAAAGACAGATAGACAGATTGAATGAGGAAGATAGCTGGACAGACAGACAGACAGGCAGACTGACAAAGACAGACAGATGGATGGATAGATAATCAGAAAGACATGATGAGACCGGGATTAGGAGAGAAGAGGAAGGGGGACAAGGAAGAAGGGTAAGATAAAGGAGATGTAAGAGGACCAGGAAACATGAGGAAGATGAGAGGTGGGCGAGTGAGAAGGGAGGGAAGTGAGCATGTAAGAGGGAGGAAAAATGGAATGGGGAAGGGGAGGAGAGAAAGGGGAAATAAGAGTAGAAGAGAGAGAGAGAGAGAGAGAGAGAGAGAGAGAGAGAGAGAGAGAGAGAGAGAGAGAGGGGGCTCAGAATAAGAAAAACAGCATATATATATATATATATATATATATATATATATATATATATATATATATTAAAATAAGGGAAGAAACGCAGAGGAGCTGGGTAGGAGAGGGGGTAGGCGTTTGAATGATTAAGGCATGAACTGTGACCTGGAGAGCAACGGAAGGGATGGAAAGGCAAGGGTATGGGAAGAGAAAAGAAAAAGTACAAACATGGAAATACGGAAAGGAAAGGGATGGTCAAGAGGAAATAAAAGGAAGGAAAATAAAGCCTGGAAATAAGAAGTCCGTGTACTGAAACTGAAGAGACCATGGAAGAAAAATGAAATGGGTTAGAAAAAGAGAGCAGGACTGAGACGGTGAAGGGAATGTTAATTTAATGCAATATGACAGAACTAAAGGCTGAAAACTTGTACAATACTGACCTATCAAAAGAAAACAAAACAAAATAGAGCCATAAGTAAAGATTCGTTCACTTCGACATGGCTGGTCACATTGATTTAAAAGACTGGAGGTCACTGTCAGGGGAATGGATAGGCCGTGGAACACAAAAATGAAGGTGGGCAGTTTTTTGCATGAAGGTACTGTCAGTCCTTCATGCACACAACTGGTCAGTGGGATTAAAGTGGAGAGGAGAAGGAGAAGGGAAATGAAACAGGGAGGAAAAGAAGAATGGAGCTGAAACAAAGAAGAAACGGAAAGGGACTGAGGCATGGAAGAGAAAGAAATCGAAACGGAAAAGTTAAGGAAAAGGAAGTTCCGACAGGGAAGACAAGGAGAAGTGGTTGAAGCAGGAGAGAGGAGAGGGACAAAAACTAGGGAAGAGAGGGTTGAGGGACAGAAACGGGGAAGAGAAGGAAAAGAGGCTGAAACAGAGGAGAGAAGGAGAAGGGGACTGAAACAGAGGAGAGAAGGGGACTGAAACAGTGGAGAGATGAAGGGGAATGAAACACAGGAGAGAAGGAGAAGGAGACTGAAACAAGAAAGGAGAAGAGGCTGAAACAGGGAATCTATCTATACACCTTGGCTGCTTCCCCCCAGTAAAGGGAGATAGCCGAGACAGGACGACTCTCTCCAAATTTACTCATCCACACACACACATTTTCTCGTATCTTAGCCCCAAGGAGAGAAAGGACATCCTCACCGCACCACACCGCACGAGGGTCAACTGCGCAGTGTAATCAGCGACATCCGCAGCAGGGCCCGACAGCAAAGCTGGTTTACCCCTGCCACAACATAATGGACCCATCTCCTTAACCACACCTGACCTGATCAGCTGATCAGACCAAATAAGGGAGAATATCCCCTCGGGGTCGTCACCATTTATTCATTCACAATTTCTCTCCAGCCATCCCTATCATGCGCAGCCACTCTTCCTTGCTCAACAGACATCCCTCTGGCATCTAACGCTCTCTTCACACTGGCCATCCATCCTATTCATAGTCTTCCTGTCAGCCTTACACCTCTCACACCCGATCCAGTTATCTTTTTCACCAATCGCTCTTCATTCATTCTCTCCATATGCAACACTCCCTGCTCAGCTCGATCAGCCATCTCCCGCATAACTCCAGTTCTTCGCACTTCGTCAATTTTCACTCGATCCATACGCGTCACTCCACACATACTCCTCAGACGCCTCATTTCCATTACATTTAATCTATTCCTCTCTGCTACGCCCATATTCCATGTTTCAGCTCCATACAACGCAGTCGGTACCACTACACCCTCATACAGCCTTCTCGTTACATTCATTCTAAGCGAACGACATCTAAACATTTTCTTCATTCCTCCCAGCACCTTTCCTACTTCATTAATTCTAATCTTCACCTCTACATATTTTCTTCCATCCACAGCAACATGTTACCCTAAATACTTAAAATACTCTACCTCCTCAAGCAACTCACCATTCAAACTACATTCATCCTGCAACCATCTAGGGAAGAGAATGAGAACTGCGATGAAGTGGCGAAAAGTAAAACAAGGAATTTGAAAAGGGGAAGAGGGAAAAAAAAAAAAAAAAAAGAGGCTGAAACAGGAAGACAGGGCTTAAATCCGACGACAATGAAATGGGAGTGAAACTGGGACGAGAATGAGAAAGCAACTGAAACAAGGAAAAGGAGGAGAAGGGATTACAAGGGGAGAGAGGAGAGTTGGAATGAAAAAAGGAAAGGGACGAGGTGTAAGCCAGACAATCCAGACAATGAGAGTTAAAATATTGTAAGCAGAACTGATGCTGGGAAGAAGATAAGAGAAAGGTAGAGGAAGGAGATAAGAAAGGGAAAGGAGGATACGAGAAGATGAGAATAGGGGCAGAACCTAAGGAGAGAGAACAAGGACAGAAGATAACAAGGAAAGAAATGCGAGGGGAAGACTGAAGGAGGGATTCAAGGAAGGATGGAAGGAGGAAGGCGGAAGTGAGGCGATCACAAGATATTGACGAAGGAAGGGGGAAGGGCACTTGTGGAGGAGGAAGAGGAGGAGGTAAGATTTATAGGTAAGAGAGAGGTATCAGAGGGAGGTGTCTGAGGGGAGGGATTGGAGGGAAATTGGGGCATAAAATGAGGAAGGGATCAGGGATGGGGAGATGTAGGAGATTGGTGATGCGCTGGGGGGTGATTGAGAGCAGGTGGGTGAGGGATGGGGGACGTGGGATAAGGGATGGGAGTTGAGCGTACCCAAAACGTATGTATGTGGTTGACGGAACTGAGTTAATAGCAGTTTAATTCCCCGCACACGGACTTAAGGATGAACCAGTAGATATTATGGTGTATTATGACCTTCAATTTTTGCACAAATGATTGATCATAGTAGATGTCGCGATGCATGATTTCTTTTATATTAATTCTGTGACAAATACGCTGTGCTCAGTCCGAAGTATGCCAGGTTAGATGCCATGGGTGTGAAAGTTAGGTTCGAGGAATGTGGCTGCATGTTAGGTTTAGTTAAATTATTTTTTCGGTAAAACATCGTTTTATGCCAGTTTCTTAACTGGCAAGAAAACTATTTTTCCTTGATTTTCCGTCTGTTTTGTTCGCATCTGAGAATGTAAACTGCCATGGCAGAAATAATGTACCACATTTTTTCTAACATAATCGCTTGTATACACAATAAATGATATTCATATCTGAACAGAATACACTGCAAAGCACCTGAAAATGTGTCCTCTACTCAAGTCGAAGCGGGAACTACGAATGAAATTTTACTTGGTAAACCTTCCGTGTGTGTGTGTGTGTGTGTGTGTGTGTGTGTGTGTGTGTGTGTGTGTGTGTGTGTGTGTGTGTGTGTGTGTGTGTGTGTGTGTGTGTGTGTGTAAGAATATTCTGTTGGAGCCAAGGGTGGGGTGTGTATGTGGGGGTGCATACGCTGAAATGGCATGTGTATGAACTAGGTAGTGTACATTCGCTCTTGGATTGGATGTAAACTTGTGGTAACATACGAAAAGACACACCACTACATCCCTGCTGCTGCCCTCCCCCATGTCCCTTCCTTCAGTACATCCCCAGCCACCTTGTCCCTCCCTTCAGGAACAGGAGGGAAGAGAGAAGGAAAGGAGAGACAAAAGCAGGCGGGGAGAGAGAGGGACAGGAAGGATGAAAGAGAGGCAGGGCAGAAGAGAGGAGGACAGGAGGGAAAAGGGAGGGGAAAGGAAGGGAGAGACAGAGGCACGAGGGGTGAGAGATTGACAGGAGGGAAGAGAGAGAGAGGGACAGGAAGGGAGAGACAGAGGCACGAGGAGAGAGAGATGGACAGGAGGGAAGAGGGAGGGAAGAAAGAGAGAGACAGAAGGAAAGAGGGAGGGAGAAAGAGAGACAGAAGGGAGGAGGGAGGGAAGAGAGAGAGGGAGAGGAGGGAAAAGAGAGGGAGGGACACGAGGGAAGGGGTAGAGAAGGGAGGAAGAGACAGCGGCAGGTGAGGAGAGAAATGGACAGGACGGAAGAGAGAGAGGGACACGAGGGAAGAGAGAGATGGTTGGGGGAGAAAGAGAGAGGGGCAGGAGGGAGAGAAGAGAGAGAGAGGCAGGGAAAGGAGGGAAGAGAGGAGGACAGGAGAGGGGCAGGACAGAAGAGAGGGGGACAGGAGGAAAGAAGGAGGGAATGGAAAGGACAGACAGAGGCACGAGGGGAGAGAGAGGGACAGGAGGGAAGAGGGAAGAAAGAGCGAGAGATAGAACAAGAGGGAAGAGGGAGGGAAATGAGAGAGGGGGATATGAAGAGGGAAGGACAGGAGAGAGAGAGAGAGAGAGAGAGAGAGAGAGAGAGAGAGAGAGAGAGAGAGAGAGAGACAGGAGGTGAGGGTTGAGGTAAGTTACAATGGGGCTTAGGTGAGGGTGACAGGTGTGATTGGATCCGTTATTATTGCTGTGGAATTTCGTACAGGTGTTGTTGCTTGAGTGATGATGATTGCACTGGGGTGGTGCGGTGGTGGTGATGGTGGTGTGATGGACAGCGTAGTGTGGTGGAGTGTGGAGGTGTAATAGGATATGGTGGTGTTGTGAGGACAGTGTAGCGGTGTGGTTGTGCGGTAATGGTGTGATGTAATGGTGGTAGTATGGTGATGTATTGTTGTGGCGATGTTGTGAAGGTGTTATGATGGTGTTTTGGTGTGGTGACGGTGTAGAGGTGTGATGTGGTGGTGGTGTGGTGTGATGTGGTGGTGGTGTGGTGTGGTGTGGTGATGGTGTAGAGGTGTGATGTGGTGGTGGTGTGGTGTGGTGTGGTGTGGTGATGGTGTAGAGGTGTGATGTGGTGGTGGTGTGGTGTGGTGTGGTGATGGTGTAGAGGTGTGATGTGGTGGTGGTGTGGTTTGGTGATGGTGTAGTGGTGTGTTGTGGTGGTGTTGTGTAGGCGGACCCAGTGATGCGGTGTAGTTTTGTGGTATTCTTAGGGGGGTCGTGTAGTGACCAGGGTGGTGTGGTGTGGTGTGGTGTGGTGTGGTGTGGTGTGGTGTGGTGTGGTGACAATGATGGTGTTGGGGTCATGGTGGTGTGTTTGTGCTGCTGTTTGAGTGATGATGATTGTGCTGGTGCTGCAATCTGAGTCGTGATGAGTATGTTGGTGTGGTGGTGATGTGGTGGTGGTGGTGTAGCAGTGTGGTCGTGGTGTTTTATTTTGGTGTTCTTGTTGTTTGAGTGATTACTGTGGTGGTGTGGTGGTGTTTTAATAATGTGGTGGTGGTGTTGTGGTGATGCTAGTTGAATGATGATGACTGCTAATATGTTGTCGTTGTTGTTGGTATGGTGTTGCTGTTTGCGTTGTTGTTGTTGTGATGGTAGCGGTGGTATGGAAGGGCAATGGTGGTGTTATGGTAATACCTGATACACATACATAACGTGAGTGTCTGTGTGTCTGTCTATCTGAAGAAAATAACTCAAGACGGTTTTTATCCAATTTTAACTAAACAGTGGAAATGTTGAAGGTCAGCCAAAGGGTTGACCTATTCCTTTCGAGAACAACAGGTTAAAACTCAAGGTCACAAGATAAGGTAAACTTCTGATTTTGTTGAAACTTGGTGAAAGGGTTGGGGTGAAGCAAGAACGAAGGCATTTCAAAACAATCAATCAAAGCTCAATGTTGCTGGACAGACTCAAAGTTCGACCCGTATGTTTCTGTGGATAAATAAAATAACAAACAGTTTTGATACGATTTATACCAAACTTGATGGAAGTGTTGAGGGTCACCGAAAGAGTTGACCTCGTTTTTCAGAATAATAGGTAAAGGGTCAAGGTCACATGGCAATGTCAACTCAAAGTCTTTTTATTCGATTTAGACCAAACTGTGCATAAGGGCTCAAAGTAAGACAAGGATTGATGAGATCTGACTGAGAAAAATACTTAAAAATTTAAGGTCACAGGGAAGGGCCAGATATGTAGGTAACATGACAAGATCATCTTAACAGCTTTGATCCGAATTTGACTAAACTTGGTGGAAGAGAAGGGCTCAGGTTATGGAAGAACGGCGGGATTCGATTATAAGAACAAGCAGTCAATGGTCAAAGTCACATGGCAAGGTGAAAGTTCGCCTCGTGCGTGGCAGTGTGTGCATAATAAATGGAACAACTTTACTTCATGCTTACCAAACTTTGTTGAAGAGCTGAGGGGACAGCCAAGGGGATTAACTATTGCTTTTGAGAACAATAGATCAAAGGTCATAATGTCATAGCAAGTTGAACTTAAGTAGCTTTTATACGATTTAGACCAAAGGTTATGGGAGGGTTTAATGGTAAAGCAAGAATGAAGTTATTCGACTGAGAACAATAAGTCTAAGGTCAAGGTCAAAGTCAGATATTTGGTCCTTTGACTAATTGTAGGGAGCTGGTGTTGCACTCTGAGTGCGCCTTCTAATTTTTTTTTAATTTCAGCTGGATTCCGAACTGCAAAGTCTTTTGCGTCATTACGGTCAGGAACCCTGACCAGTCACCTGATTCAACAGCAATCGCAACGTGTGTGGAATAGCGGTGGATTTCACAAACATGTTTACCATCGATTCCATTCCGTGTGTTGGATCTGTTTTGCAGGAAAAACTAGAAACACGAGAAGATTCTATATTTTCCTTGTCTAATCTGCAAAAAACAAATCAGAGTTGTGACTGGGAACTGATCTGAAGTTAGTCTGTGAATTCCCGGCATGAGTTATTCTGTCGACTGCCAAGTTACAAAATGGATGCAGTCAACTTTATATTCACGGCCAAACATACTTCGTTCTCCCAGCTATCTCCATCGTCAGTTATTTTGCTTTCAAGTCGTCCATATCTCGCTTTGTCACGTATTCACGACCCCTTAAAATTAACAACAACAACAACAACAACAACAGGGACAGGGACAGGACCAGGTAAGTAAAAACGCAGAAGTATCGATGCTGGGTAACATGAACCACGCCTCCACCTACATATCGTAAAAGCCCCGGAAATGCTCTGCTCCATCTCGCACGTCAGATGATCCACCCAAAGTACACTTCAAAACAGCATTCATCTTTTTGTTTTGTGGGGGGAATTTTGAAACGTTTATATTCTCATTCAATACAGAGCTGAACAGGTGGAACTGATTACGTGAGAAGGCTCAAATTCCGGTTTCAAAAATAAATATATACCTTTAATCCAATGACGTATTCTATATTTCATTCTAGCTCCTTCCATACGATTTTGAGTGGCTTTAGGGGAAACCTTTTGTATGTGAAGACTTTATCTACCATTTCCGATGTGGGGAGTGTTTCGTAAGCTGAATAAAATCGTATGGATATAACAAGAACAATAGTAGAAGACGATGTTTTGTTGAAAGAAGAGTCGCATTTCCACATTCTCTCTCTCTCTCCACCATATTCCCCTCATCTTTCACCGCCACTAACCACCATTCAACCTCCCCTTGCCTTCCTTTTTATTTCTCTTCCCTCTCCTCCCTTTTATGCCTCTCTCTTTTTATCTCCCCCTGTCCCTCCCTCTCATCCTTCATCCCCTCACCTCTTTCAACCCCTCTTTCCCTCTCCCCTTCACCCCCCCCATAGCCCAAACCCCCTTCCTCCCCCACCCCACACTCTCGCCCGGGTCTTTGTGGCGGCAGGGCGGGGAGAATTTGGTTATTTGGGTTACATTTTCCCCATTGTTGACGGGGAATTTAATCTCGCGTTGGTGTTGCCCCTCCTCCCCCTTTCCCTCCCTTCCCCTCTCCCCTCTCACTCCACGGCCCTCTCTCTCCCCTCCCCATCCACTTTCTCCTGCCCCTATCCCTCCTTTCCCCTCCCCCTCCCCTCGCTTTATTCCAGCCCTCCTCTTTCTTGTTCCTCCACACCCCCCCTATCCCTCCTCCTTGCCTCTCCCCAGCACCTCTCTCTTTTCACGTCCTTCTCCACCTCCCTCTCAGGCTCCTATGGATTTCCCACCTCTTACCCTCCCCCAGCCTCACTTCCTCCCTCCTTCCCTTCCTTTTCCTCCTCCTCCTTCCTCAGCCCATCTCAAGCTCTGATATATACTACCCACCCATCCTTCCCTTTCCCTTTTCTTCCTCTTCCTTTACTCCTTTCTCCCACCACCCTGTCCCTCTTGCCCCGTTCCTCTCCTCTCCCCAAACTCATCTCCTTAGGCTGTGATGAATTCTACCTTGCTCTTTCATCGCCCTTTCCCTTTCTCACCCTTCTCCTTCTCTTCCTCCTCCCTCTACTTATCCTTCCTTCTCTCAAACTTCCCCAGCCTCCCCTTCCCCCTCAGGCTCTGATGGATTGTTCCCCCCCTCCTTCCCTTTCACCCCCTCAATTCCCTCCTTTCTTCCCTCCTCTTCCCCTTCCCCTCCCCCCGTTGCGTCGCCCCACTCCCTCCCTTTGCCCCTCCCCTTTCAGGCTCCGATGGATTCTCCCACTCATTTCTCTCCCCTCTCGCACCCTCTCTCTCTCGAGCTGTGATAAATCCTCCCCATTTATTACCCCCTCCTCAACTCCTCCAGTCTGTCTTTCTGTCCGTCCGTCCGTCTGTCTGTCTGTCTGTCTGTCTCTCTCTCTCTCTCTCTCTCTCTCTCTCTCTCTCTCGAGCTGTGATAGATCCTCCCCGTTTATTACCCTCCCCTCTCTCCCGTGTGTTTTGTCCCTGTTAACTTCGTACTCTCAGTTCATTTTTTTTTTTTTTTTCCTAGTTCACTATTTTGTTCTGCCGTCGCCCCAGCTTTGCCTCTCGATCCTGCACTCCTGTTCACAACTTTCCTCACACGTTATCATCATTATCATCATCATCATTAACTTCTTCCCAGTAATACGTGAGGTGCACAAAACTTATAATAGCATCAGAAAAGCACAAACATGGAACTATCAACAAAGTGCTCAGAAAAAATGGGCCACGCTTCTTTTTAGTGTTTTAAAACCCTCGAAATTCTTTGTTCCATCTCACAGTCAACACAATCCACATAAAATTCCCTGGTTCTTCTGTAATAACTCCTCACATTCTTCTCTGTTCTCCCTTTATATATCACTTCTCACTCTCTCCTACTAGCAAATTTTGCTTGTTATTTCTCATCAATATTCACCCTTCATATGTACACAATAAAAAAAGAACATTACAATTCCAGCAATGAAAAAAGAGAACGACCAAGAATATCAGTTAATGGTTCCATGAGGTCTTCCTTTATGAAAATATATACGTCATTGGCATATCCGGTATATTCATTAATTCTTCAATGCATAATTCTACAGTACTTTTATCTGCCATGTCGCACACACTGACCCTACCAGCCTTCCTGATACTTACAAACAGGTCTGTGTGGAATTCATCAGACTCCCCTGGAACGATATTTCTTTTTTTACTCAGTATGTCCCTACTCACTCCCTCACATATTTTCCCTTACACCCACTCTCCTACACACACTGTTATTCATGCTTATGATCTCTATTATATTCCTTTTTACTCTGCTACTCACTTTCATCACTTTCTTGCACTCCCTTCTGTACACTAAGATTCAACTCTCATGTGCCCTCATACTCTGATGTCGCCATCTCCTACCTATCTACCTACCTACACACACACACACACACACACACACACACACACACACACACACACACACACACACACACACACACACACACACACACACACACTCACACACAAATCGTTTCATTCTACTTTCTCATAGTCTCATTACTCCTAGTTCTCACATAACTTAGTCATCCCTCTCGTGCTGTCTTCATCTACCCTCATGCCACATTTTAGTATCTCTTCTTACATGTTCTTACCCTTTGCGCCTTCCCTTAACTTACATTCTACCGTCATACCACATTTTGCTCTCTCTCTCTCTCTCTCTCTCTCTCTCTCTTACATCCATACCTTGTTAATAAAACCTGTTCATAGCCCATTAGTGCCACAACCATTGCCATTGTTTGCATACCATACTGATAACACCTAAATATCTTCCTGCACCCACTGACCTGATATTTTCAACCCACAGGTGAGTCAGTGATGTTACCTTACCTGCTTCACCTCCACGCGTCTTCAGCACAGGTCAGTGTGTGTGTGTGTGTGTGTGTGTGTGTGTGTGTGTGTGTGTGTGTGTGTGTGTGTGTGTGTGTGTGTGTGTGTGTGTGTGTGTGTGTGTGTGTGTGAGAGAGAGAGAGAGAGAGAGAGAGAGAGAGAGAGAGAGAGAGAGAATTTTGAGTCGAGTCTGGGCGTCCAGTATGCCAGGCATCTTTACATGTCGCCACTACCCCACTCATACCCACCGCCCATCCTGAAATATGCCACGGCTGTCTCATTTAGGATTTGTGTAATGATAGTTTTTTTTTTTTTTTTTTTTTTTTTTTTTTTTTTTTTGAGATGTCGGTGGATACTGTGGATGATTCAGTTAAGTCTACTACGATTTTCTTATAATTAAACTGTTTGTTGCTCCCGCCCAAAATATCCAAGGCCAAGAAGTTGATATCTTCCTTCCTAACCTCCTCCTCCTCCTCCTCGTCTTCTTCCTCTTCCTCCTCCTCCTCCTGTCCTCTTTCCTTCTCTCTCCTTCTCCTCCTCCTCCTCACCATGCTGCATTCCTTCCTTCCTCTCCCCCTCCTCTTCCTGTTTATCTTTCCTTTCTTATTATCACCCGCCTAGCGACGCGATAATGTAACCGCCTACGTCTTTTTGTTTGTGTATATGTCAGTGTGTATCTGGCTGTTCCCCAAATATCTTAAAATTAAGTGAGCAAACTGTATCCAAACTCTGTGGGCAGCATTCTGGGATAATGGCTTATTTGTAAAAAATCTGGCGAAGATGCGATGATATGCCTCCGATTGTCAGAGGATTTTGCGAGAAAATACACCATCCGATTTTTTCTTTTCGCTTGCCATTATTCACCATTCTCTATCATACCCTTAACGATGAGACGGCTATTTAAAGGGCAATTATTAGAAATTTTTCGGTGGCCTGCTATACTCAATGACTTTCATCAGAATAATAACCCTGGCTCAAGGCATCTCAATGCTAGCAAGATATTTAACTTATTAGGAGTAAACTGCGAAGTCCTAAGAATTTGTCATATTTGGCGAAGCTGCGATGACATCCTCCAACTGCCAGAGGATTACTGATCTACCAGTAGTTTTTTTCCTTTCTTGTGATGGCGGGCGATACATACTCGCGGGCGAATGTTTTAGCTTTTTTTTTTCTTGTTTCCCCTCCCCCTCCTCCACTTCCTAATCCTCCTTCCTGTGTTTGCAATCTCTCCCCCTGATCCTGCCCCTCATTCTTTCTTCCTCCACCTCCTCATCATAAACATCTTCGTTTTCCACTTCCCTCCTCCTCCCTCTCCTCCATTCTTCTTCCCCTTCCCATCTCCCTCCTCCTCCTCCTCCTGTACTTCTCCCTGACCTCCACTCTCTCCTACTCTCCCGGAAAGCTTTTTATTGTCCATTCACCCCGTACTCTGCTACCCGCTTGAAAAATGCCCTGCAGAGAAATTTTTACTGGGCAGTCACATTTTAGTGCCGTCCCCCCATAAATTTTTTCCCTGACTTTCGTTTTCTACCATTCTACATTTTTGTTTCTCGCTCTTCGTTTTCTTTTCCTCTTTTTATTTTGTGTTTCTTTTACTGTTCAGTTTGTATGTGTGTGTGTGTGTGTGTGTGTGTGTGTGTGTGTGTGTGTTTCTGCCATGAATCGTTTTCTTCCATTCTACATTTTTTCTCGCTCTTCGTTTTCTTTTCAGCCGTTTTTATTTTATTTTCGCATCTAGTTTTATATTCCTTTTACTGCTCCCCCCCCCCTTTTTTTTTTAATTTCAAGATGTACCTTTACACCCGCCTATACGAAGCAACTGCGGGTTTTATGTTTTGATCGGCGTATATGAATGTGTGTGTGTGTGTGTGTGTGTGTGTGTGTGTGTGTGTGTGTGTGTGTGTGTGTGTGTGTGTGTGTGTGTGAATAAAGCAACTTAAAGTTTTCCAATTTTAGCCAAATTTGGTGGACGGGTTTAGGGTTACCCGATAAAGAAATCTATTGTTTTCGATACAATAGATCAAATGTCAAGATCACAGAGCTAGTCAAATGCTGACTCAGCAAAATCAGCTTAACAGTTTTTATCCTATTTTGGCCAAACTTGGGGGAAGGGATGAGTGCAAAGCAAGAATGAAGTCCCTCAGATTTGAGGACAGTCTTACAGGGCAGCGCTGAACTTCGACCCGTGTCTGTGGGTGTTAATAACTCAAAGAGGTTTGATCCAATTTTAAGCGGCCTTAGGCTAACTTAAACAGTTTCATCCGTTTTAGATCAACTTTCTGGAAGGGCTGAGGATAAGGTATGAATACAAGGATTACATTTTGTGAACAATCAGTTAAAGTACAAGGTCACATGAAAAGGCCAAAACCCAAGGTCAGAGGGCAATGTAAAATCAAACTGGTTTGATCTAATTTGAACTAGAGTTGGCAGAAATATTAATGGTCAGGCAAGACGGGACTAAGCTTTGAAAACAATCAATCAATGGTTAAGGTCTCAAGGTCACAAGGTAACATAAATTTTGACCCATGTGTCTGTGTCAACAAAATAGCTAAAAAAAAAATTATCTGATTTACATCAAACTTGGTGGATGAGTTAAGGATCACCATAGAATCAGACCTATTGTTTTGAGACCAATAGATTAAAGGTCAGGGTCACATGGAGAGTCAACTTAAACACTTTATTCGTTGTAAGGTAAATTTTGTGGGGAGGTTCACGTTCAAACAAGGTCTGAAACATATATATATATATATATATATATATATATATATATATATATATATATATATATATATATATATATGAATCGGTAGAGAGGCGGCTTGCAGTCCTAATGGACCCAGGATCGAATCTCGGCTGGGGCAGGGAACAGTTTAAGGATTTGAATTTCCTAAAAGCAGACTTTCCTGATCTACCAGATGACCCGCCGACATGTCGTAAAAGTACCCCCGCTAATACCAATACACCAGTCCTGTATGAGACAGCCCTAGCATGTATTCAATATGGACGGTGGGTGTTAGCGCCGAAGTGGTGACATGTGGAGGTGTAGGACTACTGGGCCTTGGGATAGGCAACTGCCCCCAAGAAATAGGCCCTGAGCCTTTGCCCAGAGTCGGACACATAATATATATATATATATATATATATATATATATATATATATATATATATATATATATATATCGAGAAGTATCAGTCAAAGGCCAACGCCATACGGAAAGACCACATCAAGATCACTCGGTAAAAATTCTGAAAGGTGTTTTATTGGAACCAGTTTGTGGAAGTGTTATGGATCAGGCAAGACTGGAGTGATTCGATTTTGAGAGTAATCTGTCGAAGGTTAAGACCACAGAGCAAAGTCAAATATTCGGCCCTTAGACCAGCTGATGGACGCGGGTGTTGCATTCTGAGAATTCCTCCTTGTCTCTTACTTTTTCTTTCGCTGTTCCTTACCATTCCCCCCCCCTCTCTCTCTCTCTCTCGTACTTCAGCTCGGAAAAAGAGACGAGTTCAGGTAAGACCCAAGTTGTGTGTCGAAACTAATCAGCCTAATGTCAGGTGGGCAGAAGAGAAAATGAGAAGGTATAAAAAAACAGAGAGAGAGAGAGAGAGAGAGAGAGAGAGACCCGTACAGTTGTTTGAATTCATTGATACATACTTAATCATTTTTCGTAACGTTCTCTCCTGTTTTTTCTCTTATTCTCGACCTCTCATATCCCCCACTTTCATTAATTGATTCACCCATATCCTAATTTCTGGATCTCTCGTGTCTTGCTATTGGTTCAGCTTCTGGAAGGTATAACGACCATAAATAGGGATACGTTAATTCTTACGCTAATCGTAAGAAACTTTGTCCTCGTCCTCCTCCTCCGCAGCATCATCATCATCATCATCATCATCATCATCATCATCATCATCATCATCATCATCATCATCATTGTC
>NC_136978.1:16380039-16407539 GCF_032717465.1 Coenobita brevimanus
TGAACCGCCTGCTTAGTTGTCCCTTTTAACTGCAGCATTCTCTGTGATAAGCAAGGGAAGGTTGACTGCATCCGTACCCATGGCGAGAAAACCTGGATCGCCAGTGCTGTCAATGGCTTTGTCACTCTCCTAGGTCGTCCTTTCATCTTCGGGGCCCAGCACGTCCTCGACCCCATTCCAAGTGTACTTCCCAGGCCCAGTCCAGGTCTCCTATGGAAAATACCGGTACATCAGCGTACTTCACGAACAGCCTTTTCAGTTGCTCCATCCGTGGCTTCTCCAGACACTGGGCATTCATGGCAAAGTGGTCAGGTGGTTCTTCCTGGAGATCTTCTTACATGCATTGCCTTGTGGCCCCTGATTGACTTCTTAGCACAACCTCACAACTGCACTGATGCACCTTCTTAGGACGAAGTGAGAAGTTGAATATGATGATGGGTTCTTCTACTGAAGGGTCAACCAAGGTGCTGTCTTCCATCACTCCCTCTCCTGTCATGCCATGGCTCCTGTGCTCCACCAATCCCAGGGCAGAATGCAGTGTGCCACTGATCTTCCAGGGCAGCAGTATTTCTGACACAGGGGGGATAAGTGTAGTCCATCTGGTCGTCACTAGTGGACTTCTACGCTCCACGGCCCTCAGTGGGACTGTCCTTCCGCCTAGCTGCATTTGCATCAAATGGAAGTCAAGAAGGAAGTGGCAAGATACCAGGCAGTCGAAGTCCAGGATTTAGGGGTCCCTGATTTCAACACACGGCGGGGGTTTCCTCCTTTCCTCCCAGTGTCATCTCAACACTCACCAGTCCCTCAAGCTCAGTGCAGCACCCTGCAACTCCACACAGTCACTGCAGTCTCTGGAGGCTGCCAATGACCCACCACATTCAACTGTACAGAAGTCCTCTGTGATCCTTTGTTGACGACCATTGGTCACGATACTCCCTCAATCTCACCATCCCCCTCCGCACACCTGTCAGTGCCACTTAAGGGGTGCACTGGGTGCTGACCCTCAACCAAACACTGTTCAAGGATTTCAGCCCTGCTAAACACTTCCTGTATTTCACTTCTCAATTGATCCTACACCATATAGGAAACTTCTTCCCGCACTTCTCTTACCTGATCGCATATTTTCTCTACCTTGCTGTACACCACCTTTTGTTGATGCTTCAGTTTCCTGGTCGCATCCTGCAGCTTCTCAAAATCCGTCTGAAACACCTAATTCCAAACTCGACTTCTTTCTTGAGATTCCTGTCATAGCTGGTGAAATTCCTGTCTCTGCCCTTTTAGCTGTTCCTCTAGTCTTGCGTGGTGTTGTTGCTGGGCTTCTTTGTACTCGTCTTGATGTGCTCTCAACACTATGAGTATATATTTTTTTGTTCTATATAACTTTTGTTCCTCTTGCTGTGCTCTCAACACTGCGAGTTTATCTGCCGGAGACATGTCCGCCATTTTGGCAGCCTGTCCAAGCGTCGCCATCTCTCAAAACATATCCTTGCTCCTGACGCCAAAATGTCACACTGTAGGGTTTGTGGATATGTCAAACATGACGCGTATACAAGCTAGGATGTTAATCAAAGGCCGCTTAACACTTCTGGGCTTTATTCCTTCCAGTCACAGCTGAGATACACTAACAAAACATTATGGCTTCTCTCTCACGCTACCTCACTCACAGTCCATCCAGTGACTCACCCTCACTGTCTGACTGGTTCTCGCTCACTAATTAACTGTCCCTACACTCTCTGTCACTGTTCGTCTGCCACTGGCTAAATGAGTGTTTGCCACTGACTAACTAACCTGGGGGTGGGACGGTCCTTTTAAATACCCCCTGACTCCATCACCAGAAGAGCAGAACATATTCTATAGCCTGGGAGGGAACTGACATTTTCTCATGCAAGAATGCACATTGCAGAGACTCGGAGGGAACTCACATTTTTCCATGCAATAATGTAACTAAATTAACCGTACATCATAACAATAATGACAGGTAAGATTGAAAAAAAAAAAAAAATCAAACAGACATGTTGAAACTTCTAGAATATTCCTCACATCTCCAGATATAAACCATTAACCTAATCTTACTAGCTAATTTTTATCATATCATCATCGGGAGAAATCTGATATGTTGCAGCCAACACCAAATTACTTTATTCTGTCTAGTCAGCCACTTGAACATGAGATTGTTAAAATTGTTGCTGTAAGTCCTCTCACGGTGGGGATTACCTGTATCATTGCATTTCAGCTAAGGCCAGACGATTTTGACACAACTGAGAATGAGCCATTGAAATCTCAGTGTTAAGTTAGTCTTGGTGTTGAGTGATACTTTTTCTTGCTATGGAATCTATCGTATTTCACAGACATACCTGTGTACCGGTATCAGTGTCTATTTTTGTATATCCTGCTTCTATTTCTTTTTGTTGTATCTGGGTCATGTTTTTTTAATTGCCATTTCTTTTTCTTGGATCATAATTTTACTTTCACGTTCAGTATAATTTTTCAGACCGTTATATGTAATTATTTTATTAGTTTTTGCAGAAAAAACTTGAAATTGTGTTGTTTCACCACTCTCTGGGTGTAATTCCACTAACATCAGAGTATCTTGACTTTCCTGAAGAGTAGTATACAGCACCAAAAGTGTTCAACACTTCACTATAATGGCGCAGTATGTTAGTATATTCTTTCTACCAAGAGGCAGTTAATGCCCGACCCTCCCAGGAGCTGGGCCTTGAACTTTGTCACTGAATTACTGAGAACCGGTAGGCCTATATCTTACGTCTGCTTGCCTGATGCCCGGCACCACACATCAGTCATATTTTGTCATAACTTTGTACTGTTCTTGTGAGTTTGTAGGTTAGCTAAGTTAAGAAATTTTGAGAATTTGTTTTATTCAACTTTTGGAAATGTAAAAAGGAGGCTGAAATCTGATGGGGTGCTTATGGAAGAGGTTTGGCACCCTTCAGTTTTTCTTTAGGAAGCACGGTTTTATAAGATGTTTAGGTTTTCAAAAATTTTAGGTTCTATAAGATTTTAATGTAAAAAATTGGGTGTTTAGCCTTTGAAATGTGTAGAGGAGGTTGAATTCTGATGACAGTTTCGGAAAAGGGTTGGCACCCTTCAGTTTTGCTCTATGACGCATTGTTTTCAAGATATTTGGGTCTTCTAAAATTTCAATCTAGTTTTGGTAAGTTATAGTTAGTTTAGGTAAGATTGGAAGGATGTGAGTTTGAGTTTTTGTGGAATAGGTCTGTTGTAATTGTGCGGGTGAATGAATGATTCATGCTAGACCCTCGTGTTTTATTTATTATTTTTATTTTTTTTATTTTTTTTTTAGCCCAAGGTCCTATCGAGGGCGTTTTAAGGCCATTTTTGGGCTGGTAAAGCGGCGTCTGGTAACTCAGTGCTTAAGGTAGGGAGGTGCCAAGCGTTGTCAGATTATCAGCTTTCTCTCTTGAATCTGATGGTAAGCTAGAATGCTTAACTGACTTTTTCCTGTACCTTATCGTATTAAACTAGCCCCTTCTTTGAGTGTTCAACAGGAAGCAGTTTGTTTGTTCTAGTTCTCAGATTAGGCGAGCATTCATTTAGTGAAAGGGTTAATGATTCCTATAATTCAACCCCTGCAGTTCGGAAAGTCTTCTGTAGCCTAAATAAGACTGCCTGGAGGTAGCAAGAACAAACGAAATGATACACCACCGGATTCCGGGGATTGAAAACCGTCACTATGAACACTTTGGCCGAGAATAGAGAACTTTAAATTTCATTTCAGCTTACGCGGTAGATTATATTCACACTCCCCTCCCCCCAAAAAACAGAACACTGCAAAAGGGTAATGTAGTTTTACTGTTGTGACAGCCTGTAATTCTGCTAACATATAGTCTGTCGTATTAATCACATGGGCACAGTATGTGTTAATTTTCTATTTCATGCCTCTAAAGTTTTTACACCGTTTTTTGGGTCATGATATTTACATTCTCCTCTCTTTTGTTATTTTTTCATTTTTTTTTTCTTGTCAACATTCTCAGGTTTCTATGACTCACTTTCAGCTGAATAAAACCTTTTCATGCTCGTTGGGTTGGAGTATTTGAGAATACGTGACCATGAAAGTTGACAGAGGGGGGACAATGAGATGATATTAATATACAGTGTGCAGTAACCAGAGTATGGGTATATTAGTGTCGGATTGTTTTCATCTGACGGAACTAGTCTCCCCAAAACGTAAATAACATGAGGTTACAGGAAATTCGATGAACTGTAGTCATGAGGTACAGACGAGTCTCTTTAGTCACCACTTAAATCGCCCCTCCCACCCAACTACACGTGGTCGTCAACGCTGAAAGAGGTTCGGGATCTTTCTCAGGTTGGAGTAAATGCGTCAGTCTGTATCGTGAGGGCTGTTTAAGTCAAAATGGTTGGGACACCTGATTCGACCTACACTGATTTGAATGGACCTGTATTCTTGCTACTGCTTGATATTTTTGTTTAGCTTAGGAAGGGTCCACTGGTAGTGAAGCAATTAATGAAGGCCATATCACACTCTTATTGTTCGGAAAGTGTTGTATCAGCTGCATAAAACAGTAAGGTGGTACCAGGAATAAAATTATTATAACACAAAAATGAAGAGGTCGACTCCTTGAATCAGGCTACATAAAGCCTCCGGTTTATTCAATTTACCTTCAGACGATTTTGTCCAACACACGAGATCCATGTTTGTTGTGATGGCGCTAGTGAAAATTATGTCTAACCCGTCAAATTCAAAACGTCTCTCCTGAGCTGAGTAAAATCGTCTGGAGACTGCTAGAATAAAAGGGAAATGTCGTCACAGTATTGGAAAGCTTGTTCTCATTCAGTGATATTTCCCTTGAGACAACTTAAATCTGCACTGAACAGAATGAATTCAAGGCGTCAGTGGCCGTGTTCTCGAGGGCGTGGAAAGTTTTATAGCACCAATTCTTTTTTTTTTTTTTTCAAGGAAGAAGGAAGCAAAGGCCAGAAGCCCGCAAACTGTTTCCTCCAAGAGAGAGAAAAAACAAACAAGATAGCAGAAAGCCAAATTTAAGATCCGTTCATTTCTAGATGTCTGGACACACTGCGTTTGAAAGACTGGAGATAACAGGCAGTAGGAAATACAGACAGAGGAAGACAGTTCCAGAGTTGACCTGCTGTATATATGATGGACTGGGAGTAACGGTTAACTCTTGCATTAGAGAGCTGCACAGAAAAGGAATGAGAGTTTGTTGCTAGAAGGTGCTACGCACACGTCGTAGTGGTGAGGGGATCCAAGAAGACACTTTAGAGAAGCAGTGACCATTGAAGTAGCGACAGAAAAGAGATAAAGATGTAACAGTGCGGCGAAGAGACAGAGGTTGAAGGGAGCCAGTAAGAGGCAGAGAGTTAATGAGACAACAAGCCTTTGATTCCACCTTGTTGAGAAGAGCTGTATCTGGGGAGCCTTCCCACACATGAGAGTTGTACTCTACACAGGGGCGAATAAAACCTGTGTATACAGTCAGCAACTGTGCAGAGGTAAAGAGGACACGGAGACTACTTAGCACACCTAATCTCTTGGAAGCAGATTTTACAAGAGGTAATATGATCTTTCTAAGATAAATCCCGAGAAAATGAAACACACAGGCTCATCTGGATGTGAACCCGGTGGACTACAGGCTAAGTTGCCCTTTTCCTTTGGTTCATCATCATCCTTACGGGGGACACGGAGGAAGTTGAGGGGACTTTGCGTAACCGGGTAGCGGTGCCGCTCAGTTATATCTGTGACACTGTGTGAAGGCGTCCCTGTCCAGCACCAGAGATCTCCCTCTTGAGATCAGTTAAATCTGCACTGATCCGGATGAATCTGAAGTGGCCTAATTAGATCTGGAATTGTATTCTCGAAAGCCTGGGAAATTTTCTAAGAGCTCGTTCTTACTAGTTTATTCCAACATGTGATGCAGCAGTAGTCGTTTGTATGTTATTGATGCAAACCTTATTATAAAGACATATATACTATAAAAGGTTAATCGTCTATATTACATTCCAGTTTACAGCCTCCAGACGGTTTATTTAGCAAGTGATGAGGTTTGGGACTGGAGCGGTCAGGTACGGCTTTCATTAATCCCTTCACTATGGACAGTCGCCACATAAATAATATTTTTCTGAATACAGCAAGAATAGTCTTCTGCGCTGATGGCAAATCGGAACTTGGAGTGACTTAAATTGACTGCTTGACTAATTCCATTTGAACTGTCACATTGGAAAGTTATGGACCACTTGGACTGCAGTTAATCTGACGGTTATGCCAGACGACGTGATAAACAGTTAAGCTCGAGACAGACAGACAGCAGACAGAGAGACAGACAATGACTGATATTAGGAAAGACATAGTTTATCCACTAAGTAATCAAACATTCATTCCCAAACGTGAGATATGTGGGCCAGAATAATAATAACCGTGAACTTATCTCTCATGCTCTGCATCTTAGAACCTGATAATAAACCATGTAAGATATTAGATAATCGCTGTAGTGGCTAATTAGAAAGCCGGAGGGAGGTGCATTAGGGAAAACGTGTTTATATACATCGTAAGACGCACATACGCGCGCGCGCACACACACACGCACGCACACACACACACACACACACACACACACACACACACACACACACACACACACACACACACACACACACACACACACGAGCCCCAAGACCATCCCATTCCCTTTGTTCCATCCTCGTGTTCCATGACTGATTTAATTAGGGACACACGGACGCTTATAAATGCGTTCCTGTGCGTCTCATTAACACTCAGGCTCCTATGACTCACTCTCAGCTGAATAAATTGTTCCCTCCCAGCTGAATAAATTGTCTGGAGCTAACTGGAAAAGAGCTAGAGCTGTCTCGAGCAAGAGAGGGTTAAATGTACTAATATAAACATTCTCAAGGTCCTATACTCACTCTTAGCAAGATAAACTAGAATAAAATACGATAAAATGAGACCATAAAAGAGTTATCCAAATCACCCTGATCAGGTATTAGTCGGGTTTATTCTTGCTAAATCCAGACGATTTTTTTCATTTAAGAAGGGCACGTCAGCAGATGAAGGGGTTACTGAAGCCCGTTACTAAATCCTCCAGTTCGAATAGTCTCGCCAGAGCCAAATAAAATCGTCTGGAGGTAGCAAGAATAGCATACAGAATTATAGCAGTGAAGGAGTTAATCCCTTGAATGATCTCTCTCGCATGCACGCACGCACGCATGCAAGACACACACACACACACACACACACACACACACTATGGAATCAAACACCCCCAGTAACAACATTCTTGGTAAATTGGCTTGTGCAGCACTCTCCTAGATGAAGCCCTAGTGAAATATCTTGTTTGATAGCTTCCATACCAGGCTTGATGTCATATACAATGATGCTTACAGTCTGTATCGACTTGTCCAAGTATTACAATTAACAATAGCACTGATTAGATTATCTGTATCATGTTAATATGTCTACCTATCAACTATCTATCTATCCGTCCATCCATTTTTCTATATATACAGTATATATATATATATATATATATATATATATATATATATATATATATACACCTATATATACAGTATGTATATATGCTTACATCAAAATTCGTTAGCACCATGACAGATAATTATATAATTAGGTTCAGAGAAACATCACTGTCCTATCGTAACAGAGGTCGCCATTTTAATTCTATTACGAACCACGAACGGAAATTTCTACTCTCAGGTTTAAATCAAAGGAAAAACAGATAAACTGACTTTTCTTACAAAATCTCTACACAGAATTCGGTTCTTCTATATAACTGACAGGTGCACAGCGGGACTGGACTCTTCACTTAGGGAGGTTTTAGTCAGGAAGCCCTAACCCACGGCCCTGCACAGTTGTTGACTTTATACACGGGTTTTATTCACTCCTGTCTAGAGCACAGCTGTCATGTGTGGGGAGGCTCCCCACACAGTTCTTCTCAACAGGATGGAGTCGGAAACTTTTCGTCTCAATCCTCTTACTGGCTCCCTTCAACCTCTGTCTCCGCCGCACTGTTGCATGATGGTCTCTTTTCTATCGCCACGTCAATGGTCACTGCTCCTCTGAACTGTCTGCTTGCATCCCTCCACCACCACGGCAGGCACGCAGCACCCGTCTTAGCAACAAACTCAGCCCTTTTCTGTCCAACTCTCTAATGCAAGAGTTAACCGTTGCTCCAGTCATTCATGTATGCAACAGGTCAACTCTGGAATTGTCTCCATCTCTGTTTTTCTTACTGCCTACGGTCTCCAGTCTTTCATACACAGTGTGTCCAGGCATCTCGAAATGAACTGATCTTGAATTTGGCTCTGCTGTCGTTTTTTTCTTGGAGGGAGCAATTTGTAGGTCCTGCCCTTTGGTTCCTTCTTTCTTGCATAAAAAAAAATACTTGCATGTATAACCAGAAATTATTTACACGCTTACATTATTAGATTTCCTTGACTAATAGCTACCTCTCCATCAACTAGTCTACCTAGTAGTAAATCCACTGAAAGTGGGTTTAGGAGTTATGATGGTGAGGAAGAAAGGGAGAGTATTAGTGGTGGCGAATGAGTTAGAGAGATGGTGGTGAGAAAAAGAGCGGTGGTAGTGAGACAGGGAGAGTAGGGTAGAAGGGAATATAGTGGTGAGTGTTAGAGTGATGGAGGGAGGGAAGGTGGTGGTGAGAAAGATGGGAGGTGGTGAGTGTGAGGGAGGAAGGGTGGTGATGTTGATGATGAGGAAGATGTGTAAGCTATCAACTTCCATGTTATGGACGGTGTGTGTGTGCGAGAGACAACAGTAAACGGTTTATTGATACTGCAGCCCTCAGACTGAAAATATAGCCTACAGCTTTGATATATGGCAAACATGATAAGCGTTGGTGAATGGTAAAATCTATGGTCATTTGATATTTATATTAATTTTAAATTTGATACTAGTTAAACGTGTGTGTGTGTGTGTTTCAGTGCGCGCGGGTGCGGTACGATATGTTTGGCGGCGCTTGCCTTGCAACGGCGCCGACGTCTCCGAATGCGTTCCTTTCACTTCGTCAAACCAATAATATTACTCAAGATTCTTTTCACGATACTAGGGTCGTAAGTGTGGGAAATCGCCAAGGGTTGCACCGAATAGGGTTAAGCCAAAATCAACATCCACATGTTTGGTTCCCAACAGATAGACTTTGCACAGTCAATCCCAGATTTTTTATTCATTTTTTTTTTTTTTTTGTACGTGTCCGATTACTGGTTTGGGTAGCAGCGTTCGCCCAAAATTGACCACACGATCAGTCCCAGATTAATGGTTGGGACAGCAACAAGTAACAAGGATCCCACTGCTACCTGGTGAGTCTCCTGGTGGCGAATAGGGGAACACCACGGATATATGAGTAATCGTCTTAAAACGCGAGGACCATGGGACCCTTTATAAATGTATAGGGCTCCACCGAATATGCTGAATAAGATGGTACAAAAATTACACCTCACCAGAAGCTACGTGACAAGGAGGTGAAATTATTTACTACAATCCCCCCAGTCATACACAATTTGTACTGGCAATGATTTATGTTCGTTCATGTTGGATTATCATATACTAAAGATCCAAACACACTGCCAGCTGTGTTTATGGGCAGTGTGCCACCGAAGGTGAGTATGCACTGTCTCGGGAAATCAGAGACCAAGACATTAAACGAACAGAAATCCATGAAAATCTACACGTACAATACAAGAGACCTCACAGAAGATCAGAAACTTGACACCTTATTGACTAAACAAGAAAACAGAAGTTAGGATATTATACCGTAGGTCTGAGTGAGATCCATAGAAAAGAAGAAAATTTAATTCAGTTCCAAGACAGCAACCACCTACTTTACTACAGAGGAAGGCAGAATGAAAGAGTTCGCGGTGCAGGATTTCTAAGTAACAGAATCTTGCAGTGAACGTTGTAAATTCAGCAGTTTATCTGACGGACTGGCATGAATTGTAATTAAGCTATGCAAAAGATACACCTTGAAAGTAATACAAGTATATGTACCCACTTCTCAATGCACACATGAAGACACAGAAACATTCTATGACAACACTTCCCAGATAATGGAACACGAATAGACGAGATATACTGTACTCATGGGAGACAGTGCAATAGTTAAAAAAAAAAAAAAAAAAAAAAAAAAGGAGATGCTTGTATGGGAAAATTTGAAATACGATTGAGGAATGACAGGTGAATTGGCGGTAAATTTTGCTGAAATGAACACATTAATTTTCTCCACATAAGAACAGGGAGAAAATGGATCTGGAGAAGCCCGAATGGGGAAACAATGAAATCGACTTCATTATAGCAGATAAGAACAACACAATCATAGATGTCTGTCATCAACAGAGTAAATATAGGACGTGCCATTAAATGGTGGGTTGCACAGCCAGATTCAGTGTTAAACGTGGAAGAAAGAAGCTGATTGAAAATATAAAGGTATAGACAAAAGTAAGCGAAACCAAAGCTTCCTTTTAGTAGGAAGAAAAGACTTCAAGCTCTAAATTATACCGAGTGTGGCATTGATGAGTTGAACGGTAGACTAACTAAAGTGTTTAGCAAATCAGCAGAGGTATCAGGGAAAGCTAATATAACAGAAGCCAGCAAGTATTCAAAACAGACCCACTAACTCGAGGTGAAAAAAAAAAAATGAATCTGAAAGAGCAGAATTAAATAAGCTCATCAAAAAGAGACAGAGAGAAGAAAAAAAGAATGAGAAACATGGATCAGATCAAAGAAACCATAAGAAAAAGGAAAAAGTCTGATACAGGTCTGAAGCAAAATGACACTAGGAAAGCAACAAAATAGGCCTATATCACTGGAAGACAAAAATGGTGAAGTCATGAAGTGGAGAGAGAGGATGATGAAGAGAGTTGAAGAATTTAACAAAGAACTGTAAGCATCAAAGGCGATCGTACCAACGGCTAACTTTTCAGCTGGTATATACAAGTGAGATACCAGATGTAACACCAGATGAACTGACGTCTTAAATATATGAAAAGAGGAAAGTCCCCGGGAGACGATGGATTAATAGCAGATTTACGGCCGGATGCAGGAGTACAAGTTCAAAACCGGCTCATCCACTTATTTACCCAATGTGTAAAGAAGAAGAAAATTCCAAAACATGGTGCAATGCAACAGTTATTTTGCTTTACAAGAAAGGCGACTCAAAAGATCTTAGTTACTGTCGACCTGTTAGCTTATTATCAGTTATTTACAAACTCTTCACTAAAGTCCTTACGAACAGAATAACAACAAATGTAGAAGGAAACCAACCTCGTGAACAGGCAGGATTGCGAAGCGGATATTCGACAACTGATCATGTACAGTACACACAATGAATCGGATAACTGAGAAAACTGCTAAATATCATAAACCCACCTGCTTAGGTTTTGTCAGTTATGAGAAGGCTTTCGACTCAGTGAAGCACATACTAATTATAAATTCATTGCGGGAACAAGGTGTAAACAAGAGCCATGTACAATTGCTCGAAAACTTTTATAACCAGAAAGCACTCACTGAACGCATACTTCCGCCAATGCCATTGGCATTAAAAAGGATCCGGATCCGCCTCAAAATTTGTTCACTTCTTCCGTGGCCCATGGCCCATCTCTCCACAAAATTTAATTGAAAATCACTGAGTACTTTTGGAGCTATCGTGTGGACAGACAGACAGACAGACAGACAGACAAACATAGATGAATACATCACCTACTCCGATTTCGCTGGCGGAGGTAATGAGGGAACCGCTACAGTTAATTTACTGCACATAAAGACTCGGAAAAAATTAAGAATGAAATAGGCGTGCTTCAGGGAGATACAGTTTCACCAAAGTTATATACCGCATGCCCTGAAAGCCTTTCCAGAAAGCCAGAATGGGAGAACAAACGGGTAATCATAGAGAAAACTTAAACCATTTTAGATCTGCTGAAGACATTGTCCTAATCTCAGAAACATCAGAGATACTGCAAAATGCTGAATGATCTAAACAAAGAAAATCTCAGTAGTGTTAAAGATGGACCAAAGGAAAACTAATGTTTATTACGAAAACACCAAAGAGCGTCAACAAGATAAATGGAGATTCCTGAGGAAGTTGAGGAGTACAGATACTTGAGACAAATTATAAACTAACAAAATACCATGATAGAGAAATAAAAAGACGCATTACAATTAGACTGAAAGCTTTCGGTAAACATAGAGACATCCTGAAAAGTAGCTTCCCAATATGTATGAAACGAAAAGTATATAATGAATGTATAATCCCAGCTCTGACGTAAGGCTGTGAGACCTGGAAACTGACAAAATCGATGGGAAATCAACTGATCCGTTCTCAAAAAGCAATGGAAAAATCTCTTTACGGGACAGGAAGAGATCAACTTGGGTAACAGAGTGGACTAAAGTCAATGACACTGCAAAAGTTATAAAAGAACAGAAATGGAGGTGGACAGGCCTTTTAGCAAAAATAAGGGATAACTGATGTAACAAGAGGCTGATTGACTGGACTCCAAGAGATTGCAAGCGTTGCAGAAAAAGGTCAGACAGGAGTTGGAGTGGCGAGACAGAGAAGTTTGCAGGCAAAACCTGGCAGAGGCTAACTCGGTCGAGGGAGAAGGTTGGGGGAGGCCTCTGTTCAGCAGTCGACTCACAGTGGCTGAAAGAACAGAGAAATACAGTAGAAGCTAAAAGTGTATGAAAGCCTTGTAGAGAAGGTGTTATGAAACCAGAGTTAAGAAAGAGAAAGAAAACAGAAATACAGTAGAACAGGATGTAGGAAAAAGGATTTACGGAACAATGAAAATGAAGGGTAATAAAAATAAAATTGACTACAGTACAAGCAAAATGTGTGGGAAAATTCTGTACAAACGTTATGAGACCGGGGAAGAGCAAGTAATAATAAGAATACATTAAGAAGTAATAGAGAGGAAAGGACAAAAAAGAAAAAGAAAAGAAACTGAGGACACATGTCAGAGGGAGCGGTGAGGGAATGATGAAACAGGAACAGGCAAGGGGGGGAAGTGAAGGATGAGGTAAGGATGGAGGGATGGGACGAACAGAGGAAGGGCTGGAGGTGGAAGGTTGGAGTTGGGCTTCACATAATTCACTGGGATGATGATGAGAGCCAGGCCAGATTAGGGAGCGAGAAGGCAAGGCAGGGAGAGACTGGAGATTAGGGAAACCTGATGCAGTGTATTTTATATATATATATATATATATATATATATATATATATATATATATATATATATATATTGTTGATTGACACTATGTAGGAATGGCTCCGACGCACCCATTTGCCTTAAACAAAACTAATCGTATCTCTCAAACAAATACTTTAAATCTCTGACGTCCTATCGAATGCTCTGAATCTTTATTTGTATCTAGCCTTGATCCTCGAGCTTTTTCTGTACATTTGTTAAAACCCAGATTTTCCAATATTTATTTCATTCTCTTCTCCTCCTCCTCCCTCTCCCTCCTCTTCTCCTCCTCCTCCTCCCTCTCCTTTGTCTCCTTTTCCGCCTTCGCCTTCGCCATTGCCTCCTCCTCCTCCTCTTTCTTCATAAATATGTCTAGTTGGGTCAGATCCGTGAGAAATACTGGCCGAAAATGTTCATACGTCATAGGTCGGGTATGGGTCAACTTGTATAGTTTTGATCCGGATTAGACCAAGAATGGTGGGTTAGTTGAGGGTTAGCAAAACGGTGGAGTGATTCAGCTTTGAGACCAGTCGGTCAAAGGTAAAAGTCACAGACCACGGTCAAAGTTTCTGCCCTTTAAGTCGAATTCGATTTCGATCAGATTTGATGGAATGGCTTAAAGTCAGTCAAAAATGGGGTGATACTACTTTAACAACAACAACTCAAAGGACAAGGTTCCAGGATAATGTCAACCTAAAAACATTCGGTATGAGATTAAAGTCACATGGCATATCCACTCCCCTCCAAAATTTATATTCTCTTTTATTTTTCTTTATAATCTTCAGCTGCATTAATCTCTACGTTTAACTTATTCACTCTTCTCCTTTCCCGTCAGTGCTCTAGCCTTCAATTATTTAGTTTCTTCTTTTGCACTTTCTTTTCCTCATTGTCATCATTCTTATTTTCCGACCTATTTCTCACATTATTATCGCGTGTTCACTCCAATTCCCTTTTCTCCTACGCTATCCGTTTCGTTTCTCATTCTTTTCCTGAGTTTCATTGTCGTTTTGTCCAGGGTACCTTTATTTTAACGCCGCTGCTTCATCCTATATTTAGCTCCTCTTATATTTTTCTTTCTCGTTTCCTTTGTTCCTCTTTTTACTTTTTTTTCATCTCTCTCTCAACTTCCGCTGTGTTATTTTCTGCTTCCTGATTTCCTTTCCTTTTCCCCAGTCCAGTCGTCTTAACTCCCTGATGGAGGTGGCGTCTTCTAAATTTCATTCTTACCTCTTCCAGACGTCTTAATTCAATGTAAGATACGCATGTCGTAATGAAGGGGTTAATGAATGCCAAATTTACAATAGCTCTTACACGTACAAAAGTCTCCTCTAAAATTAGTAAATTCGTCTGAAGTATCAAGAATTATGTAAGTCAAGGAGCCTCTGTGGTACAGTGGTAAAGTGTGCGTTCTCGTACACTGAAGAACGAGGGTTCGCGCCCCGCCAGGGTAATAAACTTTGGGAGCGTTCTTCAGGCCACGTACTGCATTGGCGGACACAAGGGGTGCTGTGGTTGAACCAGTGTCGCATACTATAAAGTATGCTTGCACCCAGTCGGCTTGCGCGGGCCGATTACACTTGGTTCACAGACTATACACACATCAAAAGCCACTCCAACACTACAATTACACTTACAAGCACTTCTCACCCTACATACAATCTCTACTAGACAGCCTAAGCCACTTGGTAGAGATACATTGGCTGTATCGTCCCCACTTCGGTCAGGACAGGCCGGTCCTGCAGTGGACACTCAAACGGCTGATGAGGTGAGATGTAAGTCAAACATCATACTGGTTAATGTGTTTGCGGCATTTCTGTTGTCTCCCACATGTTCATTATTTTCTTCCTCAGCCATGAATTCTCCCTACCCACCCCTGAATACACACACACGCGCGCAGATATTCCGCCTTTCCGTCTGTCTGTCTGTCTGTCTGTCTGTCTCTCTCACTTTTCACAAGGCCTCCTAATGTTGATCTCAGTTTCTGTTCTTGAGGAACTGTAAAATAAATGAAAGAACCTTTACAAATAACTTCTCTTAAATAAATGACAAGAGGATATATTTTGAGAGTTTTTTCTTCAGTGTCTATGGAAATAATTGGGCATAGGGAACGACGTGAGTGCTTATGGAATGGTTCATGGCTAGAAATGCATATCAGAGAAGATAATCAAACGAGGGAAGAAGCTGAGCGTGTTATAGTGTGTGTGTGTGTGTGTGTGTGTGTGTGTGTGTGTGTGTGTGTAAATATGCTTGTGTCCAAATATGTATGCTGATGTGTAAGTACGAGCAATGATTTGTGAAGATGTGTAGATAATGCCAATAATTTAATGAGACTAGAATCCAAGTGTGAGGAAACGTTTCAGCGAGGGGAAAAAATTACGAAAGTCTTAATAACAGAGAGATTTAATTAAAAAAAAATACGAAAGTCTTAATAACAGAGAGATTTAATACAGTATTTACAAAACGAATGTTTGCGAGGAGGTGAGGATGAGTTTACTGGAGCTGTGGCAAGTAGAAACTCAAGGCCTTACTCTGGTTAGGTTGAGTTGGGTTAGGTCAGACTGCATTGGGTTGGGTTGGGTTGGGTCGAGGTTTGATTTGGTTTGGTTGGTACTGGGTAGAGGTTCCATTAGAAACTCAAGGCCTTATTCCGGTCAGGGTGGGTTGGGTTCGGTCAGACTGCACTGGGTTGGGTTGGGGATTTGCTGGGTCGGGGTTTGGTTGGTGTTGGGTTTGGGCTGATTTGGTTTTGGCTGAGTAACGCTGGGTTAAGCTGGATGAGGTTGAAATGAATTAGATTGGATCACGTTGGGCTGGACTGGGTTGGGTTAGGTTAAGTAAGATTTTTTAAGTTGAGTTGGGTTGTGTTAGGCTGTCAGATTGGGCCAGTTAAATTTAGGTTTGGTTTGGTTTGGTTAGGTTAGGTTAAGTTAGACTAGACTAATTTAAGTTGTTAGCTTAAGCTAGGTTAAATTAGGACAGGATAGGCCAGAAGAGGATAGGTTAAGTTAGATTACACTAGATTAGGAGAGGTTAGGTTAGAGTGAGATAGGATAAGTTAAGTTAGACTATGCTGGTCACGTTAAGTTTTATTAGGCTGGGTTGAGGTGGGTTACGTTGTGCTGGGTTGGATGAGATTGGGTTGAGTTGGACTGGGCTGGGTTGAGTTGGATTGGGCTGGGTTGAGTTGGATTGGGCTGGGCTGATTTGGTTTGGGCTGGGCTGAGTTGGATTGAGTTGGATTGGGTAATGTGAGCTGGATTGGGTTAGGTTGAGTTGGACTGGGTTGGGCTGAGTTGGACTGGGTTGAGATGAGTTGGATTGGGTTGAGATGATTTGGACTGGGTTGAGTTGGGTCGAGTTGGGTTAGTTTGGATTGGGGTAGTTAATTAATTTTGTTATTGGGTAGGGCAGGTTAATTCTTCGTGGTGATAGGGGGGAGTAACTGCTTGATCTGGTGGTGTGTGTAGGGAGGATAAATTTTTTTCAACATTAAGAAACTTGGTGACCTTGGTGGTCTATGGACTTAGTTGGTCGTCTTTTCTCACTCTGCTACCCTGCATATTTTCTCAGCCTTATCCTGGATCACCCACAGTCATCCGTTCCACCCCACTTTTTCCCTGCATATTGCCTCAGTTATATTCTTTTCCCACCCGGAGTTTTTCGTTCAATCTCACTCTGCGTCCCTGCATTTGCTCCGCATCCTTACCTCCCTAAGTCTACTAATACCAAGTCGGTTCACTTTCCCTCAGGGCGCAGGGAGGTGTGGCTTGTGTGTGACGTCAGGTGGCTTAAGTAACAGAAAATGTATGAAAGGGCAGACTCAAATTAAACATTTATAATAAGGGAAAACGAAGAAGGGGAAGAAGTGCGGACTCGTTTAACCGTATAACATAGCAGTAGGTTTCCTCACACCCCCATACCTTCCCTCACACATTTCAGTCCCTTCCCTCACTTCCGACTGAAAATGTCATGATCTGGAGAGTGCAGCATACACCCACTCACCACCATGGTCAGGTGTCAACTGAATTTGGGTTTCGTGCCAGCTGACGTCACCCCGATGCTCCGCCCCCTGCGCCAGCTTGGACCCGTTCTAGATGGAAATGATCCGACTTGGTATTAGTAGACTTAGCTTACCTCCGATCAACTGCGGTCTTACTTTCCCTCCCACGTTCCTGTATATGAGGCCTCTGGAGTCGGAAGAGTAACTCAGTCAAAAGTGCGAGGTGAAATAACCGAAGTTATAGTCTGTTTTTTTTCTTTCCTGAGAATCTCGGCCATCCACCATACAATATCTGATGAAATTGGACTCGAAAGGCAGGAAATTTAATTCACAAAAATTTTCATTATTTCAACTAGCTAGCACTAAGCAACATGCAACTTGTAAGCAATCGTAGGCTGATTAGTTTTTCTGAATACTAGGGCCTCATATACTCTTCTGTATTATTCTGGCATAACTGGAATCATGTCATCTTTCCAGTTAGTCCTCCCGCTTATCTTTCTCACATATAGCCCCCTTCATCTGCTGTCCTTCATTCCTTTAATGCATCTTATTATACAAAAATAAGGTTTAAACTAAAAAATCAGAAGAAGGAAAAATCTGGTGTTGGTAGATACGATATTGTTAAGCTTAGAAGGGAAGGAGAAGAAAAGGAGGAATTCAGATTAGAATGCAGAAATAGGTTTTTGGTGTTGGAAACGTTGGAAGAGGGGGAGAGAAGTGTAGATGAGATGTGGGCGGATGTGAACAAAGTTTTGCATGAGACTGCTGAATGTACGATTGGAAGGAGACATAGATTCAGGAGAAAGAAATGGATATCAGAGGAAACGTGGGATATGATAAAAAAGAGAGGTGAGGCTAAATTGAGGAGTGAGATGCAATGCGTTGATGAACAAGAGATTGAATTAGCAAGAGCTGCGTACTGGAGTTTGAATTCAGAAGTAAGAAGGTTAGCTAGGAGAGATAAAAGAAGATGTGTGGATGAAAAGGTTGCAGAGACTGAAATCTTAATAAACAAAAATGATGGACAGAGTCAAAGAATAGCATATGAATCGATTAGAGAACTGAGTGGTAATGCAGGTAAACGCAAGGAAATACCAGTTAGAGACAGGGAAGGAAATTTATTGACCAAAGATGGAGATATTAAAAATAGATGGAAAGAGCATTTTGAGACAGTTCTTAATAGACCAATACCACCAGAAGAGGATATACCGTCTGCTCAGGAAGATTTAAATATAGAAACAGGAGAGTTGAGGCTTGCAGAAGTGGAGAAAGCAGTAAAACAGTTAAAGAATAATAAGGCACCAGGGGAGGATGGTTTATTTCCGGAAATGTTTAAAGTGGAGGGGGATAGATTAATAATGATCTTGACCAAGCTATTCAATAAGATATGGGTGACGGGGTTACTACCATCAGTTTGGAAGAATGGTGTAATTGTTAAAGTTCCGAAGAAGGGAGACCTGAGTGAATGTGGTAATTGGAGGGGAATCTCTTTGTCACCGATAGCTTTGAAAGTTTTCAGTAGAGTGTTGTTAAATAGGCTGGAGCCAGTGGTTGAGGGTATTCTGAGGGATGAACAGGCTGGTTTTAGAAAGGGACGTGGTTGCAATGATCAGATCTTTATAGTTAGGCATTTGATGCAGCAAGTTAATGAAATGAGAGTGCCGTTAAGTCTTTGTTTTGTTGATTTTGAAAAGGCTTTTGATAGTGTTTCGAGAGAGACTATGGGGAAGATCATGAGACATTATGGAATACCAGAGGAGTTTGTGAGGGTCATTATGAACATGCATGAGGACACATTTTGTAAAGCGATGGTTGATGGTTGTCTGAGTGATTCGTTTGAAGTCAAGTCCGGAGTAATTCAAGGTGGTGTTCTATCGCCTTTACTATTTATATTGGTCATTGATTACATTATGAAACGCGTTGGAACAGAAACCGGTGCAGGTATACTTTGGGGAGAGAACAGGAAACTTTGGATTTAGATTATGCAGATGATATAGTTTTGATTTGTGATGGGCCAGAAGAGATGCAGAGAGTGTTGGACTGTTTGGTGAGTGAAGGTCGCAAGGTGGGTTTGGTTATTAATTGTGGAAAAACTGAAATAATCAATATGAATATGGAAAATGCGCAGGAATGTGTAATTGGAGGTATGGTTGTAAAGCAAGTTGATAGGTTTAAATATTTAGGTACTTATTTAGCCAAGGATGGTTCTTTGAACTTTGAATTCGAGGAAAGGTTAAAGAAAGCTAATCAGGCAATGGGAATGCTTAAAAATATTTGGAATAATAACAATTTCTCAGTGCATACAAAAATCAAACTTTATAAGGTAATGGTTAGGAGTATCTTAATTTATGGACACGAGTCTTGGTACAGCACAGTGACTATGGAAAATAAATTCTTGGTGTTTGAAAATAAAGCACTTAGAAGAATATTAGGAGTTAAGTGGTGGGAAAGGATACCAAATAGTAGAATTAGAGAAATAACGGGGGTGCAGCCGATCGATGAATATGTTAGATTCTCGCGATGGAAGTGGCTAGGACATGTGTATAGGAGACAGGGAATAGTACGAGGTACACCAGGGTGGGTGGCACTTGGTAGGAGAGGTAGAGGAAGGCCAAAAGAGACGTGGGTGAGGACAATGAGACGGGAAGCTGGAGATGAGTGTTGGGGAGATCTTGAGGAGTTAGCACAAGATAGGATGTGGTGGTGTGAGTTCATCGAGGCCCTATGCATCCCCGAGGGTGCCACAGGAAATGATTGATTGATTGATTATACAAATGATTGTCAGTTTCATTCTAACACTGGTTCAGTCCTCCTTTCCACGCCACTCCTTATTCCTGAATTAACTTCTCGCGTTTCTCATAGCGTAACCACAGTCTTTCCATCATTCGTCTTTTTCACTCATCTCGACAGCCTCATCTGGAATCAACTGCAGTTCCTTTCCCACTCCATCTTCCTCTTTGTATCCCTCAGTTTTGTTCTGCCACGTTTGCAGACCTTATGACGTTCAGCATGATGACGCCTTCTGTACATTTATCTCCAGATGATTTTGTTCAGCTTTGGATAAACACTTTGAGCTGAAGGGAGTTAAAAGTAGTCTAATTAGCTCTTTCAATGCAAGAAGTGTACCTTAAGTTACAGTCTCGAAGAAACTGGAACGAAATGAATAAGACGTCCTCGGTTTGAAGAAGAATATTTCATTCCTTCACTTTGCTAAAAAGCTGTTGCAACCTATCCTAACCCAACAGCAACCCACCCCAACAGTTTGCTCATACTTCTCTGCTTCTATCTTCATTTCATCAGTATCGTTTTATATAGGTTTGTCAGCTTTATACTCACTCAGCTACAAACTTTCATTCCATCCTGCTAAACGCTCTTGCACATACTCAAATTTTGCCTTGGTACGTCTGTAGTCGTTTGTTCCATCACTACTATTTTTTGAATACGTAAACTTCATGTGTACTGCAGTCTTTTCTCCCATCTTACTCCATACATTTCTGGACTTTCTCCTGAAATTAATTATAGACCATTACAACACTCGACCTGTTTTATTTGCTTTAGACCTTTATTACACTTCATGCTCCCTCACAGAATCTTCATTTTTCTCCTGGTTTATTTGCAGTTCTTCATCCCATCCCTCCACATTTGTTTATTCTCGTCAGCCATATTCTAACTCTCACTAAAGTCCTTCATTCTAACTTGTTTCTAATATTACTGCAACACAGTCCAATACCACCTCATCCTACGTTATATACTTCTTATCTTCAATATATTTCTCGCAATCCTTCACCCTCAGCTGTCTCCGGCGCCAATGCAATCCTTCTCTCCATCCCATTCCATCCTCCTTCATATAATCCGTCAACTTTCTCCTGGCGCCATTGCAATCCTTCTCTCCATGTCACACCTGCATATTCTCCCGCCTCGTCCCGAACCGAAGGATGCAAATTCCCTCCAACTTGAGTGTATCTTTATCCTGACTCGCCTCATGAAAGTATGATTTACTGTCTCGAGTCCCATTTTTGGTAGATGACATGCAACGACTTGGCATCATCAGAGAAAGAGAGAGAGAGAGAGAGAGAGAGAGAGAGAGAACGTGTGTGCGCGCGTGCAAATGTATTTGTATTACCAGCGAAGGCGAATCCCTTGGTAGTCTCTCGTCAAGTAGTGGCATTTCTCACAAATGAGCGGCCCAATCCGGTCCGGCCCAACCGTAACGCTTTTGAGAACCTTATATCTCAGCAACCACAGGGCCGATCACTGCGTTGTGTGTACCATATGACAGCCCAATTCTTCAAGATTTGTTTTTGCGGTGCAAGTGGCACGTGACACGCGCCAAGTGCAGCATATCGAAAATCTTTAACAGAGGGCCACAGGTCAGACAGTTTGTCGTAAAGGTATGAAACTTGGTAGGTAGAGGGTCATCAACATACTCTAGGCATCCTCGGGATGTAAGGCGGCATTTCAATGCTTTCGGATTTAAATGGCCTCGCTCGTATCTCGCCGACAAAGGCGTTTTACTAGTGTGTGAGTGTGTGTGTGTGTGTGTGTGTGTGTGTGTGTGAACAGAATTGGCTACATCTGTTTGTGTTTGTGTTTATGGATTTTGAAGTTAAAATGTCCAAAACATATCGCTAAGGAAGATGTGTGACGAAATCTGCTAAGCCAGCCAGAATACGGCCTGTAATGTGGATGGGAATACGAGATATCGTGTGGTGCAGTGTAGTTTAGTGTGGCTGGTGTGGTGTGGTGTGGTGTGGTGTGGTGTGGTGTGGTGTGGTGTGTGGTGTGGTAGGGTAGTGTGGTAGGGTAGTGTGGATGTGGACGTGCGATAATCCTGCGGTGGGGGGTGGTGTGGCGTGATGTGGCATGAGTGGGGTGTGGTGAAGTATTTAGATGTGAGGGTATGATGCTGTGGATAGCTGTGGTGGCGCGGTGGTGGTGTGGAGTGCTGTGTGGTGGTGAGGTGTGGCAGACGTCCTATCCATTCCATGTGAGTGCCGTCTGAAATATCTTCTCCCTTTGTTCTCCACACCATTTCTCACACACACACGTTCACCTTCCATCTCCCTCACTCTTTTCTCACACTTAAAATATTTCTCTCTCTCTCTCTCTCTCTCTCTCTCTCTCTCTCTCTCTCTCTCTCTCTCTCTCTCTCTCTCTCACACACACACACACACACACACACACACACATTTAACACCGAGCATTAAGACTTCGATTACCTAGGAATGGCTGGCTTGTGTGGTTTGAAGGTGGTACAGATGCTGATAAATTCGTAATACCATAATATGAAATTCGTCCCAATTGTGTTCATGGCAGAAACATTATACGGTACTCTCTAACATCTACAGCTTGAAAGAGCAATAATAAAAAAACTACGTTCGTAGGGTCTTGTTATACGACGCTTTGTGTTACGGATATATTATTTGCCGGCAATATTACGCATTCCAGAGCCCAGGGCTTTGTGTTAGTCTCATGTACCACAAAAATACTGACCCTAAGCATTCCTGTACTTTATCACCCTAGAAACCTCCACCTTCGCAGTAGACCTCTTATCACTCTACAAACACCATTTCCTCAGTCGATCTCTTAAAAAGGAGCAGCAAATCACGCATACTTTTGGTCGCTGATACTGTTACTTTTGTGACAAGAATTGCAATGTGGCCACCCTACCGCCCATCGCTTGTGGTGTAAGCACTCCCATAAATCTTGTGACACAGGAAAGGGGAGATTATGCGTGGGACTTTTCTGATTTATGCCCCGAATGTGATCAGAGGGATAGGTTGTAGACCTCCTAGTTCGGTATGTAGGCGTATGGGCATCAGGGTATTGCATGATACTGATGATTTCTGTTCCCTAGTGCTACCTTGCTGCAATATTTACAGTATAAAGGATTCACTGCTTTCATAAATGTGTGGGTATGGATGTGTATGTAATTGTAATATCTGCCATTGTTATGTGAATGGGTATACAGTTGAGTGTTATTGTAGAAGAGATATTGTTGATGCTGATACTGCCTTAGGAGATTAACTTCTTCCTCAACGATGTAATTATTTTGTCTTAAGTCCCATGATATTCTATTGTTTATTAGTAATCCAAGGTATCTCCTTAGTAATATAAAAACAGCATGCAATACAGTATGAGGGAGTAGTACTCAGATTAAATGCTTAAAATGATGTGTTATGAACTATCCTATGCCAGCAAGAATAAGGCTCAGTGACGGATTTTCTTCAGGGGGAGGAGGAGGAGTTGCATGTAAACCCTCTATCCATCTCCGTCTTCAGTAGATATCCATACAACTACGATTAATTTTTGACAGATTATTGCAAATACTGATATCTTCGAGAGCGTTCCTGCAAAATCGTAAGTCTATATTATTATTTTCTTTTCCCTTTACTCCGTCATTCCCATCCGTTTGAACACTGTGGGTCAAAGATATCTTCAAATGGAATCTCTCCCCCCCTCCCCGCCTTCCTACGCTCTCCGAGAGTGAAGAGGTGAAGGAGTAATTGAACGTGAGAGTGATTGGTGGTGAAAGCGACTGGTGAGGAGAGGTATTGGTACTGGTGTGATATATGATGGAGGATGCTGATGGCTGATGGTATTGATAAGGGAGTGGAACATAAAATATAATTAAGGATATTGATGGTATTGGTGACTGATGATGAGTGATACCGGTGATGAAAGCGTCTGGTGAGGAGAGGTAATTTTACAGTGGAATGATGTATGATGAAGGATGCTGGTGGTGAAGGAGAATGATAAAAATACTGGTGGCTGTATAGTGAAGAATAATGACAAAGAATATGCCTGATGAAGGTGAATGATCGATGAGAAATACTGTTAGTGAACACTGCAATACTGAAGGTTACTGGTAGTGAAGAAAACTGGTGAATAAAAAATACCAGTTGTTAATATGAGTGATAATGGTGTTTGATGGTGAAAGTGACATAGTTATGGTGGGTAGCAGAAGAGAAATAATGGCAGTAAAAAGAGTATATGTTGGATGTTATTGGTGATGAGGTAGCTGATGGTGTGTGCAAAATGGTGAATAAAAAGTACTGGTAGTGAACATAACAGTTACTGAAAATTTCGCTTGTATTACTGGGGATGGGAGGTGAATGAGAGAATATCGGTTGTAGAGAATGATGAAAGATGGTGATGGTGACAGATGAAGATGAATGACAGATGGAAATTACTGATAGTAAACATCTACTGATAATAACTGGAGGTGAAGGGAAGCTGGTGGTGAAAGTGAGAGATGGATGAAAATTCTTGGTGGTGAACATAACATACATTGATGATTACATGTGGTGATGGTGAGTGATGAATGGATAGAACCGGAAGTGAACACAGTATATATTGAAGGATGCTAATGGATAAAAGATAATGATAGTTTATACTGAAGATTGCAACTGATGATGATGACTTGGTGAGGATGACAGGTGAATGAGTTTTGGTAGTAAACATTAACAGTTAATGAGTGTTTCTGATGACTGAAGGTAATGGTGACTGATACGTGAGATAGCGTCAAATTGTGAATATTGCTAGTGGTGATGGTGATAATTCTGACTAATGATGGTGGTGAGTATTTATGAGATGTTAATACAGAGTATATACTGCAACGCTTATTGAAGATTTCTTGTCGTGATAGTTGTGGTGGTGCTGACTTAGATGAGAAATATTAATCATGAGAGAGAGAGAGAGAGAGAGAGAGAGAGAGTTTGAGGTACGGTATTTAATTCTGGGGGATGGACAGAGCAGCGTTTGGGATTCAGAGGCTTGAAGTACTGTAAGTAATAGCACAGGAGCGGGGACAAAGCACAGGGAGCGTTAAGAACTATGAGGAAAGAAAGAGCCGTGTCTGTTCAGGCAGAGACAGGTATGCACGAAGGAAAGTGATGCCGAAAGTGCTGTATGAAAGCTAAGTGTTGAATGCTGGTACTGAAAAATAGTGGCAGTGCTGGATACGGAGTGCTTAAGGTGTGTATGTGCAGTGAGATGGTTTGAGAAGGTGAGTAATGACACTGTAAGGGAGATGTTATTTTACCTTCATGCAGGCTTGAAATCTTTGGAATGTCGGATATACAATTTATGAACTCAATCAGTCTGAGAAGTTTTTCCTCTACATACGTCGCTTGCAAATGAATAATAACATTAAGAATTTCAACCAGTCGTAGGTCTCGGTGGTGGTGTTTTAACCAGTCACAGCTCTGCACAGCACAGTGCTTACAGGTTACCTTGAACTAGTTCCAAGATGCCCTGGGGCGATCAATGCTAAGGTTAGGTCTTGATTAGATTTCGTTCCTAAGTTATGTTGAAATTACATTCCACCTCCCTCCTCCCCCCAAAAGTGACGTATTGTAAACTATTTTAATCAGAATATGTATGGGAAGACGATTTTTTTTTTTTTTTTTAGATGGAGTAGTGGAGGATGTATTGCAGAAATGAGCTATTTCCGCTATAAATATAATTCAAAATCATTCAGAACACACCGGAAAAAACTGAAATATTGCACTAGACACCACAAATTTTGAAAAAAAAAAAAAAAAAAAAAAAAGCCGTAAAAATCGTGTGTTTAAAGAGGTCTGACCATATGTATAGAGTGGATGGTGAGAGACTGACGCAGAACGTGTTCAAATCAGAACTAGGGGGAGTGACAGGCAGGAGGAGGCTTGGGAGGAAGTGTAAGGATAAATGTTAAAGAGATTTTGAATCACAGAAGTCTGAGTATCCAGGAGGGTGAGAGAAGGGTGTGCAGTGGAGCAAACTGGAATGACGCGGTGACAGGAGGATGCCTCGCAGCCAGTTATCAGTAGCAAGTAGGAGGTGAGTCGACTGTGGTAAACCTAAAGCAGTAGGACATGCTCATGAATAATTTAAAACGGCCTGGTTTATGCGCACACACACACACACACACACACACACACACACACACACACACACACACACACACACACACACGCACGCGCGCGGGGTCCCAGGAGTTGATATAACTTGAGGAGGTGATTCGTGATGTTATTCTAATACGTAAAAATGGAAAAATTGTTTTTTTGTTTGACAGTTCATAACGAATTTGCTGATAGTGTTCAATGACGTTGTCAGCAAAAAAAAGAAATTCAATGAAAAGTAAAAACGTCGGGACCACTGGATGGAAATGGATTATTCCTCCCGTTACCTCCATTCAGATTTATATACGCTTTACTCTTACACTGCTGCATATATGATTTGTGTCCACAGAAAACTTTTTTTTTTTTTTCTGCAGTGCGTGTGGATGGTGAACGAAGTGAATTTTTCTCTTTGAAAGTTGGGTTGAAACAGGAATGTGTCATGTCTCCATGGTTGTTCAATCTGTACATGGATGGGGTAATAAAAGAGGTACAAGGTAGGGTAGTGGATGTTGGAGTGGCCCTGGTGAGAGAGGATAGTGTTTGGAAACTCCCTGTACTGTTGTTTGCAGATGATACTGTGTTGTTGAGTGAAGACGAAGGGGAGCTGCAAGGCTTGGTGGATGAGTTTGAGAGAGTGTGTAAGAAACGGAATCTAAAGGTGAATGTAGGGAAGAGTAAAGTGATGGTCTTTGAGAGAGGTGAAGTTAGTGAATGTACAGCGAGGTTGGATGGTGAGGAATTGGAAAATGTGAGTACGTTTAAGTACTTGGGTAGTGTGATGAGTAAGGATGGAGGTTTGGAGGGTGAAGTGCTTGAAAGGGTACAGCAGGGAAGAAAGGTTGCTGGTTCTTTGAAAGCAGTGATAAGAAACAGGGAAGTGAGCATGGAAGTGAAAAAGTTACTACATGACAGTATTGTGATACCAACTCTAACGTACGGAAGTGAAGCTTGGACGTTGTTGGAAGGACACAAGTCAAGAGTGAGAGCAGTGGAAATGAGTTATTTAAGAGGAGCCTGTGGAGTCACGTGGAGAGACAGGCTGACGAATGAGGATGTAAAGGAGCGTTCTGGTGTTGATGTGGATGTGATAGGAAGCGTTATGAGGAACACACTGAGGTGGTTTGGCCATGTGGAGAGGATGGAGGATGAAAGACTGACGAAGAGAGTGCATGTGAGTGAGGTGGAAGGGGGAAGAGGGAGGGGGAGGCCGAGGATGAGATGGAGGGATGGGGTGGAGAGGTATATGAGAGAGGGGGGGTGTGAGTTGGGAGCAGGGCAGTGAAATGGCGGGGGACAGGGCGACTTGGAGGCGATTTGTTTGTGGCCACCCCAAACGGGATTGAGGCGTCTGGCAATAGATAGAT
>NC_136978.1:16412539-16465039 GCF_032717465.1 Coenobita brevimanus
GCAGAAGGAAGAGGAAAGAATTAAAGAAAGACAGACAAAAGAAGGAGTGTAAAGTCACCCGTAGGCAGAAGGACGAGGAAAGAATGAAGTAAAGAAAGACAGAAGAGGAAGGAAGGAATGGAGAGAGGAGAGGAAAGTGCAGACACCCGAGAGCAGCACTACATCGAGTGAGTGGATGGTATTATATATGAATATATATATATGAATATATATATATATATATATATATATATATATATATATATATATATATATATATATATATATATATATATATATTTATGCATGTACATACATATATGTACATATACAGAGATGCATATATTATATATACATATTTATGCATGTATATACATATATATACAGTACATATATATATATATATATATATATATATATATATATATATATATATATATATATATATATATATATATATATATATATATGTACATGTAATGGAACAAATGCAAAATCTTATAAATATTTTTCCATCTCTGCGACGCAGAACAGAATGCAAGAATAAAAGCTTACTGTCCCCTAAATGAAAGAAAAAATGGCGTTTGAAATACTTTGAAGCGATTTCTACATATCTGTGAAACAGAAATACAGTTGACTGCTGCCATCTCTTTTGCGCTGAATGGAATGAAGGCACAAAAGTTTACCCGATGAGAGGAAGACTTTTTACTTTTCTTTTCTATTTTTTTTTCCATCTGCAGACGATTTTATTCCGCTTTAGGGGGCCTTTTTGAGTTGGAGGTGTTCGATACTGCCTTCACTAACCCCTTCACAGGTAATGAATAAAATCACCTGGTAGTAGCAATAACAGACTACAAACATACGTCACCGGAGTGAGGAGGGGACACAGAAATACGAACCCTTTTAGTTGATTCCTTCCACCTCTTTTGCGCTGAATGGAATGGAACTACAGAAGTTTTCGACCCCTCACCCTCCACACAGATGAAAAAGTGCAACTTTTATTTATTTATTTATTTTTTTAAACTCTGGGCGACTTACAGGTGTACAGTATATACTTTTTGCTACTGATTTAGGTCCCGCTTCATGTGAACGCTAACTCCGTAGACTGCAGGCTGAAGTTGCTTTTTCTCTGCAGCCATCATCTTCCTCCCGGGGGACAGGCAGGGACGTGAGGGATTTTTTTTTTTTTTTTTTTTTTTTTTTAATAGCTGGGCAGCAGAGCTACGCAGCAGTATAAGTGTCACCACTAGAGGGTGTCCCTCTCCAGTACAAGACTTTATATATATTTTTTGAAGCCGATATACAAAAGCTATCCAATTATCAGGTCCATCTGTTTTCGCTGAAGAGAAGGAACTAAAAGAAAAAAGCCGTGACCCTCGACAAAATTAACTACTTTAACCTGGGTACGCCAATCTTATTTTATTATTATCTGCCGACAATGTTTTTCTTTTTTTTCCAGTTTAGGATTTTTTTTTTTTTTTTCAAGTACAGGGCTTGGATAAGCTTTCACAACTTCTTGACCGCTAAAGTGCTTTCCCAAATTTAATAATATCATCTGGTGGCAACACAAAAGACAATAAAACCCATAGTATGTCGTACATCACGGAGTGCGGTAAATGACGCAGGTTCAAACTGGGGTCCCGTCCCGTAGGGTATAGGAGCATTGGCGCGAAAATGGTCGCAAAGCTTAGTTCTAAGCTTATAAACTAAAAGACCTTCGCTCTTCAAGTGCAAAACTCCTGGCAAAATCTTGCTTACCTTCGCAGGAGTCGCAAAATCGAACTGCAAAAGTATCGATTTTGTTCTTTTTTTCTTTCTTTCTTCTTCGTCAATCATAACTCCAAGCCAAGAAGGCGTACGCGAGCGTACAATAAACCAAATTACTGCTTGTCACGTGTAGATGTTTCATGTTTAGAAGAGCATTGAGGCTACGGCCTGAGAACCGCATCGCGGTCACCCGTAAGTATGCCATTTTGCGCAATGTTGGTTAGCTACAGCTCGCCTACAGTTAAAGAACGTATTAAAACACTTCTTTTCACAGGAAGACACCCTCGTTTTAGTCTTTCAGTATGATATGCATGTAATAATCCAAACCTAACACCTGCTTTATGCGTAATTAAACTTCCACAAAAAAGATCATAAACTAGAAAAGAAAAACTTTCTTCTAAAATGATTGTTAAGAAGTAGAAATGACAAAAGTGCACAGATATGAGATGAAAAAAGCACAGAAACAAGAGAGCATTCAGGATGGGAGGAGATTTATTCCACCAGCCACAAGTCTGTGGCTAAAGCGTGGACTGTAGTAATGGGTATAGTCTCCAAATCTCCTCCCATCCTGAATGCTCTCGTGTCTGTGCATTTTTCATTTCTTATCTGTGCACTTTTGCCATTCCTACTTCTGAATCATTTTAGAACATTTTTGTTTTCTAGTTTTTTGTTCTTGATATCTCCTGACGATTTTATCCATCTCAAGAGAGATTTTTCGAATCAGAGGGGGTCTGATACAGTATTCGTTTACCTCTGGTTAACGATGGGGGCTCTCTTATGCGGAATAAAATCATCTGTTGGCAGAAAAAAAAAAATCTACAAAGAACATTACTACTCATAAAGTGCTGACACCATTAGTCTGGAAGTTCTCTCGTTAGTGAAATATAAACACTCCTGCGGTAGCCAAAGCGAAAGGAAAGAGGTCCGCAGAAAGGTAGAACCGCTTTTCAAACTTTTATTTTTTTTTTACGGCCATGTACATTACAAGGTGTTCCACGACATGATGACGACGACGACGACGACGACGACGATGGTGATGATGATGATGATGATGATGATGATTATGATTGTAATCATCACTATTATTAATTTTCTAATTTAATTTCAGCAGGCTATTTGCGAGATAATTTTGAGTAAAGAATGTTGTATCAACGCAGGTCTAATTCTCAGCCATTACAGAGCTGCACATGCTGATGACCTAATGGGCGAAAAATGATATCATAATTAACCCATTAGGTCATCAGTAACAGTAGCCTCATAAGGGTTGAGAATTGAACTCATGTTGATATAGCATTTATTACTCAAAATTGCCCACAGAATAATTTCCTGAAGTTTCTAAAAAATCTCACGAGACAACCAGCTAATATATATTATTTTCTATTAACCCCTTCACCGCGAGGACTTCATCCATATTAGATTCTTGCCACCACTAGACGACTTTATTTCATTTTAGAGTTTTCTAAAATATGGGACTAAAATAACTTTAATTAACCCCTTGGATCGCATTCTTACGGTTAGGTCCCTAATGGCTTTTTCTAAGCGATTTATTTTTCTTATTGCACCTTACTATCGTCCTCTGTGTTATATAAATCCTTCAAACATCGCCACAGTCTGCATAAATAATGTACACAAAAGGATATTAACCTGCCATATCCAAAAATAAATCGCTAAGGAAGAGAATACGTGTCCTTCAGATCTTAGTCCTTCACTCCAATGTCTCATTTTCCACGTCCATCGCAGCACCAATAATTTTAATCAGTCTTAGTACTGAAGAAGCTGGCTGAGGCTATACGTACATTCTGTAGTTCGAAAAGCCTCTCCAGGGCTGAATAAAATCGCCTGGAGATAGGGGTTAAGTGCTCTCTCTCTCTTCCCCAGTAGTTGTACCTGCGTCAATTATAGTTTCTCTTGTCGTTGCTCTTAGGGTGTTAACAGTCTTCTCTCTTGTTGTGTAGTTGACTGTGACAGGTTGATTATTTTTTTTCTCATGTTTTAATGTGTGTGTGTGTGTGTGTGTGTGTGTGTGTGTGTGTGTGTGTGAGAGAGAGAGAGAGAGAGAGAGAGAGAGAGAGAATTTGTTTTAAGTAATTACCAGGGTTGACTTCTTGAAATTCTAATTTGTAAGATTCTTTTTTTTTTCTCTCTCTCTCTCTCTCTCTCTCTCTCTCTCTCTCTCTCTCTCTCTCCCTCTCACACTTTTGTAGGTGGTTGTGAGAGGTTGATTATTTTTTCCTGGGTTTTCAATTGTGTGTGTGTGTGTGTGTGTGTGTGTGTGTGTGTGAAAGAGAGAGAGAGAGAGTGAGTGAGTGGGGCGTCATTAGAGTGGGGTTCATTACGTAGAGTGTCAAGCGGGATTAATGGTGCGATCCACTGAAGGATGCTGGGTTCAGGAGGTGGGAACAGGCAGGAGGAGGCAGGCAGAGGAGCGCAGGGAAGGTAGGCAGGGACAGGGCTTGCCGGGGGAGGTAGGGGAGGAAGGTGAGATAGCCATGTAGAGGCAGAGGGGGAGGGGAGGCAGGGGAGGCGGGGAAGCTTGGCAGGAACACGGCAGGCAGGGAGAAGCCAGTAAGGTAGACATGGACACGTTGTGGGGGTTGGAAGGCGTGGGCAGAGGAAGGGATGTAGCAGAGAATTAGTCAGGAAGGGGAGGTAGAAGAGAGAGAGGAAGGACTAGGGTGAGGAGGCAGGTAGGGGAGTCTGGCAGGAAAGGTAGGGTGAGGAGGCAGGTAGAGGAGTCTGGCAGGAAAGGTAGGGTGAGGAGGCAGGTAGAGGAGTCTGGCAGGTAGAAAAGGCATAGGCATAGGAAGAGAGGCTTGGGAAAGGGAGAGTCGGGGATGAGGTAGGATTAGCAGTGAACAATGAGGGAGAGAGAGTATAGGCAGAGAAGAGGCAGGAGTGGATAGAGATCATAGAGAACTATCACCCTCTTCAGTAAGGTGCTACTGCCTCCCTCCCCTCTTTCCCTCCTTACACTTTTGTGCGACCTGGTGATCACCGCGGGAAAAATGTAGTTGTATGGACATCTTACAGTACACTAACAGAACAACCGGATAATATACATGTCCCTAATGCATGGAATTCCACACAGTTGTTTCAGTATTTCAAAGTAAAATAATCAAATAGGTAGGAAAAGACCCCTAGGCGCCGTCGAGAAGATGAACGGGAACCTATACTCAATTACCCGTTGTTTGACCAGATATGGACCCTTTGTGGCCAAGACATGCGACTAACAAGAGGAAACAAGGCACAGGTTTCTGTCCGAAGTTCAGACTGTTAGTGCGGCACCACTAAGCCAGTGTTTCGTTTCATATTGTAAATCACGTTTCATGCAAATTTCGTCTCATCCGAACCGAATCATACCGAATCAGCTCACCCGAGGTTATCTTGGCTCAAGTAAAGGAGGCTGCTTACCGTGGCCTGTCTCAATGTGATTCATGGTAGATTTTGTCCTATTTCAGCGTCAATCACAGAGCACCAATGGACAAGGCTCAACTTCGATCTGACTCGTTTGAAAATCACTTACACTAGTCATTCAAGCACTTTGTCAAACACTTCGCACGCTCCTTCGTCATATTATAACAGCCTTGTGCAAAGAAAACTATGTAGAATTTGAAGGACCCTATGGCGTGTGTGATAGGAATTTTAATTTAATGATAAAAAATCGTGTAAAGAAAATAAATAAGGGTTTAATATTTTTATCGTTTCAAAAGACTTCACCGCTTCTCCGGAGATGGTTAATTTACGATGAGACGAAAACAAAGATGAGATACTGTATCCACTTTCATTTTATTTTTCACCATCTCTTTTAAGGTGTTTATCAATTATGGTGCATGATGATAAACTTTATAAATAGTTTGATTAGTACACGAAATTATTCCTACGGTAAAGAATGGCCGAATACTACCTAAACAGACGAATTGTGCACAGCCAGTTAATGTGAATTACGAAGTCTAATGTTTGCGTTCGGTAAACTTTTACAAGTCTGCACTGTTTTGTTTTGGCCTGGCAATATATTTTTCTGGTGTATTTTGGTGATTTGAACGACTTTGACCCTTTTGCTCGTGACTGGTTTTCAAATACCCCTCCCCCCAAGTGTCTTGGGGGACTAGTGGGATTTCGGGGCTGTGTGTGGAAAAAATGGCAAAAACAAACATTTTCTGCACAAATAGTCAAAATACGTATGACCAGTCAAGGAGTATTCTTAAGGTTATTACTGACCACATGAACCCTTTGAAGCTATGTCTGACGCCGAATTTTTCCTACGGTACAGGTTCTCCAAAGCCTGTATGCATACTCTTACTCAGAGTATTCAAGAACAAATGCTAGTCTTTAATAATAAAAGAGGTAAGATTGCTGGCATTAAGAAATTATAGAGTATGTGAATATTAGAACTTTTTTTTTTTTAATTTTAAATTTTATAATTAATCAGTATTACCAACCGTTTGCCGCGCCTACCCACACGAAGGGATGCACTCTCACGCTTTCAAGATTACCACTTCCGTTGAAGGTGTGAGCCTCTATTTCCGGCGGGGTGCGGGAAGGGTAACCCCTGCCCTCAGTTTCAAGACTTCGGGCGTTACACTCCCTGATACCTACCCATTATTTTTTACCGCAGACAAGCTAGTACACCTACTCTACCGCCCCTGTAAATACAGTATATTGGCGAGGAAATGAATGATTGGTGATAGACAACTGGCAGCTTCGTTATTATTTGCTAAGGAAAGTACTCCAGTGCAACCTACTGCCCATTACGAGTATACCGGTATATGCTTTCTGTCCACCTGCTTTAATATCGTTTTGCCTATAAATGAAATTGTCTACTTACTTCTGTGTCACTTAACCAACAGGCAGGACAGGTAGATGAAGGTAATACAAGAGAGAGAGAGAGAGAGAGAGAGAGAGTATAAACACCTTCACTGCTAATAAGACGACCCTCACACCTGATCCAGGGGAGGGGCAGGTGGACAGAGGTTACCGAAGAGGAGGAGGAGGAGGAGGGTGGCTAATGGGGTGTGTATGGTTGATGATGATGATGATGATGATGATGGTGATGATGATGATGATGATGAGGACGAGGAGGAGAAGGAGGAGGAGGAGGAGAAGGAGGAGGAGGAGAAAGAGGAGGACAACGGAATGAAGGAGGAGAGGGAACAGGAAAATGTTTAAAATTAGTGTCTTACGTATCCACGATGGTCATTAGGCTAAGGCATACAATTATTTTTTGCTGCATGTCAACATTGTCACTGTATGTATATTAACAGACTCTTGTTCATTTCCCTGCATCCATTAACTTGACTCTCTTCCTGCAGGTGAGTCAGTGTTGTCATCTCACCTGCTTCACATCCAGGTATCTCCAGCACAGGTCAGTGTGTGTGTGTGTGTGTGTGTGTGTGTGTGTGTGTGTCGCAGCCAGGGATATATCGGCATGCCTGTTATTCATTAGCACAGCATTTCCACTATGCAGAGGATAAAAGGGTATGTAGGGCCAATATTTCCAGCAGACCAAAAAAATCTCCGGTCATTGCTCCTCACATTTCGCTTCCTTTTTCTGAAGTTAACTCTCTCAGTACGATGGTTTAGCTTTTTTTTTTCCCTTGCTATTTTTTTTCCTCCGCCAAAGAGAGCCTACTGATAATGAAAGGATTAAAGAATGTTATATCTAACCACCCTAGTTTGAAAGGTCTATCCAATGGTGACTATAATCGCCTGGAGACAGCAAGAGTTGTTATCGCTGTTGTGACCCCACGCTCATCTGAAATGTGGACCCGGCGGACTGCAGTTGCCCTTCTGCATGCCACGACCCCCTCGTAGCGCACAGGACAGTAACTGAGGCACATTTATTATAACAGGCATTTCAGTCACCCAGTTATCTCGGTGTTACCAAATCAAGACTTTCCTCCCCTGAAGTAAGGAGTACGAATTTATAAATATTACATCAGCGTTATGAAAGGTTTGAGAGGAGACTGCTGTAGTGTATGTGGTGTTGTAGTGTTGATGGTGTTGGTAGTGTTGTTGGTAGTACCGACACCCTTGTTGGTACCACTGTTAATATTAGTAGTGTTGGTATGGTAGTACTGATAGCATTGGTAGTGTTGTTGGTACTGTTGGAACAGTTGTTAGCAGTGTTGATATAGTGTTGGTAGTGTTGTTGACAATGCTGGTAGTGTTTGTCGTGTTAGCAGTGTTTATAGTAATGGTGGTAGTGTTAGTGGTGTGGTAGTATTAGTAGTGTTTGTAGTGTTGGTAAAGATTTGTTGATAGCACTGACAGCCTTGTTTGTAGTGCTGGCAGTTTTTGCAGTGTTAGCAGTGTTTATAATAGTGTCAGTCATGTTAGTAATGTTGGTAGCACTGACAGTGTTGGTAGTGCTGTTGGCAGTGTGGTGGTGTTAACAATGTTGTAAGTGTTACTGATAATGGTGGTAGTAATGTTTACTACTGGTTATGTTGGAAGTGTTGGTAGTATTCGTGATGCTGATGGTGTCGGTAAAGTTAGTAGTAGAAATAAAGTTGTTGTTGTTGCTTTTTTTTTTTTTTTCTTTTTTTTCTTAACGCCGGTCTGTTTGCCAGACAGTTTCTCATCAGGGTCGGACCAGAGTCCTTCCCCACGGCAAGGGCAAGGAAATATGAGGAGGTTTGACTCCCGGGTGGGCGCCACGGTACTTCACTCCACCCAGGGTACACAGTGCCACCACGTGTAGGCTCCTCACCAGCGCCTATTGTGTTATGATGTTGGCTGGGTTAGTATTATTAGCAATTATGGATGTGTTGGTGGTGTTTTGTAGTGTTGGTAATGTTGGATTGCGGTAACAGCACAGTAGAGTTGTTAGGAATGTTCAGAGTGCTGACAATGTTGGTATTGTTGGCAGTGTTGGAAGTATTGGTAGTGTTACTGGTACTGGTAAAGCTGATAACCTTGGTAGTGTTCCAGTATTAGTACCGTAGTGTAGTACTGCTGGCAAAGCTGTCAAGGAAGCTAGTACTACTGACAGTGTTGATAGTGCTGATAATGCCGGTAGTGTTAATAGGACTGTATTGATAATGTTGGTGATGTAAGCAATATTGGTTGCGTAGGCAATGTTGTTAATGTTATAGGTGCTAGCAGTGACAGCAGTGTTGGTACTGTAGTGATAGTAGTGTTGAGTCATGCGGCAGGCGTTGTCAGTGTTGATAGTGTTGGTGGCAGCAGGGCCGGGTGGGAGTGAATATATTTCCTGTCAACTAGGGTCCCCGCGCGCGCGCGTGCGTGTGCGTGTGTGTGTGTGTGTGTGTGTGTGTGTGTGTGTGAGTGTGTGTGTGTGTGTGCGTGTGTGTGTGTGTGTGTGTATATATATTGTTACGGAACAGAGAAAGATAATGTACACTTAAAGTGAGAATACTAAAAATCACTACTGTCCCGTAAAGTTCCAGGTTCAAAACAAAAGAGTTAGGTAAAATTACAAGTTAAAGTTTAATGCTTAAATTAACAACAAAACATTCAGGACTCATAAGGATAATGTAATGGCAAAAACAGGTTAAATATATGGTTAACTGCAATAGCCTCTATTAACACGAAATTAGCAAGAATAAATTTATCTAAGTCAGCCCTGATAAAATGAGATACCAGATAATACTCAGTGAATGCCAGATAAATTATTACAGATACAAACTATTATCAAAAATGACTGACATAAAGAACCCCACACGAATTACAAAAACTTCACTAGGCCTACAAATTAAACTTATGCTATACAGTACAAGAAAAAATGCAACAACGGTTATACTCAAATTACACACAGCTGCTAGATGTTTGGAGATTTCTTGAGCACTCACAATAATAATATCTGTACAGGGGAGGACAGAGATGTGAACAAAATGAGGAGCAGATCTAAGTGGCAATGATGCAGAGACTGAGCTCATTATATAGGGGCCAGCAGAGCCTGATACAACTTGTAAGCAGGACGCGCAAATGAAGCCATGGGGACAAAGAGCTGATAATCCCGCTCTAAGCAACAGAGAGAACGACTTACTCTACTATAACGGTAGAAGGGGGGGACTGAGGCAGAACACGCTCGTGATCAAACATGCAGCAACTGTGCGTTAAAATTAGACAAAGGATGATGAAATCATAGGCTATGTAACACCTCCCCACAAAGAAAAAGAAATTTACAAAGGAAATTTCTTATTACTCTAAAACAATCTGTACATGGCATTACAGAACATGCAAATGTCTTTCCTAGTGCTACAAAACATGAGATCTCCCTAGCACGTTCAGTCATAGGTACTTGCCAGTATCCCTTTAACAAATCAAACTTACTTATGTACCTAGCCTTTCCGATCTTGTCTATGCAATCTTCCACACGAGGGAGAGGGTAAGTGTCTGTTTTAGTTATCTGATTAACACGTCTGTAGTCGATGCAAAGCCTCTGTGACCCACCTGGCTTAGGGACTAGAGTGACAGGAGAACTCCACTCGCTCTGACAGGGCTCAATCATCTTGTGGTCCAACAGGTACCCAAGCTCCTTCTGGATGAGAGGAACTTTCACTGGGTTCACACGGTAAGGAGGCAATTTAATTGGCTTTGCGTCTCCAACATCGACATCATGCATCAACACAGTGGTTCTTCCTGGAGTGGCACGGAACACTTGCGGGCACTCCTGCAGTAATGCCGAAAACTCCTGCCTCTCCTTGGGAGGTAGATGAGAAAGCTTAGTCTGGAGATCATTCATGATATCAGGATTCTTCTCCAAACTATCACTCAGGCTCATACTGCATGGGAGAGCTTCACTTGCAGACTCGGGTGGAACAGCTACAGTGCAGACTGGATTATTTTCGTCCCGCCTGTGATATAACTTTAGCATGTTGATGTGACATAGTTGCTTGCTCTTTCTATGATCTGGTGTGGCGATGACATAGCTGACATCACTGAGTTTCTTCTCCACGAAATAAGGACCACTAAACTTGGCTTGAAGAGGTTGCCCATGAACTGGTAGCAGAATCAAAACCTGATCTCCTGGCTGAAAGTGGCGTAACCTGGACTTCTTATCATACCAAGTCTTCATCTTCTCCTGAGCAGCTCCTAAATTCTCTCGCCAGCTGTAAAGCAGTGGACAGCCGTTCTTTGAAATTCATCACATACTCCAGCAGGTTGACGTCATCTTCCTCCGACAGCCAGCATTCCTTGAGTAACTTAAGGGGTCCTCTTACTTCATGGCCAAACAGTAGTTCAAAAGGTGAGAAGCCCAGTGATTCATTTGGAGATTCTCTTGCGGCAAACACAACGAATGGAAGACCTTTATCCCAGTCTTTCTGATGTTCCAAACAGTATTTCTTGAGCATCGATTTGAGTGTTTGATAATATCTCTCCAACGCTCCTTGGGTCTGGGGATGGTAAGCTGAAGACGTGATCTGGGAGATGCCCAACTCTTTCAGAGACTGCTTGAAAACATTTGACATGAAATTACTTCCCCGGTCTGACTGTACCTCCTTAGGCAGACCAAACTTTGTGAAGAACCCTAGCATTTCCTTAACCACGTTCTTTGCTGAGATGTTTCTAAGTGGAATGGCTTCAGGATAACGAGTAGCCATATCAATCAGGGTCAACACATAAGAAAATCCTGAAGAAGTCTTAGGAAGAGGGCCCACAATATCCACCAACACACGGGTGAAAGGCGCCTCAAAAGGAGGAATGGGAACTAGAGGTGCAACCTTTTCGGTCTGATTACACTTCCCCACAACTTGACAGGTGTGACAAGACTTACAATACCAGGAAACATCCCTGAAGATACCTGGCCAGTAGAAGTGTTTCAAAATGCGTGCCACAGTCTTCCTCACTCCAAGGTGTTCTGCCAAACTGGAATCATGAGCCACTCTAATGATATCCTGCCTACAAACACGAGGGATGACAACTTGATGTACAACCTCCCATTCACAGTCGGCTGATGCTGTTGGGGGTCTCCACTTCCTCATAAGTACTCCTGACTTTACATAATAACAAGTAGAAGCACCGGCTGACTCTTCTTCACTGTAAGCAGAGTTAGCTAGACCTTTCAACTCAGGGTCAGCAACCTGCAACTCAACCAACTCTTGACGAGACAAATTATCAACACTACGGGGTACTGCCTCATCTGGTGAGTGGTCCAAATTAGCAAGAAAAGTGTCAGCTAGGATAACATCATCATCATCATTATCCTCTAAATCACCAGTAACTTTAGACTTAGCCCTAGTGACAGCACATGCAGGGAACACATCAGGGACATCACAATCCTGGGCCGCAGCCACTGGCTCACTAGACAAATGAGGAGCTGGACACACTTGACTTCCACCAATATCATTTCCAAGTAAGAAAGTTACACCTGACATTGGGAGTGTCTCAACCAACCCAACCATAACAGAACCATTAACAAAACCAGACTCTAAATTCACTCTGCACAGAGGGACAGAGAAGTAATTATTCCCTACACCTTGTAAGATTACAGTTTCATCAGAGGAATTAACATTAGAGCCTAGAACACTGGTCAGCATAAGGGATTGGCAAGCACCTGTATCACGATATATTTGAACTGATTTCCTGTCATTACTGTCCAGAGGACTGACAAAACCATCAGACAGGAAATTAGCACATGAACTCTTGAGAGTGTCACCCACGTTACTGCTCAAAAGAGGAGCTCCATCATGAGAATTTAAGTTACCCCTCAAAGCAGGTTCAGTTAACTCAGTTAAAGAATTCTGGGAACTCTCAAGAGTGGACACTAGACCAATTGACTGAATATTTAAAGACTCCTTTTTGTTCACATCACGCTGTCTCCTGAAACATCTCTCCGTAGTATGACCAAGCTTACTACAATAAGTACATTTACTTTTCTGAAATCTAGAGGTGAAGCTGGTATTTACTTCCTGAGAAACATCATCCTTATTCTCTTTCCTGTTACCTGTACTCTGAGTAGAGGCAACGTACTTACTCTCAGCTTTCCCTTTTTCTCTAGAATATCTCTTGTGAGTGAGAACATACTCATCAGCTAAAACTGCAGCATCAGACAAATTATCTATTCTTTTCTCATCAAGATATAGGCTTACATCTTTACTAATACACCTTTTGAAATCCTCCAGCAAAATCATCTGCTTAAATTTACCAAAATCAGAATCCACATTCTTAGAATTTAACCACTGCTCTAACAGATCTTCTTTGATTTTTGCATACTCAACATGGGATTGCTTATCTTGCTTATAAGTTGTCCTAAATTTTACTCTATAGGCTTCAGGAACAAGCTCATAGGCCTTAAGAATCAAGCTCTTAACTACATCATAATTATCAGATTGATCCTGAGGCAAAGATGCATAAGTTACTTGAGCTTTACCGCTGAGAACAGTTTGAAGGAGTACTGGCCAATACTCCTTAGGCCAATTAAAACCTGTAGCTACCCTCTCAAACAACTGAAAATACTTTGTTAAATCAGATTCATTAAAAGGAGGGACAAGTTTAACATTTTTAGCCACATCAAAATCATCAGAGCTAGATGATCCAGTTCCACCTTGTTTCATGCGATACTCATGGTCTGCCTGAATCCTAGCAATTTCAACTTGTGCCTCAGCCTCCTTTGCACGGGCCTCCTGCAGGGCTAGCTGTAACTTAGCTAATTCAATCTGCGTTTGCTCATTTGGAGGAGTTACATTAAACAAGTTTTCATTAATAATGGCAACAATTTGATCTTTAGACTGATGAGAGCGAACAACAAATCCCAATTGTTGAGCAACAATCTTAAGTTCATTCTTTGTTCTGTTTTCTATATCACACACTGTTTGCACATTTGACAAAAAATCTTTGGCTTCATCAAGTGTAGAAATAGTAGCCATCATGAATATATCACAGTCACAAAATATCAAACAATATCCTTATGATAATATCCTGAATATCCTGATATGAGGTCGCCAAATTTATGTTACGGAACAGAGAAAGATAATGTACACTTAAAGTGAGAATACTAAAAATCACTACTGTCCCGTAAAGTTCCAGGTTCAAAACAAAAGAGTTAGGTAAAATTACAAGTTAAAGTTTAATGCTTAAATTAACAACAAAACATTCAGGACTCATAAGGATAATGTAATGGCAAAAACAGGTTAAATATATGGTTAACTGCAATAGCCTCTATTAACACGAAATTAGCAAGAATAAATTTATCTAAGTCAGCCCTGATAAAATGAGATACCAGATAATACTCAGTGAATGCCAGATAAATTATTACAGATACAAACTATTATCAAAAATGACTGACATAAAGAACCCCACACGAATTACAAAAACTTCACTAGGCCTACAAATTAAACTTATGCTATACAGTACAAGAAAAAATGCAACAACGGTTATACTCAAATTACACACAGCTGCTAGATGTTTGGAGATTTCTTGAGCACTCACAATAATAATATCTGTACAGGGGAGGACAGAGATGTGAACAAAATGAGGAGCAGATCTAAGTGGCAATGATGCAGAGACTGAGCTCATTATATAGAGGCCAGCAGAGCCTGATACAACTTGTAAGCAGGACGCGCAAATGAAGCCATGGGGACAAAGAGCTGATAATCCCGCTCTAAGCAACAGAGAGAACGACTTACTCTACTATAACGGTAGAAGGGGGGGACTGAGGCAGAACACGCTCGTGATCAAACATGCAGCAACTGTGCGTTAAAATTAGACAAAGGATGATGAAATCATAGGCTATGTAACAATATATATATATATATATATATATATATATATATATATATATATATATATATATACACACACACACACACACACACACAGAGTTGTGCGGTATATATATATATATATATATATATATATATATATATATATATATATATATATATATATATATATATATATATATATACACACACACACAGAGTTGTGCGGTATATCTAGTGTATTTATCTCCGGAAATGTATTTGTGTAGTTTTGGATGCAATTTACATAACCAATTATTTTACCGGGGAAAGGATAGCACTGTTTCTTTCCTTTTTTGTCCCGCTCTCTCTCTCTCTCTCTCTCTCTCTCTCTCTCTCTCTCGTTTTTTTACCAAACACTGTCACATAAACCGTTCACTTCAGTATCTAATTCTTGCCACTGCCAGTCCATTTTATTAAGACTGGGTAGGGTGTCTCGTCGTGAAGGGGTTAATTAAAGCTATACGGTATCTAATGCCTCCAGTTCATGAAAAGTCTCCCTTGAACTGTATGAAGGGTTAACCACTTCACTTCGAGTATTTTATTTGTTATTCTTGTTCTGTTCAGACGTTTTTCTCATTTTCAGAGAAACTTTTCGAACTGAAGGACTTGGTTATAACCTTTATTTACCCCTTCAGCATGAAAATACATCCTTAAGCTGATTACAATCGTCTGGTGGTAGCAAGAACATGCAGTAAAACTTGGGTATGTCTGAACGTATGGGTTTTATCCTTTCATATTTATTAAAACTCTGGCTGATCAAGGCACTTTTCCTTCAGCTGCCTCCTGCCACAATTAAACAGCGTTAAAACATTTTCGGCTCACGTACTTATACAGGTAATTACTAGCTGTGAGAAAGTAACACATACCAGCATTACGGATTAGGACTGAAGCGAGGGGGATAGGTGGGTGATGGGGAAGGGATTGCGGTAAACACAATATTAAAGGACATCATTCTTCTGTAATATGTAAGACTATTCTGAAGTACCTATATCATCCTGAGCATCATCTTTAGCTGCATATATCTAGACAAGTGGTTCTTAACATGGGGGGGGGGGAAGCGTCAACCTAGGGGGGACTTGAGCAATTTTTAATGGGGGCGTGAGGACCCAGAGGAGAAGCAGAGTGGCCTGAGCAAGTGTGTGTGTGTGTGTGTGTGTGTGTGTGTGTGTGTGTGTGTGTGTGCGCGTGTGTGCGTGCTTGCGTGCGTGCGTGCGTGCGCGTATGTTTTGTGTGTGTGTGTGTGTGTGTGTGTGTGTGTGTGTGTGCTTGCGTGCGTGCGTGCGCGTGTTTTGTGTGTGTGTGTGTGTGTGTGTGTGTGTGTGTGTGTGTGTGTGTGTGTGTGTGTGTGTGCTTGCGTGCGTGCGTGCGCGTGTTTTGTGTGTGTGTGTGTGTGTGTGTGTGTGTGTGTGTGTGTGTGTGTGTGTGTGTGTGCGTGCGTGCGCTTATGTTTTGTGTGTGTGTGTGTGTGTGTGTGTGCTTGCGTGCGTGCGTGCGCGTATGTTTTGTGTGTGTGTGTGTGTGTGTGTGTGTGTGTGTGTGTGTGTGTGCGTGCGCGTTTGTTTTGTGTGTGTGTGTGTGTGTGTGTGTGTGTGTGCGCGCGCTCGTGTGCTTGCGTGCGTGCGTGCGTGCGCGTATGTTTTGTGTGTGTGTGTGTGTGTGTGTGTGTGTGTGTGTGCTTGCGTGCGTGCGTGCGCGTATGTTTTGTGTGTGTGTGTGTGTGTGTGTGTGTGTGTGTGTGTGTGTGATTGCGAGCGCGTATGTTTTGTGTGTGTGTGTGTGTGTGTGTGTGTGTGTGTGTGTGTGTGTGTGTGTGTGTGTGTGTGTGTGCGTGCGTGCTTGCGTGCGTGCGTGCATGCGCGTATGTTTTGTGTGTGTGTGTGTGTGTGTGTGTGTGTGTGTGTGTGTGTGTGTGTGTGTGTGTGTGTGTGTGTGTGTGTGTGTGTGTGTGTGCTTGCGTGCGTGCGTGCGCGTATGTTTTGTGTGTGTGTGTGTGTGTGTGTGTGTGTGTGTGTGTGTGTGTGTGTGTGTGTGTGTGTGTGTGCTTGCGTGCGTGCGTGCGCGTATGTTTTGTGTGTGTGTGTGTGTGTGCTTGCGTGCGTGCGTGCGCGGTTGTTTTGTGTGTGTGTGTGTGTGTGTGTGTGTGTGTGTGTGTGTGTGTGTGTGTGTGCTTGCGTGCGTGCGTGCGCGTATGTTTTGTGTGTGTGTGTGTGTGTGTGTGTGTGTGTGTGTGTGTGTGTGTGTGTGTGTGTGTGTGTGCTTGCGTGCGTGCGTGCGCGTATGTTTTGTGTGTGTGTGTGTGTGTGTGTGTGTGTGTGTGTGTGTGTGTGTGTGTGTGTGTGTGTGTGTGTGTGTCACGATGAATAATTGGTTTATATTCAGATATTCAGTACTAGTATTCTGTTTCACCTCCTGCCATTGAGGCACATTGTTCTTTCTGCCCATGTAATCAGTTGGTTTCTTTCCCTCTCTGTCTGTCGTGTGGTCACCTTCCTGACTTTTTTTTTTCTCTGATCTGGCCATTTCGAGGGGGGAGAAGAAAAAAAGGGGGAGTCTTACTTTGTATGATGGACCACACCCCAGTTTTTGAGGTTGGACCATCAAAAAGCTGGTTTTCGATCATAGTGTGAACGTAAATCACCTCTGCCATTTTCACTAATTACAACAGGCTATGCAAAATTTCACAAAGTTCGAGTGCCACTAGTTCGCTATGTCTACAGGTGACAGCTTCCTGTCTCTTACTTTCACGTACTTGTGTGTTCAACTGACTTGTGTTTAATTATGTGAACCAAACAATGTTAACTATCGGTACGTCTGCGAACTGGAAAAAAAAAAAACGCAAATTGGCTTGTTTCGTAACAAGAAGGATCTCTGACAACTAAAAAGCAATTGCTGGTTCTTTGAAAGCAGTGATAAGAAATAGGAAGGTGCGCATTGAAGTACAAAAGTCGTTGCATGACAGTATTGTGATACCAACTCTAATGGATGGAAGCGAAATTTGGACCTTGTTGGAAGGACACAAGTCAAAACTGACAGCAGTGAATATGAGGTATATGAGAGAAGCATGTGGAGCTACATGGAGAGACTGACAAATGAAGAAGTGAAGAAGCGTTGTGGTGTGTATGTGGATGTGACAGAATGCGTTAGAAAAAATACGCTGAGGTGGTTTGGCCATGCGGAGAGGATGGAGAATGAGTGGATGTGATAGAATGCGTTAGAAACAATACACTGAGGTGGTTTGGCCATGTGGAGTGGATGGAGAGCAAAAGACTGACGAGGACAGTGTAGCCTGTATGAGTGAGGAGGGAGTGGGAGGAGGACGCCGAAGATGAGATGGATGGATGGGGTGGAGAGGTATATGTGAAAGGGGGGTGTAAGCTGGGGGAGGGCAGTGAAATGGCCGGGGACAGGGCGACATAGAGGGCAGTGAAATGGCCGGGGACAGGGCGACATGGAGGCCATTTGTTTGTGGCAATCCCTTACAGAATTAAGGCGCCTGGCTATAGATAGATAGACTCTGAGGTGCTGTTTTACAATCATGTGTTGATTTGATGTTTAAGACTTTGTGGAGCTGTTTAATAACAATGTGGAGGTGCTTATGACTAAGTAGTGATGCTTCATGTCCACCTGGTACCGTTTATGTTTATGACCATGTTGTCCTGCTTCGACCAAGACCGAGTGGTGTTGTTTTTGACTATGTGGTGATGTTAAGGATCATGTGGTGGTGTTAATTACTGAGGTAGTGTTCATGACAGGGTGGTGTTGAGTATGGCCATGTGGTGGCATTTATAAACATGTGCCCGTGTTTTGATCTTTTGGAGGTGTTCATGATTTCTCTTGTGTCTGTGTGATGTTAATATATATATATTTTTTAATGATCCAACGATGTCCATAAACAGGTGTCTTTGTGAGGACACCTTTTCTACGTTACTCGCTCTCATGACTTTACAGAAAGCTGTGGCGGTCAGTCTCGCACTAAAATTCAGTATAAAAATTTTTAATATGCTGTGTACTATTAGGCTGCTTATGTTTACTTGTTTTGCCTACAGACTAATTAGAAACTAAACAGTATTCAAACTGTTTTTCCTTTTTGAACGAGGTAGGTGCTAGAGAGGGACGCCTTCATGTGGTGGCACAAAACCTGGCGGCTCCAGTACCAGTATATGAAAGTCCCTCAGCTGCCCCCTATCCCCCGGAAAAGGAAATAGTGGATTGCTGAAGAAGGGCTAATTCAGCCTGCATTCAACTAGAAACAGCGGATTCAGTGATAAAACAAACATGATGGTAAGCTGGGGGGTGGGGGCAAGGAGGAGAAATATGATTCAGAGCCATTGTTTTAGACGTTTAAACATTTTTAAAATATTATATTCACAGGATAAAACGTACTAAAAAGAGCAACTTGATAGCAAGAGAGAGCGCATACCTCCACCAGCGCCTGTACCAGACAACGCAGTTCACCACCAAACTTTAACAAGCTTTTCCCTGGCTCGTTGCCTTTGGTTCCTTCTTCCTCATGTAAAAAAAAAAAAAACATGACTTACTTATGGACAACATTTCACTGAAGTCCATCAAAACGTTTCTGAGATATCTTATGGGAAAAAATCCTGCAACGAGGCTCAGACTAAAATCACTACCCAAGTTTAATAAGTTTTTCCATGACCCTTACTCACATATCAACAGACTTTCATTGAAATCCATCTATTACTTACTGAGATATGTGGACAATCAAACTGACCAATATTACGGTAAGTAAAACACGAAGCGTAACTGCAACAATAAGTAAAGCCAATTATAAGGGTTGTAATATAGTAAAAAAAAAAAAAAAAAATCATCGGATAGAAAGCGTTAATAGTTATCTTGGAACCATGGTGAAGAATTCAAGTCCTTTTATTTAATACCGTGTTGCTACAGCAGGTGATTTTGTTCAGCTCTGGGGCGACATTTCACAGGAAGGGACAAATGTGGACAATTTGTAAACCATTCACAAGGATCTCTAAATGAAAACGCCTGGGTACGGCAAGAATAAAAAAGAAGCAGTGCGGACAAGGACAACAGATACTGACACACATCATGTAAATACTCACACACCACATCACGCGTACGTAGAATTTTGGTCTTACTTTGTGACCTTGACCTTTGACTGGCTGTTCTCATAATTAAATCTCTTCATCCTTGGTTTGCTCTGAATTCTTCCACCATTCTGGTCTGAATTGAAAAAAAAAAAATTAAAATGACTTTGCCGTGTGACTTTGACCTTTGACCTATTGTTCTAAAAACAATAGGTCAAAGTTTTTGCTGCCTCTAAACCCGTCCACATCTTTCCACCAATAATAATAATAATAATAATAATAATAATATTAACAATAACAATAATAAGTCAGCCCCTGGCTAGCCAATAACCACTTCACAGTTTGAAAAATCAGATCCAAACTATTTGAGAACAATACTCAGATCAAAACTGGTTTAGTTACTTTGTTACACACAGACACACACGTCGAACCTTGACCTTGCCTTATGACGCTGACCAACAGTTCTGGAAAAAGACTCCCATCGTTCCTGCCGTACCCTCAACACTTTCACCAAGTTTGGTCTGAATCGGATCTAAACTGTTTAAGGTAACTCTGCCACATGACGCTGTTTTAAAAATAATAATAATAATAATAATAATAATAATAATATTAACAATAACAATAATAAGTCAGCCCCTGGCTAGCCAACAACCACTTCACAGTTTGAAAAATCAGATCCAAACTATTTGAGAATAATGCTCAACTCGGTTCGTCAGTTTCATACAACTCTGTCCCTCAATGTGCCATACAGTCAGTCAATAACAGACTGAGATGTTGAGCTGATTGTTGGTATCTAAAATGACGTACTCGAACCTAACCCTTCTGGGAAATTACATCCTTATTTGTTTCTTCACGCTACCTTCAGACGATTTTATTCGGCTTAGGAAAGACCTCTCCTACCGAAGAAGCAAATGGAGTCTATGTCTATTTCATCTAGGTAGAAAACTGTCCCCTGTGCTCATATTATAGTTTCAGAAGTTCAGGATTATGATACAATAGACGTCATGTTGGCAATGGGGTTATGGGGTTATGACTGCTGTGTTTATCTAGAGGAAACACTGACCGCTTTCAAGGCAGGAACAAATGTATTATTTTGATTTAACTAACAGCGGAAGAGTTATTAAGCTGGGTAAGTGTAGGAGCCAGAGTGCTACCATTTACCCCTCTCATGGTCGGGGCAGCTCAAGTATTCTATTCAACCAAATGCCAGTCGATATTATTCACCTGAGGAAGAGTCACAGGAGACTGAATGTTGGGTTTTCTCCCTGTAAATTTCGCAGTTTCTGTATATTTCCAAATTTAGAGAAAATCCAAGATACTTTTGAATATCGGAGCTTTTCGTTCTAAACCAGGGAACTTTTTCATTTTATCCTGATGTTTGTCAGGCCAGTTGGGAAAAATGTGCAAAACTTCAACATTTATTTACTGTACGTTTGCAGTTATTATACGGGAAGCTGTGGCCTGTGTTTGCCATGTCGCTTTTCTGACGTGTTTGTTCTTCTCTGTTTGTTTACCTGGGAGCATCAGTAATCCTGTGTGTGTGTGTGTGTGTGTGTGTGTGTGTGTGTGAGAGAGAGAGAGAGAGAGAGAGAGAGAGAGAGAGAGAGAGAGAGAGAGAGAGAGAGAGAGAGAATGTAGGAGGAGTGATGCTGATAAATTTTTCTGATGTGTTTTAATTGCTTATGGCTGTGTACTCATGGCCGTACCGTACCTGCGTGCGTATGTGCATGTATGTGTGGTAGGGTGTGAGTATGCGGTGGTTGTATTGGAGAATGGACATTATTAATTCTGAGTTTGCACACGTGTTAGTGTTGATAAGGAAGTGGGTGTGATAATGTATATATTACGACAATGAAAGTTTGTCCATGAATGTGTATAATCACGAAGGTGTGTGTGTGTGTGTGTGTGTGTGTGTGTGTGTGTGTGTGTGTGTGTGTGATAATATACTCTGCAGTACTACACTCTCTGTCCGTCTCGCTGGTAATGCATGTGGTCATTACCACGTCAGGCTGCGTTTTTCTCCTGTATAATTTAGCATCATGCATGTGTCGGTGTATATACTGTATATATATATATATATATATATATATATATATATATATATATATATATATATATATATATGTGTGTGTGTGTGTGTGTGTGTGTGAGCGCTTGCACGCCCGCATATACCTGTCTTTGTGTACATAGTGTGTGTATAATCTCGAGTATTATGTGTATATTCATATATGTGTACCCGTAACGGTTTCCATATATTTTTATATGCTGATGAATAGAGCAATATAACACTTTCACAAACATTCCGTTGCCATCGACATCGAACATCCGTACTCCAGTAACCGGGCCACCTTTGCTTGTGTTGCTTACAGTCACCAGAGGCATTTGTTAATGGCTTGTTTTACTGATAATGGTCAGTGAGATTAGCTTTTCACAAATGCCTCTTGTGACGAGGGTACATAATTTTTAAGAACTTGGGTCTAGCCGAGGACTATAACATGAATGAAATGCTCACACAGCATTGCGAAAAGGTTGTTGAGCTCCTATTTTCTCAACACTGGGTTCTGAAAGTCACTGATCACTGTCTGCCTAGTTATCGTTATGGAGTGAATCAATATTGTGTCGCGAACTGGACCTCTTTCCATCCCCCTACCGCACACTCCTTCATGCATCACAGTTTTGGGGCCATATCGTACGTCACTAACAAGACCTCCTTTGTTTGTGGATCTTGACACATAAAACAGGCCTGTGAGAAACAAATTCTTTTGATTTACATAGTTCCTTCACCTTGCGTCATCTCCCACTCCCAGCCATCATAGCTCGCAAACAACCCTGTCTCCGCACCAGTCCATCGTTAACTGCCAAGCTTCACAAACACAACAGGCTTTGAAACTGTAAAGGGTGGTGCTGGAGAGGGACGCCTTCATGTGGTAACACCGATATAACCAGGCGGCTCAGTTGCTCGGTTAGACAAATCTCCCTCAATTCCTTCACTATCCCCGGAGAGTAGGTGGGTGAACTAGAGAAGATAGGCAATTTCGAGGTACAGTCCATTGGGTTCACCTCCAGACGAACCCACAACAACAACAGCAATCATGAAGGCCTCGTATGCTGGTTTTTAAGGATTTAGGTGAGTGCCTCCCTACCCACCCCATAAGTCTAGTGAACGCTGTATCTAGGAAACCAGGCTTAATTTCTGTACCAATCCTCTCTCTCTCTCTCTCTCTCTCTCTCTCACACACACACACACACACACACACACACACACACACAGCCAGTGATGAAGGTAAGGTTCAGTATTTATTTTCTGGGTTCCGTTGGAAGGCTATCCAATGAGAGAGCAACCGAGATTGGCGTTTGACAGTCGCGAACGGATTGAGTCTGGTCTAGAATATGCGCTCGCGCGCGCGTGCCTGCGTGTGTGTGTGTGTGTGTGTGTGTGTGTGTGTGTGTGTGTGTGTGTGTGTGTGTGTGTGTGTGTGATGACCAGGTAGACAGCATGACTGGTCAATGCAAGTTTCATTTAGTCCAGACAGCGACAAGCAAAACACACACACACACACACACACACACACACACTATTTTCTTGTCTTTAGTCCTTCGTTCCTTACTTCTTCCATTAGTAATCATTTGTTTCCATGTTCTTTAGCCTCTTCTTTTATAAGTTTCATCATAATTATTGTTCATTTCAAACCATTTTCTGCTTTTCGTCTTTCCCTCATTATTATTATTTATTATTATTATTATTATTATTATAAGTATTATAGTTTCCTTCTTCCTCCTTTTTCACTTCCGAGTACTTTATCCTTCTGTCCAGCGGTTGATTTCCTTTCGCTTTTCCTGTTTTCTCATCTTCTTCTTTCGCTTCCTCCTTTTCTTCATTAACCTCTTCCACCTCTTTCTTTCCTCCTCTCCTTCCTTCTCACATTATCTATGGCTCCCTCCTCTTTACCTCCTCACTTACGTTATCTTCCCATAAATAACTTCTTCCCACCACTTCTTCAAGGTATTTATCTTGCTCTTCCTCTCCTTCTTGCCTTTCCTCGTTCTCAAGCTACTCTTCCACCTCTTCAACTTCATCTTGCCCTTCCTCTTCTTCATCTTCCTCCTTTTGTGCTTCTGCATCTTCATTTTCCTCTTCTTATTTCCCATCTTTATCATATGTTTCATAATTCTTGCTCCTTTCTCCTCCCCACATCACGTTCTTATCCCTCTACACATCACATTCGGCAGTGATTTTTTATTCTACCTATCAAGACACCATTGCACCGTGGCGAGAAATCTCTTCTCTGCGAACCCCAACACTCTGGTGACCTACTATATTATTTAAGGCTATTACTTGTACCTCCAGACGATTTTATTAATATAGGAATTAATTTTTAAACTAACGAGGTTTATGAAGGTTAAACTTTACCCCCCCCCCCACAATTCGAAATTCCCCTCCAGCTCAAACCGCCGTTTTCTCAGTCGCCTCGGACTGCGCACCCGAGGTCGTCTGCTAGCTCCCAAGAACGACTTGATTTTCTCAGTGGCGTTTCCGAGGCCTGTGACCCGGCCATTATTGGAACAATCGGATAGAAGCACCCGACTGTTAATCGGGCAGGGAACACCTTCCGAGCTGGGCAGGCTGCTGTAAAATTTGTTTATTTTTGAAAATAATATATGAAAATACGTGTGGTATGTACTGGGCAACGTCAGTACATATTATTTCGATGTTTTGGTGCTGAGTTTTGTTAAAAATTTGTACACTCCCAAATGTTTTACAAGAGTATGGTGCAGCCACAATAATACTAGCTATCGTCAACACACCAGCTCCATCGTCTGTCTTGGCTGCAAGTCACCACTGCAGGCGGTTGGAAAAAGTAATATGTACCTATTGTACATTCAGATATACGCTTAAAACAATACCAAATCATGTTTCCTGGATGCCTTAAACCAATGTTAATGTGGGTAAATGTTCCGTAAGTGAGTGACCTTGGCTCCTCTTGCTGACCAATCATTCAAAACACACTTTTAAAATGATTTTGGCCACGCAAAAAAACTACCCAAAATATAATATACCTATATTTACGCAAAATTAAATATGATTGGTCATCATTTGGTAGTAAAGTACTGCTAACTACCACAGGCGGGCCTAGTCAGTATTGCCAGCTCAGTGCAGGTCACTCAGGCGCTAGGTTCCGAGGCTCGGGCGCTCGCACCCGAGAAATTCATTGCCTTAGAAAACCAATCTCAGTTTTCGGGTGCTGGCATCTGAGGCTCGGGAGCGAGTGCCCGAATCGCGTGCTTAGGCGACTGAGAAAACGGCTGAAAATCTCCCTCCTAATCTCAAGAAGATCTCCCAGAGGTGGCATGAACAACATAAATACGTCCTTGAGCTGAAAAGGTATAAAGCTATCACTATAACCCTTTCACTACGATGGTTACATTTAAGGGTCGCACTTTAAGGCGAGAGTAGAAGCATGTATGGACAAGTTTGAGAGGAGCGAGAGAGTGCTGTTGATTGGAGACATGAATGGCAAAGTTGGGAATGTACGAGTGGATGGAGTGGTTGGTCAGTGGGGTGTGCCAGCTGAAGTAGATGGGAATGGTAGTGCTTTGGTGGACATCTGTGCTGGTAAGGGGTTGGCAATAGCCAACATCTACTTTCGTCATAAGATGATCCACCGGTATACATGGAGTGTAATGAGGAGGATGGATGGTGAACTTGTTGAACGAAAGGCAATGATAGACTACGTGTGTGTGGATGAGCGAATGAGAAGACAAGTGTTGGATGCAAGGATGTGGAGAGGGTGGGGGAATGGAGTCTCGGACCATCACTTAGTGATGGCCAAGGTAGAGCTGCAAAGAAAGTGGTTGAGGAGGCGAAGGGGAAGACAGGAGGAAGCAGCTCCTGTGAGAAGAGTGGAGAAATTGCAAGATAGTGAGAAGAGGACAGAGTATAAGAGCATAGTGGAAGAAAGATTGGGAAGGTATGAGCTAGAGCAGATGGAAGGGGTGGAAGACGTATGTAAGATATTCACGGAAGAGATAAGCGCAGCGTGTGAGGCGGTTTGTGGAGTGAGGAGGAGATGCAAGGGTGTGCAAGGGACAGCATGGTGGAATGATGAGGTGAAACGAGCTGTGGAACAAAAGAAGAAGGCATATGGTGAATGGTTGGCGAGTAGAGGTAGGGGAGAAGATGAGAGAGAGAAGAGAGAGGTATATGTGACAGGAGAAGGGAGGTTAAGAGACTGGTGAAGGAGAGTAAAAGAAAGTGGATGAAGAGTTTGGGAGGAATCTGAGTGTGAAATGGAGGGAGAGTAAGAAATTGTTTTGGAAGGAGGTAAAGAAAGTAAGGCAGTGTGAAAGGGGAAATAGTAGGGGAGTGAAAGATAGGAATAATAGATTGTTGGTGGAGAAGAGAGAGAAATTGAGGAGATGGAAGGAGCACTTTGAGGATTTGTTGAATGCACAGAGTGAGAGCAGTGTGAGTATAAGTGGTTGGGGAATGGCTGGGAGAAGAAGAGATGAGAGGAGGGAGGAAGAGATCAGTAGGTCGGAAGTAGTGGAAGCGATGAAGAAGATTAAGCTGGGAAAGGCCCCAGGAATTGATGGAGTGTGTGGTGAAATGCTTAGGTATGGGGGTGAGATTGTTGTGGAGTGGATATGGAAGTTGTGTAGATTGGCTTGGGAAGAGGGAAGGGTTCCAGAGGACTGGAAATCAGGTATAATTGTTTCTCTGTACAAAGGAAAAGGGGAGAGAGAAGTATGTGGTAACCATAGGGGTATTTGCCTTCTTAGTGTGACTGGTAAAATATATGGTAGAATACTCATTGATAGGGTTAGGCATATGACAGAGGAGCTAGTTGGAGAAGAACAAGGGGGATTTAGGAAGGGAAAAGGGTGTGTAGATCAGATATTTGTTCTAAGATGTTTAGTGGAGAAGTATCTAGAGAAGGGAAGGAAAGTGTATGCTGCCTTCATGGACTTGGAGAAAGCTTATGACAGAATAGATAGGAAAGGTATGTGGAAGGTATTAAGAATATATGGAGTGGAGGGGAAATTGTTGAGTGCTGTGAAGAGTATGTACGAGGGAGCTAGGGCTACGGTGTGAGTGGATGGTGAGCTGAGTGAGTTCTTTGATCTCAATGTGGGACTGAAACAGAGGTGTGTAATGTCTCCATGGCTGTTTAATATATATATGGATGGGGTTGTAAAGGAGGTACAAGGTAGGGCAGTGGATGTGGGGGTGGCCCTAATGAATGAGGGTGAGATTTGGAAGATTCCGGTGTTGCTGTTTGCTGATGATACGGTAGTGTTGAGTGAAGATGAATGGGAGTTGCAAGGTTTGGTGAATGAATTTGGGACAGTGTGTAGGAGGAGGAAGCTGAAAGTCAATGTAAACAAAAGTAAAGTTATGGTGTTTGAGAGGAATGAAGTCACAGAGTGTGCAGTGAGGTTGGATGGTGAGGATATGGAGAATGTGAGTGCATTCAAGTACTTGGGTAGTGTGATGAGTAAGGATGGAACTTTGGGGGATGAAGTACGTGAAAGGGTACAGCAGGGAAGGAAGGTTGTTGGCACACTGAAAGCAGTGATGAGAAATAGGGAGGTGAGTATGGAAGTTAAGAAGTCATTGCATGATGGTATTGTGATCCCTACCCTGACGTATGGAAGCGAGGCGTGGACCTTGCAAGAGGGGAACAAGTCAAGAGTGAGAGCAGTGGAAATGAGTTACTTGAGAGGAGCATGTGGAGTGACGTGGAGGGACAGGTTGACGAATGAAGAAGTGAAGGAACGTTGTGGGGTAGATGTGGATGTGGTTGAAAAGATTAGGAGAAATACACTGAGGTGGTTTGGACATGTGGAGAGAATGGAGAATGAAAGACTGACTAAGAGGGTGTATGTAGGTGAGGTGGAGGGAGGGAGAGGGAGGGGTAGACCGAGGATGAGGTGGAGGGATGGAGTTGAGAGGTATATGAGGGAGGGGGGGTGTGAGTTGGGGGGAGGGGAGTCAAATGGTGGGTGACAGAGTGACTTGGAGGCGTTTTGTCTGCGGCCACCCTTTGCGGGATTAGGGCGTCGGGCTATAGATAGATAGATAGATAGACTTTAAGTGACTTTGGAGATTTCGTAGCACATTTTCATTAGCGATTTTTTCTGCAAATTATCCTAGTATCCTTTTTTTCTATGTTGATGCAAACTATGTCGATATTAAAACGATAAACATAACACAGAAGAGAATATGGTAGGGTATAATATGCTAAAGTAATCGCTAAGAATGAGATACCCCGAGCCTCCTACGCCACCTGGAATATGGCTAAAAGTGCTATATTCTTGCTACATAGACGATTTTATTTACCTGAGACAATCACCAAGCAGCGAAAGGGGTAATCTTCACGCTGTATAAAATATTTCCTTTCTCCTTTCCTCCTCTCATGTAACCACGATTATTTTATTGTTCTCTTTTATTCTTCCATGATCATCCCTTCCTTCATCAAATACGTTCTTTATCCTGTTTGTGTTTCCTTTATCGTTCTCCCCTTCCGTTCTTCTTCCCTCCTCTTTATCCATTTGGTCAATCTATTTATTTTTTCCTCTTCTCCTTTTATTTATGGACATCCCCCTTTACGCTTGTATTTTTAGACGATATTATTATTATTATTATTATTTTTTTTTTCTTTTTTCTTTTTTTTTTTTTTTTTTTTTTTTTTTTTGCATATTAGTTTGCTCACTTTCTCAACAAATTTCGTCATTTTAGGTCCCACTGTGCGTATGCGTGTATGATATGTATATTTGTCTTTTTGCTCCCCCCCCCTCTCTCTCTCTCTCTCTCTCTCTCTCTCTCACACACACACACACCCTTCTTATCTCCCCTCCTTTCCACCCTTTATCTCTTCTCATCCACCTCATTTTCATCATATTCAGTTTTATCTCTTCCTTCTTCACTTCCTTCTCTCCCCTATATTCCTTATTTGCGGATCTTTTCTTTGCTCTCTCTCCCCATCTCACTTTTCATATTTACTCAGTTGTTTCTTTGTTTTGTCTCCTTTGTGCCATTTTTCTTTCGTTAATTTTATTCAATAAAGTTAATCGCAGACTCTCTCTCTCTCTCTCTCTCTCTCTCTCTCTCTCTCTCTCTCTCTCTCCTCAGTGATAGCAATTGTCTGGGTGAATAAGTAGTAGTTTGTTCAGGTGATTGGCCTACATTACCGACCTGTTCCCACACCTTCGCCACACACCTGTCCAACACCTGCCTTACACATCTGTTTCACACACCTTCCTAACACACATGCCCCACATACCAGTCACACACCTGCACCATACACTTGCCCCACACTCCTGCAACACACACCTGCCTCCCCACAGCTGTATCACACTCCTGCTTTACCTTCTGTCTACACACACCTACCTCACATACCTACACCAGACACCTGATCCACACACCTGCCCAACATACCTGCCCTTTTCATGTGTCCCACACACCCCTGCCTTATACACCTGCCCCACGCACCTGCCTCACACACCTCTCCCACACATTTGCCTAATTCTCCTGCCTCGCACACCTGCCCCACACTTAAGTCATAACCCTGCCTTATACACCTGAGCCACACACCTACAGTACCTTACCCACATGCTCCACACACTTGCCTCACAATCCTGCCCCACTCACCACCCCCAAACACCTTCCCCACACACCTGCCCCTCACATCTGCTTCACACACCTGCCAACTGCATCAAACTCCTGCTTTACACCCTTCCCCACACCGCACAAATGCCTCATACCCCACCACAATGATTATGGCTGGAGGGAAGAAGGCTTTTGATGGTTTGCTTAATTAAAACATGCACATTCGCTCACTGTGCTAGTGAAGGGGTTTGTCCTGCAGGGGGTATGGTGGCTTTGCTGTTGTAGGAACAAACATGACCAAACCCCCATCAGATTAGATGAATGGACGCGTTCACAAACTCAGTAGTTGCCAGTGATCGCCGGGAAATTTAATCAGGAACTCGGTCAACTACTCCCCGCTCGCACAGCTATAAATTTTCTAAAATCCATTCCATGATGTTTAGTGATGAAGAGATTACATAAATTCTTTAATGCTGTAATCATTGGTTATTATACCAGTTTCCTATGTACGATTTACTAAGTAAAATACTGCAGAACAGTTACTAAAATACATAAAACGACAAGAGGTCTGTTAGCATTTATCACATATTTTTAAGGAGTTTCGCTGCATGTGTAATTTGAAACGCTTGTTATTTTATTATCAAAGAGATTATTGTTTCATTGGGCAAATGCTGAAGAGAATGGACCGACTATACGTTATAAAAAAAAACACACAAAATATGAAGCCGAAATCATGCGAAGACGAAGCCGCCGACCGAAATCCCAAGTACCGATGTTTCCAGGAAGACAACAACAAAACTTGGCGCGGACGTGTGCATACAATCTACATCGGATTCCTATAAATATTTTGCAGCCAAACGAGTTCTTGTTAGTATTATATATAGACATATACTGTATGCCTGAATGTGTAATTTGATTAAAACTATAATAAGAGACATGGCTTGGAATGTAAGTAATCGGTTTTACGCTACGAAGAATATTTATCCCGACCTTTAGACGGTTAGTTTTGTTAGTTTAGCGATTCCCTTCGACTTTATCATAATGAAGATTTTTTTCCTCATTTTACTGAGTAGACATGTTAATAAAAATTGTACTTATGAACAGAGTGAGAAAGGAAATACAAAACAGTAGTTAAGTTGACCACATTTTTATTTTTCAAAATAAGTTATCAGGTAAAGATTGGCAACTTTGGGAGTACGTATACACACACACACACACACACACACACACACACACACACACACACACACACACACACACAAAACGCAAACGCAAACTCACACTAGTAAACTGCAAAGGTACATACACACACACACACACAAGTAAATTGCAAAGTTACGCATTATGTCTCCAGAATTTCACTTTTAATGCCGCTACAGGAGCACATGCAAGCATCCCCTTGGAGAATATTCATCTAGTCCAAACTATGAACGTCATCTGCTCAGCCCAGTAAGTTTCACATGCAAACTTTTCTAAACAAGACAAAGGACACCTTTGGTAGCCGCACCCACCCCTGCAACACTGTAAGGGGAAAGAAGAAATTGTAGTTGCGTGGGCAGGTGGAGGGGTGAACCCCGTGGGTCTCACTCCAAGCTCCAGTTAGCGTGAAGGTCTAATACTGTGCAAGATTTTGTGTGCCTACGTAAAAACTATGGCGTTGTTCCCCCTGGAGGATGTTCCTCCTGTGCGGGTGGCCATCGGCGGTCTCACCCTGCCTGAAACGTGGCCGAGGTGAACGTCTATGAGTACGCAAAATTTCGTTTTCGTAGGTTAAAAACCGTGACTGTGCATAAAGGCTTTGACCAGGACTGCAGGAGGCCGCACCCACCGTCCGAGGTGACTTTAGGAGTCTCACCTCTCTAAAACGTAGACCCAGTAAAAGTCCGCCAATGTGCAAAATTCGTGCTACTGGATTAAAAAAAAAATGTCTGCCGTTTTCGCCCCCCCCCCCCAAGCCTGTAGGGATAGCCATCAGGGGTAGCGTCCCACCTAAAACGTGACGGGAGTAAACGCCTATCAATATAAAAAATTTCGTATTACCAGGTTAAAAACTATGTCCGTGAATAATGGCTTTGCCGGGATTCTCTCCATCCTTCGTGAGGGGCAACCCCCGGTGGTTTCACCCTCCCCAGTACGTGACCGGGGTAAACATCTACCATTGTTCTTTTGGTCAAAAACTTTAGACGTGCTTAACTATTTTGACAGAGACCACCTGGGGACGGACGCCCTCCTTCCCCACAGGAGGTTGTCCTAGGGGGTTTCGCCATGCTGACAAACTAGCGCTAATGGAACTCTACTACTGAGAAAAAAAAAAAAAAAAAGTTACTAGGTAAAAAAAAAATAAATAAATAACTGGCCGAGTTTAACGGTTTGGGGTATGACGCCTAGGGGCCAAGGACCCCACTGGGGTCCCACTACGCTTATGATCTGGCGCGAGTGACGCTGTCTTTGTGCAAAAATCGTGTTCCTTGGTAAAAATTGGCCGTACCTAACGGTTTTAAGTGGGACACCTGGGGGTGCGGGGAGTGGCCCTCGGGTGTCCCAGCCTACCTGACAGATCTGCTGCTGTGCAAAATTTTGTTGCCTAACGCTCCTCCCATGAAGTCTGAACCTAACTGTTCAAGAAAGTACAGTAACTCTGTGAATGAGTAAGTGACAGTTTGGGACAACTATAGCTGGCTGCACCTGTGGTTGCCGGAAAAATGTTTGTCAGAGTTTAGAGTTTGTTACATACATACATACATATACATACATACATATACACATACATACATATACATACACCGTCAACAGTGTATTTCACAGATTTATGCCTACTGTGTACACAAAGGTCACTGAGGTAGATAACCTCTTTAAGTTTAAGATCCGAGAATGTGAGGTTCAACGACCTCCATCTCTCCACGGTAAAGAGAGGAGATCGGAGAGACAGGAAATGGAGGGACAGGAAAACTGGAGGAGAGAGACATACGGGACAAAGGGAGGGTAGGAGCAGAGGAAAAGGGAAATTAGAAGAGAGAGAGAGGAGGGTAAAGATATGTTGGGAAGAGAGAGAAGGGGGGGAGGGGAGGAGAGAAGAGGATAAAAGGAGACAGAGAGAGTTTAGTGGAACAGAAAGGGTTAACATCGTGAGGAAATGTGAACGGTACAGAAAAGAGAGGCGGAGGAAAGAGGAGGCTGAAGAGAGAGAGGAGGCAAGGAAAAAAGAGTCAGTCACAGAATCTCAGTAGGAGAAAAAACGAGAGACAGAGAGGAGGGAGAGAAGAAAAAGAAAAGAGGAGGAGGGAGAGAAAGAGAGATTAAGGAAGAAATAAGTGAAAGAGACAGATATAAATGTCTGGCTATCTCTCACGCTCAGGAGGAAGGCAGCTTGAGAGAGAGAGAGAGAGAGAGAGAGAGAGAGAGAGAGGGGAGGTTGAAGGCAAATGATAATAGCAATCGTTTTTTAAGCAAGTGGAGAACGAGAAGGATGGAAGGAAAGGGAGGAGGGAAAGAGATGAGGGAAGGAGTGAGAAGGAAGGAGGAAGGAGATGAAAGATGGAAGGATAGAGGGGGAAGATGGGCAGGCTGGAATGGGAGCGAAGGAAAAGAGAAAGGAAGGTGAAGGGTGGGGGAAGAGAAGTAAAGACGATTGCAGGAAGGAGGAAGGGATGGAAGGAAATTGAAGGAAGAAGGAATTACGGAGATGCGGAAGGGACAGGATAGAAGGGAAAGGAGAAAGATGGAAGATCGAAAAAAAGGAGAAGGAAGAAAGCAGGGAGGAAGGAGGTTCTAGAAAGGAAGAAGGAAGGGAGGAGGGCGGAAGGAGAAACGTGGGAGAAAAGAGGTACGGAAAATGAAGGAGGGTATGAGAAGGAAGGAAAAAGGGAAAGTGAAGGAAAAGAATAGGAATGGGATTGGAAAGAAGGACAGAGAAGGAGGAAGAAGGAAGGAAGGAAGGAAAGAAAGGAGGGGCAGACGGATGAAGAAAGTGATAAGGAGGAGAAGAGGGAATAATGACGAAAAGAAAGAGAGGTACGTGTGGCTAATGCGAGAGAGAGTGAATGAAAAAAGTATAAAGAAAGGTAAAGATATATGGAGGGAGCAAAATAAAAGGACGGTGGGAGAACAGAAGGATGGGGTGTGCCGAAAGGAAGGAGAGGAGGAGAGGGGACGGAAAAAAACGAAGGAAAGAGAGAGAGAGAGAGAGAGAGAGAGAGAGAGAGAGAGAGAGAGAGAGAGAAAGGATGGTGTAAGAAAATGAAAAGTAATGAAGAAAGTGAAATGTGAGATAGGAAAGAAAGGCGGAAGGAGGAGGAGAAGGAGGAAGAATAGAAAACGTGCAGGAGAAAATAAGGGAGGAGATAACGCCCGATTTTCTCTTAGTAAACTGCCACTTGTTCACTTGGCTCAGGGTGTTAGCTGGGTGGCTGGCACTTAGCAGGAGGAGGAGGAGGAGGAGGAGGAGGAGGAGAGAGACTGTGTGTGTGTGTGTGTGTGTGTGTGTGTGTGTGTGTGTGTGTGTGTGTGTGTGTGTGTGTGTGTGTGTGTGTGTGTGTGTGTGTGTGTGTGTGTGTGTGTGTGTGTGTGTGCTTTACTTTCATACGCTGCCTTTACCAAATCACTGTGTAATCCTTTGATATTACCATAGGAACTTACTCCTTAGTCACAAAAGTATACAAAAATGGACAGAATAATACTGCAGGAGGCCCTTTACCGGACTCACACCCTCGGGCAGCAAACCGTACAGGAAATTAGGGAGAAGCAGCACCTTGCGAGATGGAAATGCCTTAAAAGAACTTAAGGTAAATACTAGTAATAAGACACCTAACTATTAACCATGCAGTCTTTAAATAAAAAACTTGGGCCTCCACCTTTCCCTCCCCCCATTTCTACACCTACTTCCTTTACACTGCTTCCCTCCCCCTCCCCTCCCTTCCTACCTTCCTTGATTACATCTTGAAGAAGATTTTATAGAGGCAATTAATGGCCAAGTTACAGTATTTTCGGTGGAGACAGAAATGGTATCATGGTAGGCGGTGTGGTACTACATATAACTAATCTTCATTCAGTACTCCATCCAAAACCATACACTGAGGTTCAACCTAGACATTAATGACGCACAAACATAACACTTGGATCGATTTACTGTAAGCCATCTCACTTCTGCAAAACAAACAATAAAATGTCAACGAATTGTGAATGTGTGTTGCATCCCGATTGCTGAAATTTTCGGAGTTTATGATTATTTACCCGTAACCGGATGACGCTAATCCATATCCTCTTACACGAGGTCGACTTATACAAAACTTATTGGAAAGTTCATTATACCAGTTCATAGAGCGGCCATCGCGTGGAGGAAACATCCTGGATCTTGCCCTGGCTACATCAGAAAACTTAGTTAACAGTGTTAATTGGGAGATGAATTTAGTATTAGTTATTATTAGATAAATATTCAGTCACAATGAATATTAATTTCAGTGACAATAGCTAGATTCCAGTTACATGAAAGTTCCAGTCTACGAGAAAGCTGACTTTCAGAAAATACAAGTAATTAATGGTAAAAATGTCTGGAATCCAAAAAAAAAAAAAAAAAAAAAAAAAAAAAAAAATCATGATGGCTGGGAGTGTGTCCAGGTGGTAATAAAGTTGTAAAGGCGTGCTTACCGATGCGTAGCAGACCACATACACGCGGCTCAGAATTAAACTGGTGGTATAGTGATATTAAAACTATTTCAACAAATTCTTGTTCATAAAAAAGAAAACTCACACACAGACACAAGAGGATGTGTTTGTGTGTGTGTGTGTGTGTGTGTGTGTGTGTGTGTGTGTGTATACAGTAGAGAGAGAGAGAGATGGAAACTTTTTGATGCTCTAGCCGGGAATCGAACCCGAGACCTTTAGATAGAAGCCAGGCACCGGCAGCACTACAAAACACGGCGTGATAAAAGCCAAACCACCAGAACTTTAGTATTAAAAAATGGTAATAATTCACAACTTGGAAATTACTGTCCAGTTAGCTTAATATCAATAATACACAAATTGTTGGAAAACACAAGCAGATATAAAAATAGCTGAGCATGTACAAAAAAAAAAAAAAAAAAAAAAATCTTATCAGCGACTAACACCCTGGATTTCACAACGGTCATGTTTTGCCATCCTCTTTGAATTTTTCCAAAAAAAAAAAGAAAAAAAAAAATATGCACGTTAAAGCTAAATCCGTCATTGTAATCTATCTCAATTTCAAGTGAGCATTTGATAAAGTTCCTCATAAATGACTTCTTAAGAATAAGGCACTGGCATTAATGATAATGCATTATGGTTGATCGATAACTCTCTTTCGGAATGTAAACAAACATGAATGTTTCAAGGAGAACCAAGTGGTTCAGTTAACTTAATTAATGTTTCAAAGAGAACCAAGTGGTTCAGTTAACTTAATGAATGTTTCAAGGAGAACCAAGTGGTTCAGTTAACTTGATGAATGTTTCAAGGAGAATCAAGTGGTTCAGTTAACTTGAATGTTTCAAGGAGAATCAAGTGGTTCAGTTTGGGGTACAGTTCTGTTTCAAATTATGCAGGCGATATTAACGAAATACTGTACTGTACAATATCCAGATCTGCTAATGACACTAAAATCAGCAACAGTGTGGATTCACATGAACAAAGGCACATAACTCATAGCGATTTTGATAAATTGTTTAACTGTGAACCAGTTCAGACTTAGCAATAGCATTTTAACACTAACAAATGCAAGGTCCTAAACACTGTGATTACAGATTCAAAAAGCCTACTCTATGAATACTATTCAGCTCGAGAATGTAAACTTAGAGAAAAATCTAGGAGTAATAACAGAGGATTTAAAACTAAGTCGGCAGTGCACACAAACAACAAAGAAAGCAAACAAATTCGGTTGATTCATTGGCTGAGCATTCGAATTCAGATAAGAGATTATCCGCCTCACCTTTCACAGTTCCTTGGTACGCCCACATCTGGAGTGTTGTGTTCACTTTTGGTCACATATCTACAACAAAAGCTAGGGAAAAATAAGTGAGAGTAGACAAAAGTGACAAAAAATGATGTTCTGATTTAGGAACAAATCATTCGTGGAACTTCTGGAAGATCTGAATCTATTAGTCCAACAAAGCACAGACTACGAGGGGATTTGATTTAAATATAAATATCCAAAGGATATGACAGTGAAACAGACCGTCGAATTACACAACAGATAAGGTCATATAATTATCGGCAAACGTTTCCCTTTCAGACTAAGATTGTGTAAAGCAGAGTTTTTCTTTCAATCTTCCCTATTAAATTTCCATGATTTTTTTTTTTTTTTTTTTTTTTTTTTTTTTTTTTTTTTTTTTAAATAATGTGGTCCTCACTTTTTCCTGTCGGCTTCGGCTGGAGGGTACGGTGTTTGTCGGGGGAGGAACCTAATCTTCAATGCACAGATACCAGAGTAGATGTCCTCTTTGTAATAAAGCAGCCTTGAAAGAATCAGTAGGTATGTTGCTGTTTGCTTTCGTTTGTACTCCTTTTTACTCCTTCCTCTCTCCCATTCACCGGGCTATAGTAATAAGTAAATGTTCTATCTCTGTTTATAACTGAAAAGGATCAACGTTAGACCAAAACTATCGTATCTTTACAATAAACACCTCTTTAAAAGGTGGGTATAATTCATTTGAACAATTCACGGTACTGCGAAGTCAAGGCAGAATAATACACTCGCCGCTTCATTCCGGTGACGTACTATTCCCTTTCTTCTTGCTATCGCCAGGTGATTTTATTCAGCTCTGAAGATGATTTTCAAACTGGAGAGGTAACCCTTTCACTGCTTGGGGGCTTTAAGGTGAATAAAATTGTCTGGTGGCGGCAAGAATGACAAAATGCGTCAACGAAATTTAGGGGTTAAATGCCCTATCCTGCCCCACCACCTATCCCATCACAGCCCACTCCTCTCCACCCATCCCGCCTATTTCTGCCCTCATGTGCTGCATATTGACTCAGCCAGAGGACGACTTCATTTTTTTTTCGCTAATTTCGGACAATATAATTTAGCTTATGAGCCCTCCCATTATGGTGAAAGGGTTAATGATGGCTGTGTCGAATCCTTCTAACTTTAAAACAATGTTTCCATAGCTGAATATAATCCTTTGGGGTTAGCAAGAATATTCGAAATACTACATTACAGTAGTTCACATGTTAAAATTACTAAACAAGGATCAGAGGGACATGACTGATTTAATAGCCTAAGCGGATTGAAACATGCCTAAATTAATCCGCGTCGGTCTGGATATTGCTGATGTAATGCAGAAAGCCTAAATATATTTAATTTGGCCTAAATCTATGTGACTGAATCTAAAAATTCTTGAAGTTGCTTGATCAAAATAGGTATGCCTTCTGACTGTGAAATTCAGAGTGGCAGCTATTTACTTTATTTAACTGCATTGCATTGCAGAACAAGTGGGCAGTTTCTGTCTCATGTTGCATAATTTTATTCAAGGGCGAAATGTCCTTCCACTGAGTGACCGTGGATTTAGGCCTTTCACTGCGATGACGCATTATTTTAGTTTACACATCTATAAAAGTAACTAACAGTGAAAGATTTACTTAAGGCTATATCTAACATCTCCTGCTCGAAAATTATATTCCTGATCTAAATGAAATAGTCTGAAGGAGCCAGCATAAAGAGTAAAGATGTCACCGGGAAAAATGGGTTATTGTACGATACGTTGGCAATATTCCCTTAAATCTGCACAGTATATTTAAAGGCAAAATATCTTTCCATTGCAATGAGTGTCCCAATGAATCAAACGGCTTGAAGAATCTTTTAAAGTTCTTGCTAATTTCATAGGAATGTGTTCAGCCTGAAGGAGATTTTTCGAATTGGAGGATTTATATATGGCCTTAATCAACTCCACTGGTACTAAAATAAAATCGTCTGATGTCTCCTAGAAATAAATGAAAAATGAGAGAAATTTATAGCTGGCTTTATCAGATCAGAATTTACAGCTCTCCATTCATCTTGCAAAACGTCATTTATTGGGATGACTCTGTCACCGCCGACTGAAAAACTGTCAATTAAATCCTCTGGTTTATGAATGCCATTGTAACTTATCACACACTATAGGTAATCACTCTTTATTCACCTGTCTCTCATCCAGCCTACAATTCATCATTTGTTTATAGTATATTGTACGTGTATATCCGGAACGCATATGCTCTCCGTCCCATATGTCAGAGAGAGAGAGAGCGAGAGACTGGTTCATTACACAGACTTCAGCACGGGTCAAAAGTTGGGTGAGTGTAGAGGGCTGAGCGACAGGACGATTAACTGAAAGGTGAAGCCTGACTGAGAGAGAACAACACACATACCCGCACATCTCTCTCTCTCTCTCTCTCTCTCTCTCTCTCAATAAATAAATAAAGGACCTGAAATAAATATATAAATAAAATCAATAAAAACACCTACTCCTTCCATCTTGAACACACACACACACACACACACACACACACACACACATAGTTGCACCTCATCCGTAATCCGGATTTACAGATACCAATTAATACGCCCCCAATAGCTTTTTATTTCGCGTTAATTAAGAGGGGATTTACCACGACTCTTATACACGCTTCCTGGGCGTCCGCATAGGAATTGGCGATAAGTAGATTAAATATACGTCCTATCGTGATTAGCAGAATTTGGATTGGTAGGGGGAGTGTGTGTGTGTGTGTGTGTGTGTGTGTGTGTGTGTGTGTGTGTGTGTGTGTGTGTGTGTGTGTGTGTGTTTTATGATTTATGTACACAGGATTATGTTACGTGTATGTACACTAGCTCCATAAAGTATCGGTGCATCGTGGGTCCGATGCCGTCCGGAATGATTCGACCATGTGGCAGTGACAGCCCGTTAATACCTGCATATAGTATAACATAGACGGTCATTCCCTACACATCGTGAAGGACACAAGTGGTATCTCATACTGTATGGCAGTCATTTATCGTCTGGGATGCCTGCATGTGCGAGGACAGAACCGCAATTCCCAGTATTCTTTGTTCCGTGTGTCATAATATTTAACATATATTCTGCACCGATACTTTCTGGAGCTAGTGTACGTGCATGTTCTATTACTGTACACAGGAATATAAGAGAGAGAGAGAGAGAGAGAGAGAGAGAGAGAGAGAGAGAGAGAGAGAGAGAGAGAGAGACTAATGAAGGGTGCGGGGAGAGGAGGAGGGGTGAGGCGAGTAGAGACTGAGAGGAATAGAAGGTCGTCAGGAGAAGGGACATGGGGTGGGGAGAGGAATATAAGGAGGGGTGGAATGTGGGAAAGTAGAGGGGGGATAATAGGACGTGAGTGGCACTATGGGCAGGCTAATAGTGTTGTCACAAGGTTACCCTGTTTGTCACTACCTAGGTACCGTAATAGTAACCGACACTGACAAACCCATGCGCACAAGCTTACTCACTCACTCATGCACGCTCGCTTGTACAACTGTACAAAAAAGTATCGTTACGACGTTGTGCTAAACAATATAACAAACGACGATAGTTTAGGAAAAAGGGGCAAGGGACTAGGAAACTGTTAGTACCCCTGCATATCCAACAATGTTGGTTATGCATGGGATACAAGAGGCATTTTCTGTGAGGTAATAAATGCATCGATATGAATGTATCAACCTTTCGGAAACAGCAGCCACCGTAGTGTTCGTTACGTATCTATCGGACCCCTGAGTAACGATACTTTTTTGTAAAGTTGTACACATGCACGTCCGCAAACACACACACACACACACACACACACACACACACACACACACACACACACACACACACACACACACACACACACCAAACCTTTCTCAAGCAATAGCACCATCAGTGACAACCTCAAACGGAACAACATAAGTTTAACATTACAATACTAATAATACCAACTACATGACGTACACCTAGCCACACAGGGAGAACAGTGCATTCTTCATAACGCACGAACAACACTCGATCAGTCAACGTCATAAAAGCAGTACAGAAGAGAAAAGGAACCACCACCACCACTACCACAACACATACTTTAACAGCGAAAAAACTTTATCATAACCATTAACAAAATCGTTGCGACTAGTGGGGTAATACCATAAACAAAGCACAAAAACAACAACAACACTATTGATAATAATGACAATTAAAACAACTGCAACAAAAACAATGAAACCAAAATAACTATCATTGACAACTAATAAAAAAAAAATAATGGGAGTCAGTAACAGTAACATTAATAAAGACACAAGACCAACCTCTTCATCATGAAAACAAACACTGACTTTAAACCCTTTACTGCAATAACGTCTTTTATATTTTTTTTTCTCGCCACCGTCAGGCAGTTTTCTCAGCAACAAACACAATAATCATTAAAAGCAACAACTGCAAGCACAATATGAAACATAATACATAAACACAATAACCATCAATAACAAACCAAAATCATAAATGCAAAAGTATCAACAAACACAATAAACATCAAATAAAATAAACGCGAACAATAATGAATATCAACAGCAACACAATACATATCAACATACTCAATTCGATATCATCTACAAAGACCAGAAACATCCCCAGCAAAAATAAGCACAATGAACAATCATCAATAACAAACACTGCATAAGGCTACTCAACAGCAAGCAACATCAGCAAACATAGTAAACATCATCATTGCCAACAACCACAGTTTCTATCAGCAGCAATGTACAGTTCCCGCCAAATGGAACGAGGACACCTATTTCAGAAACTCAGTGGTAGTGCTCTCACCGCGCTTGGGTACAGTGGCGTGTTGTAATGGATCTGTATTCGTGCAATGCGATTCAGTCGACTCGTTTAGATATATTCAACCTGCTTCGTAAACTTGCCTACAGAAATTGAATAATACTGTATAACATATGTATTAAGAAATGGAAAGGGTAACATTAAAAGTATACCAGGTGCTTTCCTCAGTTATTGGGTCACTTGTATTTTGAAATGCGATATTCCGAGGGGAATTGTTTACGTGCTGCTCACTTTACATCACTTTACGGGGCTCTCCGGCACGTATGACAGTATTGGTAAATGTAGATTTTAAAATACGTACGCTGCCGAAACTTTATTTATTTTGCAGCTGTAATTAATTAACAATATATTCATCTGTGTCGTGCTTTGCTTCCGCTTGACATTACGTTAAGAGGTTTGTACTAGCTTTGCGAGTTAATGATATTTTTGTATGGATTTTTATACTGATTCATACCAGATGGCGAACTGTATCAAGCATGGACAACACACTGTCCCGTAATCCAACAGTTCTTCCTAGGAGAGCTGTACGTTCTCTTTGGCGATTTATAATGACTTAAGGGGGTAACTATGCTTAAAGGCGAGGGCAGAGGTCGGTGTCACATCAGCTGCTAAGTCGGGCAGCACAGCACATTAATCATAAAAGCTCTCGTATCTCAACAAATCTCGGTATTTGTTTCGATCCTCGCCTCTGTTACCGTGTGCGATGGCCGCCCTACCACCGCGTTTTCGAACCAGGTGTCCTCGTTCCTTCTGGCGGGAACTGTGCATAAAGATTATCAGCAACAAAACCAGTCAACAACAATAAAAAACTATCATCAGCAGCAGCAACAAACACACTGACACCAACGACAAACACAAACATCAATAACACACTGACAGTGTCAACAAACACAAATATCAACAACAAACGCACTAACATCAACAAATACAAACATCTACAAACACACTAACATCATCAACAACAGAAACATCAACAATAAACAAACTAATATCAACAAACAAACATTTGCAACAAACACTAACATTAACATCAACAAACATACACATCATTAACAAACACAGACATCATTAACAAACAAAGACATCATTAACAAACACAGACACCATCATCAAACACAACACACTACACCCTGCACAACAACAAAGGCCGTCGCCAACACGAGCATAATGACCAACAAATCCATTAATACCATCAGCTTTGTGCAGGCATACGAACAAACTGAGGCAGCCATCGACCAAATGATTATGTAGGTACCCCTCTGTCTCGCACCACCACCACAACCAACAACAACAACAACAACAGCGACATTAGCGACGACAACAGCAACAAGAAAAGCAAAGTCCGAATATTTTATAATTACTTGCAACAGCAATGTCAATTATTCCAAATAACAACACTAAAACAGCCAACGCAACCACTACCACCACTAACAACAACAAAAAGAGCAACAACAACAAAAATGAAACGCAGAGAACTTGGTCCTAAGCTGTCGAAGCAGAGCGTCGCGTCGCTCAGATTCCTCCGTCAGGCCTTGCATAAGGACTCACCATAAACCTCCATGACCTTGCTGACCTAATCAGTTCATTGTCCTTTCCCACTGCATCACTGACAAAAGTTTGGTCGAAATCAGTCAGAGGGTTCAGGAAATATCGCACCAACAAGGATAACCTAAGTTGACTCAATATGATCCTGACCTTTAACCCCTTGGACCTTGCTGACCTAATCAGTTTCTCACCCCTTCATGCTTTATCACTGACAAAAGCTTGATCGAAATCCGTCAAGGGGTTCAGGAAATATCGCACCCACATGGATAAACAGGATAAACAAAGTTGATCCAATATGACCTAGACCTTTGACCTATTAACACTGCTGACCTAATCAGTTCATTGTCCCTTCATACTGTATCACTGACAAAAGTTTGGTCGAAATCCGTCTAAAGGTTCAGGCAATATCGCCCCCACAAGGATAAACTAAGTCAACCCAATATGACCTTGGCCTTTGACCCTTTGTCCTTGCTGGCCTAAGCAGTTGACTATATCCTAATACTGCATCACTTACAAAAGTCTGGTGGAAATCCGTAAATGAGTTCATGAGTTATCATGCCCACAAGAATGTTACGAACGCATGGACCCACGCAGACACGCACAAATTGAACAATCGCCAAAATGCCCCCTCCACCATAGGTGGGCGGAGGCATAATAATGATCCCAACGATGATACCTGCTAACCAAACATCACCAACGAATATCACCAAAGTATCGACATTGTAACTTTTACCAGTATGCAATACACTTATACATCAGTCACCAAATCACAGCTAGCATCCTCCCACTCAAAACCACCACCACCACCACCATAAAGCAGCAGCAGCGGCGGCGGTGGCATTTTCATTAACCACAGCTGTCACATTCAGATCAGAACCTTAAGTACACTGCAGACTGTCGATGACAGCTTAAAGAATAAAAATGATATATAAAAAAACAGAAAGTACTCAGGGCGTACACCTCCGCCATTGCCATTAAAAAGGATCCGGATCCGTGGAGATAGTGTGTGGAATACATACGATCCAGATCCGTCCCCGAGTTTAATTGTTCCTTGACCTGTAATGTTCTAATGGTCTTTGTTCCATCTTCGATCAGGCAAAGTTGCAGTTTTAATTAAAAGGTTTATTTCGTGCAGCATAAAGCAGAGAGGAGAGCGCGAGTATGTGTGACTTCTATGCTGGCTGAGCTGATACTACTCGAATCCTCAGGTTACAAAGTAGAAATCACATAGGTTTAATAGCTACTCGTCCCAACCAGATGGGGTAAGATACAACACAGAAACATCACGAAACGCTACGCTTTTATGATACTTACTCTGAACATCACATGACCCACTGCCCACTCTTCCACAAAATTTTACTGAAATTCATTGAGAACTTTTGGAGATACTGTGTGGGATACATAGGATCTGGATCCAGAGCGGCCCCCAAATTTCATCAATTCTTTCTTGGCTTATGGCCCACCCTTCTGAAATTCATTGAGAACTTTTGGAAGCGAGATACACAGAATCCAGATCTGAATCCGGATCCGCCCCCAAATATACTCATATCTTTCTCGGCCTATGGCCCACTCTTCCGCAAAATTTCACTGAAATTCAATGAGAGCTTTTGGACATATCGAGTGGACAAACAAACAGACAAACATAGGTGAATACATAACCAACTCGAACTTTGTTGGCGGAGGTAATGAAAGGCACCATCGTTAACAAAGCACACACACACCAAAAAAAAAAAAAAAAAATGTAGAGAGAATGTTTAATCAGTACAACAATGCCACGCTCTAACTTCATCTTAGCCAATGACCTTGGCCTTTAATCGGGCTGCAAAAGAATAATTTCTTTCCGATTCTCCATACAGTTATTTTCGAAATCTGATTCAGTCAAATAAAGCCTCATTGACATGATGCTGCACCATAACCTTTCTCCTTGACCTTCGATCGATCTGCATCAAAATCAAACCACGTCTCCCCCGACCACCATACTATGCATGAGGTTTTGATTCAAATCAGATGATACACTGATTAGGTATTCTGTTAACAAAGACATGCGCATACATACTTAGAAATAAACACAGAAACCTTTTATCATAATACCAATGCCAAAGCATATCTAAATATACAGCCTGGAAACAACAAATATTCTCTCTCTCATCTTACTGGGAAATGAACTAGAAAATACAGTCCTTATTTACAATAAAACCACCTTCCAGCAAAATTAAAGCAACAGTACCAACAATACTATAACACCAACTCAGATTCCTGCCAACATAGAAACGGTCAGCTGCAGGAGAAAGAGGATAGGTGCCACTAAAAACGATCTACAGCAACTATTGACAAAGTCACTCTTGAAAAAAGCACCCTTTCCCCTCAAAACAAGAAGCTGATAGGCGATGATGGCCAGCTCTATGCGGACCAAGCTTTTTCAGCGACCAGATGTGAGTTTTGACACCAAATGTTATTTCTATATGTAGATACTCCAGTGCAACCTCCATCCACCCACCCACCCACTGTGGCCAGAGCTAGGGCACTTGAAATTCACAAAATGGCCCACCAGAGGTAGAACTTCTAGGTGCGTTGCCAGCAACTGGAAGTAGGGTTTGACACTGTCAGTCTTGTATGGAGGTACTCCAGTGCAGCATTCCACCCAAGAATCATGGCCCTGACTTAATAATCTTCAGAGATTTAGCATTTCGCCTGAGCATAGTCGTGATTTTAGCTATTTTCACCATTCTTGCATTTGATGACCTTTGTCCCCTGACCTGGCCAATGTTGCACATAGGTGTACAATACAAAGCTGTAGTATGAGTCAGTATTTTTTAGCATGCACTCTTTCGTTAAATTCCATCTAGCCACTGGGGAACTAGGAGGGCATTTTTGAAAACTAGTACTCGTACTGGTTGCTTGGGACGCTAAGGCCAATCTTAGCGGGGCTGCCACTCGAAAACTACAGGAGAGAGGGGAAAAAATGGACGGCACAATTCCGATACGGAATGACCATAAGATTATGTCTAAAGAAGACATAGCTTTCTATGTCCATTAGTAATGTTTCTACGCTCTAAACGTGAAAAGTACAACAACAACAACAACAACAAAAGAGGGTTTTCGGCAGTTGCTGGACAACGAGTAATCATTAGCCTAGCAACCAAAACCTTGTGGACACAACTAGGTCACAGGCTGGTCATTGTGTCCAAGTTTGATCGGAATCGGTTAATTCTGAAGGGAAGGCTAGAAGTGCCTGCCACAATTAAACAAGAAAGAGGAAAAACTGCAAGAAAGAAAAAGAAAATACGACTATCATTAATGGTAACATGGAACTGGCCAAAAGAAAGAATACAAGAATACATGAAAGTAAGAAAGAAAATGGGACTAACAATAAGGGCAGCATGGAGCTGGCCAAAAAAGACAGAACAAGTCAGTAGGCGATGATGGCCAGCTCTAAGTGGGCCATTGCGGTTCAGCCTGTACACACAAAGGAGGACGCTTATATGGCTAGTCTAAAAATACCATCTCTTGCCTCTCTCTGGACACAAACTAAACCACCCAGACAACAGAAATAACTCTATACTTGCATAAACACAATAAGGAAATGGCGGGGGACAGGGCGACTTGGAGGCGATTTGTTTGTGGCCACCCCAAACGGGATTAAGGCGTCTGGCAATAGATAGATAGAATAGAAAAAAATCATATTTTTTTTAAAGAAACTTCCCATATTATGCAGTGATTTTGTTCAAAATACACATATATAGTCATGTCAAACCATTTCAGCACCACTTAAAGTATTTTGGGGATAAAAATATGGGTATTTCTTTGTGAGATTTTTTTCCCCCCCGCTCCTCTGTGTTTTGACTGGCGTGCACGCTGTCATTTTGCGATTTTTTTTTTCCTGCGCTTCATTGAGAAGCACACGATGGGTTTAGGAAGATAAAAACAGCATTGCCAGGTGCGCAACAATTTCTCTTAAACTGGGTATGAAAAAACAATTGATTCAAAATTCAAAAAAATGGTACTGTGGCAGGCCACTGGGTCCCGACAGTGTCTGGACGAACGGCCACGGAGAGGCTAAGCGGGCCGTTGCTAGGCAACGAGTAGTTGCCCAACAACCAAAACCTTGTAGACAAGCTAGGCCATAGGTTGGTCATTGTGTCCAGGTTTGGTCGGAATCGGTTTATTCTGAAGGGTAAAAGTGCCTGCCACTATTAAACAAGAATACAAGAAAGAAATGCGACTATCAATAAAGGCAGCATGAATCTGGCCAAAAAACGAGAGAGAGAGAGACCCCAGGCACTTACCGTAACCCGGATGAACAGGCCGGCTAACGACTTGAAAAACACGCATTTGGGTCGAGGATGAAAATGAAACTGAAGGCAACAGAACCATTGGCGGAGAGGCCCTCAGAACAACACAACAGGAACAGAACTACTCCCCTCCCCCACCACCACCGCAACAACCACAGCAACACCAATAAAATAACCTAACCTAACCTAATGTAACCTAACCTAACCTAACCTCACTTCACCTAACCCCACCTATCTTAACCTCATCATCATAATATATCGTACATCACTTAACCTGATCTAACAACCTGAGCACCTCACCTAACCCAACCTACCGTTAGCTCACCACTACAACAACATAGCAGCACCACAACATTACTCAGCCTAACATCATCTAACTTCCCCTCACCTCACCTCACCTCACCTCGTCAAACCCCACCCATCTTAACATTACCACCACGGCAACTCAACACCAACGCCACCACTACAGCACACTAAACCTAACCTAACCTAACCTAACCACACCCAACCAAGCCTGTACTAAGGTCACCACCACAATAGCATTGCAATATCACTACAATACTCATTTAAGCTAACATAATCTAACCTAACCATTGACTGGGTGGTGTAACTATAGGAAAGGAAATTTTTTTTTCTCTCTCAAGAAAACAATGACAAACATAGCACTGCAGCACCACACAGTACATAAGCACTCTGCAGAATAACAATACACATCATACACTAAACAGCTACAATCACACCAGGCCTACAGCAAGATCACTACATATACAATCACCAAACCAACGGATACAACCATAACAACACCACCAATACAACCACCACAATGCACGCAATACAACACAATACCAACACACATCACAACACCACCCAAAGCAATACTGTGCATCAACACACACAACATCCACCCACCCACCTCACTCGACCTCTCAACACACCCACCCGACAACCCAAACACCCAACACACACACACACCCAACACACACACACACACACACACACACACACACACACACACACACACACACACACACACACACACACACCGCAGCCCTACAGCCTCCACACCAGCTATGCTATAACAAACACTAATACCGCATTTCACCCACACCAACGGCTATAACTAAGTAACTGTTACACCTAATACTTAACTGGCGGCAGTATGGATAAAATACCTAAATTCCATTGGACCTGAATGTGTGAAAACAGCTGTCACGCAAATAACTCTTAACTATTTCAACACCTAAACAACTGCAGCAATTAGACAACTGCCTCCGCTAAAACAACGTATATCGAATATTTGCTGGGAAATAGGAATACAATCATGATGACAGGAGGAGGATGACAATGGCAATGATGATGGCACTAATATTACCTATTAATGATGTTCAAGAAAACGATGATGATAGGTATTGATGTTTGTAATCATAATGATGATGATGATGATTACAGTGATATGACCGTTGAAATGACACTGAAGATGATGATTATAACTGCAGTAGTTGGGTTTATGATGATGATAATGATGATGATGGTTAATCCCACGAGCTCAGCGATGATGCTGAACACTACGATAAAAAATAATGATGTTAATTGTAACGATGATTACAGTAACTTGACTACAGGAAGATGAATAAAGATGGCGATTAAGTATGATGATGATGACTGATGACTGACGAAGATTTATGGTTGGTGGTGGTGCAGAGTACTGTGATAAACTACGACAAGCAAACCTAACCATTATCCCACTCGCACAGTCACCACCACGCTTTGGCTGACTGACTTCCTCCCCGGCTGACGGACTAACTGACTGACTGAGTGACGGAGTGTGTGGGTGATGTTTCCATGATAACCTGTCTTGACCAGAGGACGGGCCGGGGTGCTCAGACAGGGACAGTAATTACAGGAAAATCAGAAACAGCAGCAAAACTGAATCTGACTTAAAATTTACCTCATCACTACACCAGACCACCCTCTCACTTTAACTGTAATTCTTGTACCTTAACTTGGCCTAAATTTTCATCCTTTCGTAGCTTATTTCACGCCAGTGGTAGAATGTGACAATATTATGGCCCTACATTACCTCTATAACTCTTCTTCGTGACCAGCATCCTGTTCTAGCGTTAATCTGTTGTTACAGCGCAATATTCAAGATGGAGAGAAGCTGGTTTAAATTTTCGTCTTTTTGTAGCTTACTTCACGTAGCTCAGTGGACGAATGATATTCGTGACCCGCATCCTATTTTAGCATTAATCTATTGTTACAACCCAGCATAAGATAGGGCGCTGGTAGTTTTAGGCCAAGTTATGTAAAACGAGTACAGGCGTAAAGTTGCCATTTCTCCATCCTGTATACTGAGCTGTAACAAAACATTAGCACTACAATGTGATGCTAATCACGAAGAACTGCTATGAAAAGGATGCAGAACCGAAGTATTGTTTTATTCTAACACTGAGCTACGAAAAATAGACTGCACAAAGAAGAATATCTTCGCTAGGTTAAAGTAAATGAACTATAATTTTGCTGAGCAGTGAAAGGACAAGTTCCAAGTGATATTCCTTTCGTGCTCAGTGCCATGGATTGTTCAGAAAGAACAATTATACCCACATATTAAACATAATTTGACGTTCAGAAAGAACAATTATATGCACATAATAAACAAAAGTTGGCGTAATTCTATCATAAACCTTTTTCATTGGTCGTAACTCGGCACGGACATTTAACTTGATCATCATCTTACCACTCATTATTATAACTTCCCACATCCCTGTGGGATGTCTTCTTGTTTTTGTCATTATTATTATTATTATTATCATTATTAAAACTTCCTACATCCCTGTGGGAAGTTCTCTTGTTTTTGTCATTATTATTATTAAAACTTCCCACATTCATTGTGTAAAGTTTTCTTTTGTCAATATTACTATTATTATTATTATTCCGGGAAGGATCTAAATCGCTGCCATTTGCATACCGTTTGAGCTACAGCCTTCATTCTTTGCCATATTATAGTACTAATTGACCACTTCATCTGACCAAATATCATCCTGATCCAAATATCGGAACCAGAAGAGGATCCGGAAGAAAGTGACCCTAAAGCCCAAGAACCACTCAGGTTAGAGGAGCTAAAGTTTTTATGGCATATATCTGGGACATGGCCAGAATGCAGGGCTTAATATAGTACAGATCGGATCATTATTCTCTGAGATCGCCTGTGATCTAATATTCTGGACTAATCCAGAAGACAGACGTCACCTGATTTTACATGAAAGAATACAGTTACAGCCACCAAACTTGGAGGACTTATAGATTTTAGTGACCCAAGGTCATATACAGGGGATCAGTGACCTTGATTTCATGGTCCCTTTATAGTTCGGCTTCTAGTAGGCAATGGCCGTGGGAAGTTTTTATTAAAATTGTCCTTGAACAATTTTACTCTGTTCTGGTTAAGAACTTCCCACATCCCTGTGAGAAGTTTTATTGTTTTTGTCAGTATTCTTAATATTCTTTCTTCTTAAAAAGTAGGCTAAATGGCCATTACTCGAAGGCTACTTAGCCTAGAGCCTTCAAACTTGTCAGCTGAGTCCCCCACTTGACCGCTTCATCTGGCAATATTTGAGGGAAATCACTTAATTGGATCTCCGGATATCGAACGCAGAAAACCAAGTTGTTGACATTGGAACGCAGAAAACCAAATTGTTGACACTATCTCAGAAACCACCTAAGATAGAAAGTTGAAATATTATAGCATGCGCCCCTTGTTGGACAGCATGTCTGAAAGGCTTATGATCTTAGTCGGCTGAATATACTCAGAGATTGCCTACGGTCAAAATTTGGGATTTTCCCGGATATTCCGGTTGTCATCAATTTTCCGTGAAAGAATAACGATAGAGCCACCAAAGTTGGTGGACTTGTAGATTGCGAAGTCTTAGGCCGCTTTCACGCAAGGCCACCGGTGGTCTCCACTGGTGGCCCAGTGTGAAGGGGCAGGCAACTAGTGTAGCCGTATGAAAGCGCCGATTTGAAAAAATACTTTATAGCAAGTGGCAGCAACCGCCAGTGGCAGACACTAGTTGCGCGAGCGAGCCACCGCCAGGAGCTGGTCGCCGGCCGGGCAACCGCAGTGGCCTCGTATGAAAGGCTCCATTGAAAACTATGGGAGGCAACTAATTGCAGCCACTGGTGACGGCCACCGGTGGCCTCGTGTGAAAGCGGCCTTAATATGAAATGCACAAGATCAGTGACCTTGACCTCGACTGGGGTTAAAAATTCGAACTTGTCCGGAGTTTCCAGATGTCACCTAATTTTGCATGAAGCATTAAAGCTACAGCCACCAAGCTTTGTGGGCTTATAGACTGTGGTGACCTAAGGTGGTATGCAAAAGATCAATGACCATGACCTAGACTGGAGAAAAGAATTTGGACTTTTCTGAATGTTCCGGATGTCACTTAATTTTCCATCAAGGACTAAAGCTAGAGACACCAAACTTGGTGGACTTGTAGACTGTGATATCCTAAGCCGATATGCACAAGCCCAGTGCCTTGACCTAGACTGGGGAAAAGAATTTGGACTTTTCTGAATGTTCCGGATGTCACTTAATTTTCCATCAAGGACTAAAGCTAGAGGAACAAAACTTAGTGCATTTATAGACTGCGAAGACCTAAGGTGACTTGCACAAGATATGTGACCCTGATCTCAAGGTCCCATTATAACTCGGCTTTTAGTAGACAATGGCTGTGTACAGTTTTCTGAAAGAGAAAAACCTTGGACAATTTTTTGGTGTTCTAATTAAAACTTCCCACATCCCTGTGGGAAGTCTTTGTCATCATCATCATCATCATCATCATCATCATCATCATCATCATCATCAATCGATCATCGTCGTCGTTGTCATCATCATCAATCAATCAATCAATCATCATCATCATCATCATCACCATCATTATAATAATAATTATTATTTTAAAACTGCGATATTTCAAAGGGTATTTGGCCTGAAGCCTCCAAACTTGGTATACTTTGTCAGACAGCTGTCCACTTCTGTGAGCCAATCTGTCAACCAAATCTCTTATAGTGACCTTGACCTCAAGGTCCCTTTATTGCTCAGCTTCTAGTACGCAGTTGTTGTTGTTGTTTTTTCAAAAATTTTCTTGGACAATCTTACGATGGTCTAGTTCTTACTTATTTGAAAACTGCGATATTTCAAATTTTGGCCTTGAGTCATTAACCTTCGTCAACTTAGCTAGACAGCTGTCTGCTGCTTTTCACCACATATGGTGGAAATCCGTCAATCGGATCTCCGGATATTATCTGGAGCACAGAAAAGTAAGTCAGCCATGCAGTGTCAACAAGCGCTAATGCTAGGAAGCTGAAATTTTACTACGATATAGCCTTAAGGCGGACGCAGTGCAGAAAGGAGTATGGTTCCAACTTGTTCATCATACTCTGAGATCGCCGGGGGTATAAAAAAAAAAAAAATCCAGATACTCTGGATGTCACCTAAGTCTCCATGGAGGATTAAAGCCAGGGCCACCAGACTTGACTGACTAACAGACTCTGATGACCTAAAGTCATGCACAAAATCAGTTACCTTGACCTCAAGGTTCCTTTATAACTTGGCCTCTAGTAAGCAGTGACTGTGGGAAGTTTTCTTTTTCAGAGCTGTCCTTGGACAATTTTACGATGTTCTAGTTGTTTATTAGTGGTTATTAGTGTTATGTAACGAATTTATTCAGCGCT
>NC_136978.1:16470039-16493651 GCF_032717465.1 Coenobita brevimanus
AGGCAACGTCGTACCTTCGCTCGGGATTAGATAAAACAATTCGGGTAATCAAACCACAGAATCATAAGAAGAGCCGTGTTTTGACATAAAGCCAACCTATACCTAACCCACTTAGTCCTAACCTAACGTCAACCTACCATAATACCTTATTTTGTTTGGCAGGATGACGAAGGTGTGACGCTGCCGTTTCTTTTATCAAGGCACTCAATCACATGTTGCCAATATGACTGTATGACTAAGTGTACCTGAAGAAAGAAACTGCAGGCGGGGCGATACCGATACAGGTTGTGTGTGTGTGTGTGTGTGTGTGTGTGTGTGTGTGTGTGTGTGTGTGTGACGGTGATGCCAAAATATCTCAAAAAGGTGTTAGTGAATTTTCACCAAACTATCAGGAAACAGCAACCATGCAGATGTGCAGAAGCATATTATTTTTGGTGACGATTTGATCAAAGACGACCGAATGTCAGCTGCAATTTATTTTTTATTTGGGATTGGCTTTTTGCGAAGCGCGGTAAATGAATTCCGTAGAGTTTTGCTATTTTTCTCCAAATTTTGTTTGTATTTAATTTATACCTTATCCAACTGCATATTGTAACGAGCGATAAGCATTCAGCCCCCGAATGCTTTGGTTTAATTTAAAATGATTTTTTTTTTTTTTTTTTTTTTTGCGAAACGCGGCGATTAAATTCCGTAGACTTTTACTCCCCCTCCCCCCCCTTCAAATCTGGTCGTCATCAACAACATATTTTGGCGGGGGACTGCACTCACCACCCGAATGCTCTTTTGTACTGATTATATCTTCAACATTCATCCCAGTAAATGGTTTCTTTGATTACAGGAAACCATCTGGTTTGTTACTAAGTGCAGATCCATCAAAGCACTCTATTCAGTGAGTGGACGGTGATTAAAAAAAAAAAAATAAAAACATAACTACCAGAAAGTAAAGAGGAATAATAATGACGGTGTATTAACTAACTGAAATAATAAATGAACCAACTCATTTAGTCATTACTGATATACCGTTTGTGATCTGGCATACTAATTGGCTGAAAAATGTACCTTTTGTGCTTTACTGGCCAAAATGATCGATAATACTGGAGGAGTACTGACTGGATGATTAACACTTGTTGAACTGCTGACTGGAAGAATAACATCACTGATTAGCAGACTTACCTCCAGGATGTCCACCCCTCACACGATGCAGCGTCTGGAAATAGCCAGAGACCTACATAAACCGGTGGACAGATATAGAAAAACAGAGGCAGATATGTAGAAAGGCATACATACAGGGATACAGGAAGACAGACAAATAGTTAGACGTATGAAAGGAAGGATATAAACAAGTCGATTTATAGATATGTAATATACACAGATATAGACTAACAACGGACAAATATATATAAGAAAAAGACATGTACAGTTCAGATAGGCTGCCTGATACAAAGAGAGATATATAATGACGAATATAGACAAAAAAAAAAAAAAGTGTCGACCTGATAAAGCTGCTTACTAAGGTGTTCCATCGCCCGACCTGCTGTTTCCACTCTGACCTTTTCAATAATCCAAATCAACCTTTCCCCTTTCTCTGACCTTCTCCTCCTCCTCCTCCTTCGTCTCATATTTCTTCTTATTTCTTCTTCTCCATCTTCTGCACCTCCTTTCACATCCTTTCTCTTACTCCTCTTTCTTCATTGTCTTTATCCCTTCATGCGTTATTTTCTTCCTAGTCGTCCTTTTGCTGTCTCCCCGTCCCCCTATTTCTCTCCTTTTTTTTCTTCTACATCTCCTGTACCTTCCCATCATTTTTGTTTGTTTTTGTAATCATTTTGCTCTTACTCTCCGTCCCTCTATTTCTTATTTTCCGTTTCCACATTCCCCCCATTCTCATTTTCCTCCTCCTCTTTTTAATCAATTTTCTCCTCACTTTACCAATTTTCCTCCCCATTTTAATCCTTTATCCTCCTCATTTTAATCCATTTTCCTCCCATTTTAATCCATTTTCCTTCTCATTTTCATCCATTTTCCTTCTTTTAATCCATTTTCCTTCTCCTCATTTTCCTTCTCCATCTCTCCTCCTCCTCATCCCTCGCCCGGTTTTGTTTTCTGTTTGCCATTTTCTTTTCGCCTCCATATGACTCTTCACCTTTGTTCAGTCACCTCTTCCCCCCCCCCCTCTCTCTCTCTTCCTGGAGATCACAAGAATAAACTAAAAAAAAAAATTATGCTGCAAGGATCAATACAACATGATTCTTCTTTTTTTTTTTCTTAGCTTGTGTTCTTTTACATCCTCTCCCAAATCTCTCATATCTTTTTTCGTTTATTGAAGATGCAAGAAGTGTAAAAAATAAAAGCATTTTTTCCCCAGTCCTTTGTAACTCTTCCTTCTTCAGTTTTGTACCTTTTTCCGTTCTCTCTCTCTCTCTCTCTCTCTCTCTGTTCCTTGCCCTTCAGCCCTTGACCCGTGACCTTTCCTTCATGAAGGTCACAGTTTCTCTGTCTGTGTGTCTGTCTGTCTGTCTGTCTGTCTGTCTGTCTGTCTGTCTCTCTCTAAATCGATCTGTCTGTCTGTCTCTCTCTCTCTTTGTATGTCTGTGTACCAATCTGTCTGTGTTTATGTATACCTGTATGTATGTATGTACCCCATGTATGCATGCACTGAACGTATCTGTATCTATCTATCTATCTTTATCTGCCAATAATGTATCTTTCTATCTACTTGTTTGTTTGTTTCCCCTTCCATTATTCTTTTTCCACCTTTTCTTCTATCTTCAGCTCCCTCCCTGTCTCTCTCTCTCTCTCTCTCTCCCCACATTCTCTCTTTATCCCTCCCACCTCTTTCCTTTCCTCTTTCCCCGCCGATTTTCTTTGTCCTACTACACTCCCTTCCTTTCCCCCTTTTTTCTCCTAATTTATCTGTCCCATTTTATCTCCCAGTGTCCCTCTCCCCCCTCTCGTCATTTTTTCTCACCGTCAGTCTCTCTCTCTCTCTCTCTCTTTCCCAAGCCTAAGTGCTCACTGTTATACTATTCATGGAACAGCTCTCAAAGTAAAGGAGAGGGGGAGGGAGAGGATTATCTGGTATTAATTTAGTGAGCAGGAAGGTGCTTTGGAGAGAGAGAGAGAGAGAGAGAGAGAGAGAGAGAGAGAGAGAGAGATAATAGTAGAAATGATGATAAAGAGCGTGCGGTCATTATTTACGGCGAAGCTCCCCATTTGTTATGCTTTTGTTGACAAGGCAGATGGAGTAACTGGGTGCTTTAGTAGCTGTGCTGATGTCTGTGTGTTATGTCTTTCTCTTGGCTGACACCGCATCCTGTCAGTGGAGGCTTACATAGAACGACTCCCAAGCACTTTTTTTTTTTTTCATTTACTCATTATGGACCCCCTCCCCCGCTACGAAACAACACTTCTCCTCTGCGTATTCCTTTTTAGCCTCTTTTTATCGTCTATTAGTCGTTTTGAATTGGGGTCGCTCTCGCCCGGGTGCGGACATTAAATTTACGGTAGGATGTTCTTTCATGTGTTTTCATTACACTCCCACCCTGCTCAGGTTCTGTCGAGGATACACAATACTTCACTTATACCGTCACCCCAATACAAATTTTCACATGCACTTCACACCGTACATTACAAACGTTTATCAGAGATACTGTTGTTCTTCGTCCCATCTCATTAGTTGCCTCTCAGAAATCGTAAAGAAGAGCTTGAACGTGAATAGCAGAGTTGACCGCCCCTGTCCGACTCATACTAGCAGGTTACTGTAATGCATGCTTACTTTTACCTGCCCCTACTGGGTGGCATCGGAAAGCAGGAGAAAGCAACATCATTCACCACTTTCAGTCTCTCAGCCAAGGTATGTAACTGCTGGCATCAAAGCAGTTTTAGAACAACCACAACAAAGCCCCACTGAGGTACGGTTTACCCCGGGCTCTTCATTTCTTGCCTGTTATACATTTGCCCTCACTCCCTCTTAACCTCATTCTTGGGGTACCTCATCTTCCAAACATAATCTTCTCAGGTATTGCTTAGAGGTGATGGTGACCTTAAATATTTGTTCATGTCTTGCCATCTGACCCATTCCGGTTATTGCTGTCATTTGATACGCTTTCACTGATGAATTTTGTGTGATTCTTGTTGACTTTCTTATGCAGAGGTTTCTTGTGTAGATAAAAACCACATGATTATGATCTTTGAGGTGTGCCTGTTTTGTGTGTGAATTTATGTGACTGGGAAAGTGTTTTATTCCATTAATTTCATTTGTGCATACATAAAAGTGTATGTGTGTGTGTGTGTGTGTGTTTGTGTGTGTGTGTGTACAGTGCATTGTGTACATCTGTGTGTATGTGTATAAACAAGTCACATAACAACAGCAATAAAGCGGTAAAAAATCAGTAAGGGCTTTATGGCGATTATTTCTTATCCCTGCACAGTACAACGTCTCTCCTATGCTGACGTGGCCTCTTCACTCCGGCGATGTAATTTTCATTTTATTTTTGCTAACTTCAGACGGTTTTCCTCATCTTTGGGGATATTTTTCGAAACTGTGAGGTTAGATACAGCCTCTATTAACCCCTTCAGTATAAGATGCCTTTCCTAAACTGAATAAAAAAAAATGCTCAGGGGTACCAATAATAAACCTAGAAACAAAGCAAAAAATAGACGTAAATAACAGACGTCATCGTACTGAAGAGTTAGGTCGCCGTCGTTAGCAATGAAATAAAAGTCGCTATTTTAATGAAGGGTTCAATCTTCAGAATCTTATGGCGAATTGTCATTTTATTCTTGCTACCTTTAGACGATTTTACTCAGCTTGGGGAGAGATATAAAGGTTTGTGGAGGGGTTAATGGGGAATTTGTACCGCTGCCAATACACACAGTCCCTCCGAAGCTTAACTTCTTCACTACGACAGTGTGTTTCTCGAATTTGATGAAACTAACGCCGATTGTTTTTTACGAAGAATCTCAAAGTAAAGGAGTTAATAAAAGCTGTATCTCACGTCTCCAGCTGTGAATGTCTCTCCTAAGCTGAACAACATACCCTGAAGTTGCCAAAAGATTGAACATACGTCATCGGAGTGAAGGGGTTACGAAAATCGTCAGGAGGTATCAGGAATGAAATACAAAACAGATGCCACTGAGAGTCGGTCCTGTTCCCTTCACCACAAGAGGCCTTCACTGAGCTAAATAAAGTCGTCTGGTAGCAGCAAGAGTGAATTATACTCCTAACATCATCGTAGTAAAGGAATAATTTACTGACATACTGAGTAATTACGTAGCACTCTGACTGAGTAATTAACTAGGAAACTAATTAACTGAATGACTGATGAACTACCAAATTAACTGGGAGAGAGAGAGAGAGAGAGAGAGAGAGAGAGAGAGAGAGAGAGAGAGAGAGAGAGAGAGAGAGAGAGAGAGGTCAACTGAATGACTACTTAGTTTTCTAATTAACTAGCAAACTGATCGGCTGGTTAAAAACTGACTGGCTGACTATCAAGCTGCCTGACTAAGTTCTTACTACCCATACCATCTCCCTGTTGTAATTCTAGCATACGAGTTGCCTAGCATGTGCCGCCCTCTGTGCAACTGTGGCCCCTGTGTATGTGGGGGGGAAGGGGGAGGGGAGGGGGAGTGGGACTGGAGGGGAGTGGGATTGGAGGGGAGGGGAAGGGGGAAGGGTGGTAGACAAAAAAAAAAAAAAGTGTGAGGAATCTGAGATTGCTGTGGTCACGCGAAGGTTACACACACACACACACACACACACACACACACACACACACACACACACACACACACACTGACTACGGGACCCGCCTTAACTGTCATCCAATCACAGAGCTCCTTACATCAAGCCCTCCAGTTCCACCTGCGATCTCCACCAATCACAGCGCTCCTTACATCACGACCCAGAGCCCCACCCCTAATCCCAGCCAATGACAGCCACGTATAATTTTCCTCCGTTCCAGCCCAGCTCTTACCGAAGTGGAGAATGTAAACTGAAGATTTGTTCCACTGTCGATTTGTTTGTATCTCAGTGAAAGCAACCCCTGTTATAAGCTTCGTGGGCTGGTATACAGCTCACTAATGAATAACATGACAGTCGTTCTAATATTGGGCATTTTTCCCATCCTATAAACGGGACAACTCTAATATTTTATTCTATTCCAGCTAACGGGAGCTTTGTACTTAGGAGTGTGTCAAGAACCTACGGGCGCTGTTATTGTCACCATTAACTTGCTCATTATCGGAACAACTCTAGTATTCAGTTTTAAATAACGTCATACGATTGTGACTCAGGATGCACAAACTCATTTATAATCTATTTTCTATCGTAACTCAGTTTTTTTTTTTTTTTTTTTTTTTTTTCAGGAGGAATAAGGAGGTTCTAGAATCGGATCTTCCTCTTTGTTTTGTTCTAATTTCATGATTTAATCTTAAGTAACGAAATAAAAATTGCGGCAGGTTATAGCTGTTTTCTGCATGAAGATCAAGGAAAGGTATGCAAAATCTCCCCCTGTCTAGTTCTTTCTGTAAAAACATATTTGGGTGACGACTGGGACACGCTTGGAAATTCTCTCTCTCTCTCTCTCTCTCTCTCTCTTTCTTGGCTGAGAGTGAGTCATAGAAGTCAGTGTGTTACGATGCTAAACAAAGAAATCTTGACTTCCCTGCTCACGCTCCCATAATTATCTTTCGAACCATGAATGTCAGCATTATGAGACTGCTTGCTATAGAGTCCTTAGTGAATCAGACCGACCATTTCGGAGATTCATTTCAGACAAACAAATCGGCTGTAGATGCGACACTGAGTGACGTGTGCTGTGCGTGTTTGAGCTCAGTAATCTTTGAAGGCATTGTGTTAGTAGTGCAGTTAGGGCTACGGGGCATAACTGATACGTGACAGGTCAAGGAAAAGATTATAGTTCTATCCTAGGTAGTGAGTGTGTGATTCAGTCCACAATGGCCTTAACATTTCGGTTATTGCAGGTAGTGGTGGTAAACGTAGCAGCAGTATTGCAAACAGTGGGAAATATGATTATTATGTTCATGATGAAGATGATGATGATGTAGACGAAGACGACGTCGTCGTCGTCGTCGTCATAGTAGTAGTAGTAGTAGTAGTAGTAGTTGCTGATGATATTATGGTCATTATGCTGCTGCTGCTGCTAATGATGATGACGATGATGATGATGATAATGAGTGGCAGAGTGGGGGGATCATGGAGTGCAAAGGAGTATATGAATCGAACTTTTGCATTAAGGTAGTGATGAAAACATAAGACAAAGACTGAACTTATGGATGTAGGTCAAGCTTATGACGAGGTGAAAAGGTATAGATGATGGAAGATTAACCATGTGTAACGAGAGAGAGAGAGAGAGAGAGAGAGAGAGAGAGAGAGAGAATGGCTGAATATCATGAAGATCTTTATGAGGCTAGCAACACATCTAATACAGATGTATGTGTGAGTGATTCTGTGCCAGTGCCGGAGTGAGACAGCAGTGTGTGATGTCCGCTTGACTCCCTCTGTTTATGTGCCGATAATGTTCCGAGAGAGGTGTCAATACAAGAATGATGGAAAAAGGGGCGAAGCAGAGGATGAACAGTGTCAGAGGGAATATTTACCTCCTACATTACTATGGCGTATTATTTATGATTATTTTTGCTACCTCCAGACGATTTTATACGATTTGGGAAAGATGTGTAGCAGGGAACTGATTAGTTAAATCAACTCCCCCCCCCCACTAAAAAATAGGTTAAGAAATAAGTTGGTTCTGAAAGATGTGGCGTACTCAAGAAATAAGGAGGTTTTGAAAGATGTGGAGTACTGACGAAATAAGTTGGTTCTGAAAGATGTGGAGTACTGAAGAAATAAGGAGGTTCTGGAAGATGTGGAGTATTGAAGTCTACAGAGGGCAGGGTGAAGTTCTTCCAAGACAGAATCTCAAGACAAATCCTCACCACATCATCAAGGAGAAAAAATGCTTACATATTAGCATCCTTTGTTCCCAATATTGGTATCCTTCGGCCCCAGACTTAGCATCTTTCGGCCCTATCCTTGGTCTCTTTCTCTCTAAATCTTTGCGTCTTTCAGTCAGTCTGTATTTGGCATTCTTCAGCCCGGTAGTCCTTACATTTGCATCCTTCTGATTTTATACCAGCATGGTTCTGACCTCACCTTGACGTCTCTATGCCCTAACCTTGGCATCCTATATCCATAACGTAAGTATCCTCTGACCCCTAGCCCTGGAATCCTTCGGGCTTCACTAACCTTGACAATCTTTGGTCTCACTCTCTCACGCACTCATTCATCCCCCCCCCCCAACACACACACACACACACACACACCATTCAGTCAATACTCTACCATCCTCCATTCCTAACCGAGGCCTCCATTAGTCTTGATACAGGTCAGTTCCAGCTTCGGTAACTCCCGTAGAATGGTAGGAGCTTCACTGTTAGGCAAACTAAAAAAGAATACTACAATCTACCACTGATGGGAAAGTTATGAACAAATATCAGTTTTTGAAATTGTCTTGCAATTTGTCATGCGAGCATTTGTCGTGCGAGCATACTGTCGTATGAGCATTTAGTCATGCGAGCGTTTGTCGTGTGAGCATTTGTCATGCGAGCATTTGTCGTGTGAGCATTTAGTCATGCAAGCATTTGTCGTGTGAGCATTTAGTCATCCGAGCATTTGTCGTGTGGGCATTTGTCATGCGAGCATACTCGTACTGTTGTGTGAGCATTTGTCTTGTGAGCATTTAATCACGCGAGCATTTGTCGTGTGAGCATTCAGTCATGCGAGCATTTGTCGTGCGAGCATCTAGTCATGCGAGTATTTAGTCATGTTAACATTTGTCGCGTGAGCATTTGTCGTGTGAGCACTGAGTGGCACATCGAGGGAAATCATACAGGGTGGTAATTTAGCTGCTGACCCTATTAACACAATTGCACAGACAGGTTATTGCATTAGTGTGTGTGTGTGTGTGTGTGTGTGTGTGTGTGTGTGTACCGCAGCGTCTTGGTAATTATTCCACAGGTTTACCTGGAAGATATTCCCATATTTCAGTGGAATGAGACGGCAAAGCATTCTTCTTACAGCTTCTCTTCGTGATGAGCATGACAAGCACCATAGTTTAGTGTTATTCTCATGTTACAGCTCTGCATTCATGATGGGGAGGTGGCAGTTTTCGGCCAAGTTAAAGTGTACAGAATACGGAGTTACTGTGGGAAAGTGAATTGTAGATGGACTGGGCGAGATGAGTGAAGTTAGGTAGGGTGCATATCGTCCCACTGGTTAGGCCATCACTCCTGCCTGCCTGCCTCTCTCTCTCTCTCTCTCTCTCTCTCTCTCTCTCTACCCCCTGGGGAGGGGGCTTGAAGGGGAGGATGAGGGGAGAGGAAAGGGAGGAAATGAATAGAGAAAAGGCAGCAAGGGAAGGAAGGATACGAGGAAGGAAAGAGAGGAAGAAAGGGAGAATTATGTGGAGGGATGGGGCTAAGAAAGCGTGAGAGAATGAGAAGAGATGGAGAGACGAGTGGTGTGGTAGAAGGGAGGGAGAGGGCGGGGATGGGAGGAGAGGGAGAAGTGGAAGATGAGTAATGGTGAGGTACAGGGGCGTAGGATACGGGAGGGAAGGGTGACACGAGGAGAGGACGGGGGGGGGGGGATGAAGAGATGAGAGGGTGTGGTTGGAGGAAAGACAGGGAAGAGGTGGTGTGTATAGACGGAAACAGGACGAGGTCAGACTCAGCGATGCGAGGCGGGGCAGGGAGAAGTGGGGAGGGGTGAGGCAGGATAAGGAAGGACGGGGCAAGGATAGGGGAGTGGGTAAAGCAGGGCAGGGAGGGGTGGGACAGGGCAGGACAGGGAGTTTGGTGTGGGGTGGGAAGGGGTCGGGCAGGTCAAGGAGGACAGGACAGGACAGGAAGGGTTGGGGCAGGGCAGAGTAAGGTGGGATGGGGCGAGGCGGGGCAAGGAGGGGTTAGGTGTAGGGGTAGGGTAGGGTGTGATGATACAGTTATTCCGGTGTGCTTGTTGCTTCCTGTTCTCACGTCACTTACCCACTTACATATAACTCGCATGAATTAAAGCAAGCAAACCTGCAATTACTCTGTTACTTAAACTGCCTGTTAAATAACACTATTGCTTGTTTTCTTTCAACTTCCGCATCGGCTCTCTCTCTCTCTCTCTCTCTCTCTCTCTCAAGTAATCTAGCGTACTGAGACTGGAAATGAGGCATAGTGTAACAGCTGTTTTATACCTCCCTCACAGTCATTTCTGAAGTTATTTAAACTAAGTCCACACTGTAGAGAATTAAGTCCACGAACAAGAAATTACGTAGGATAAAAGTTTGTCTGTTGCGTCTGGCCGTTTATTGGGTACTTTTCCCTTCCGTTTGGATGAAGGTATTAAAACAGATGGATAAAATATATGTGTGTGTGCAATTTACTGTGGACTCTAAGTGTGCAGTCGGGCAGTGATTTTTTTTTTCTTCCGCTGTACAACTGCGGAAAATGAACCTACTCCACTCCCACTGTTAGAATGGATTTTTTTTTTATTATCGTACAGTAAATTCCTTAACATAGTCAGGTTAATACATTACTCAGGAGCATCAGGTCACAAATAATTTATCAATAAATCCTACATGAGTACTGTCAGATAACCAAATCCAACAAAGCACACAGTGAGAGTGTAGTAGCGTCATTCGCCAGCAGTTGTACAAGTTGTGTCCGGGTAGATGCAGGAGGCGATACTTTGTCCAGCTGAACTTGGCCTTAAATTACCATCTCTTCATCATTTTTTTTTTTTTTTTTTTATGCGAGGAAGAAGGAACCAAAGGCACGAGCCCGCAGTAACTATTCCCTCCAAGAGAAAAACAAAATACAATAGAGAGCCAAATTCAAGATCCGATCATTTTGAGATGCCTGGACACACTGCGTTTGAAAGACTGGAGATCATAGGCAGCAGGAAATACAGACAGAGGGAGACAGTTCCAGAGCTGACCTGTTGCATAAATGAAAGACTGGGAGTAACGGTTAACTCTTGCATTAGAGAGTTGGACAGAAAAGGGATGAGAGTTTGCTGCCAGACGGGTGCTACGCGCCCGTCGTAGAGGTGGAGGAATGCAAGCAGACAGTTCAGAGGAGCAGTGACCATTAAAGTAGCGATAGAAAAGAGATAAAGATGCAACAGTGCGGCGAAGAGACAAAGGTTGAAGGGAGTCAGTAAGAGGAGGAGAGTTAATGAGATGAAAAGCCTTTGACTCCACCCTATTGAGAAGAGCTGTATGTGGGGAGCCTCCCCACACATGAGAGTTGTACTCCACACAGGGGCGGATAAAACCCCTGTATAGAGTCAACAATTGTGCAGGGGTAAAGAAAGAGCGGAGTCAGCTTAGCACACCCAATCTCTTGGAAGCAGATTTTACAAGAGATGTAATATGATCTTTCCAAGATAAGTCCCGAGTCAATGAAACCCTAAGCATGTTCAAGGATGATGCAGGATTAAGCTGAATATTATTAAACATTGTGGGTATACCTGTGGAAGATTTTGTCGGGTTGATAGGTGTAAGAACTGAGTCTTAGATGCATTAAAAACAACCATATTATTTTTACCCCAGTCAGAGATACGAGCCAAGTCAGACATTAGGTGTGCCATAGCCTCATCCCTTGTTTGTTGAAGTAACTGTTGAGATGGGCGTTGCGGGAACAGAATGGAAAGGTGAAGGGTGGAGTCATCAGCGTATGAGTGGATAGGGTTAGATGTACAGCTTAGAAGATCATTGATGAATAAAAGGAAGAGAGTTGGTGATAGGACAGAGCCCTGAGGAACACCACTGTTGATAGATCTAGGAGAAGAACGATGGCCGTCTACAACAGCGGCTATAGAACGACCAGAAAGGAAGCTAGCGATGAAGGCACAGATAGAAGGATAGAAACCGTAGGAGGGCAGTTTGGAAATTAAAGATTTATGCCAGACTCGATCGAATAAGACAATGCTGAGATCTAGCAAAAGATCAGAATAAGATGCTAGCCGTGGGGAAAAAAATGGAAAAGATGCAGAGCCATAGTATTGTCTTATTCTGCCAATGAGCAAAGGGAAATAAGCAACAAAATTACAATTCCTCCGTGAAGTTGAGGCGGATGAATTATAGTAACCAAGGAGACTCATTCCTACAACAAAACTAAGGATAATCGAATTTAATACAACCACGACATAGTATTCCATCTACGACAGTGGCCTAGTTTCGTCAGGTAAAAATAAATCCACCAAATTAACCAAGGAGATTCATTCCCACCTCATAACAAAAGGTCGTCGAGTTATATACAACCCCGACTCAGTAATGAAGGTGTGAGAATGGACAAGTCCCGTCAGCAAAATATAAATAAATAAATAAATAAAATAATGCAAAATTACACCCTGTAGTCAGCTGTTTATTGAGGTCTTTTTTACTGTCATCTAAATAATTGAACAGAGATGCATAACATTGTATGAGTTTAATTAATCTTTTCAGTCAGACAGATAAAGTATTGTGTATTTTTTCTTGCTGTTTCCAAGCAGCTTTACTCAGCTTACTGGTGGGGTGAATTATCGAACTGAAGTGGTTAAATATTTTAGCTTTCATTAACCCTTTCATTACTAGATTTACTTACAGGGTTGAATCAAATCGTTTGGAGGTAGCATGAATGAAAGGGAAAGAAATCTTATCTACATCCTTTATTTCACCCTTCATTGCCCAACATCCTTTCGAAGCTGAATAAAATCATCAGGAGGTTGCAAGAATGAACTAAAAATAATACGTCATGGCTGTGCTTGCATCCTCCGTCGTGTAAGTCGTGTGTGTGCAGATGCAAGGGACTAATTACAGTGGTCGGTGGCCGCGGGGCTTTGTCCGCTGTCGTGTGTTGCGGTAACGGCAGCCTCTGTCCTTGTCATGCAATGTTGCTGCCAGAGGAGAGAGGGAAAAACGCAAAACTTAGCCGCCGCCACAACCAAATCTAATGAGACTACACAATCTCTCGTCATGTCTTACAGCCAGTGGGATTCCTCCAGCCCTGATGGCGACAAGATCACACCACTCAGCTCAGCCACTCACAGCCAATACAACATTTCCCTTACAAACACCGCTCAAGGTCGGACAAGTAAAGAAATGTGATTTTTTTGATGATGTGGCGGGGTTGTGTAAGGGTGAAGGCACGTACACCAGTTTCCGGAAAAGGGGCAGTGCCTGGGATCGTGTTCTGGGCTGTGAGAGGCCATATAACGAGGTTAGGGAAGTCGAGATACGGGGATGCTATACTGCGTCTACCGTAATGTGGCCTAAATTCCCATCTCTATATTGAATGGATAACATTTGAATATGATGCTAGTCAGGAAGAAGTGCTATGGAAAGGATGCAGAACCTTAGCATTGTCTATTATTGCCACTGAGGTACGTAAAAACATGAGAGGATTACTGCAATAGGCCAGTTGGCCCATGCTAGGTAGCTTCTACAAGACTAAAGGACTAGAACAAGAGAAGGATAGTAAAGAAGAGGCTACGTGAATTTGGCTGAAAAAGAGCGAATATATGGGGCAAGCTGAAGCGATAACCGTATAGTGATGGATGAAAACATCTCTGAAGGGGTATAGGGTCTTAGTCTGGTTGGCCTGGGAGCTCTCGTAACATCCATGGTAAACGGCTTAATTTGTCCGTTACATCTTTACATTTTCCTGTATGTAACTGATGTAATACATGTCGATATTTGAATGATACAACACACAAGAAACTACCATCCCTCCAGTGCTATGACCCATTTCATTTTTTTTCTTTGTTTTCTCCAGATAACGAGAGAAATGAAGTCACTGAATGTACAGTGAAGTTGGATGAGAAGGAAATGGAAAATGTAAGTGCGTTTAAGTACCTGGGTGGTGTGATGAGTAATGATGGAAGTTTAGAGGGTGAAGTGCTTGAAAGGGTGTAACAAGAAAGGTTGCTGGTTCTTTGAAAGCAGGAATAAGAAACGGGGAGGTGAGCATGGAAGTGAAAAAGTTACTGCATGACAGTACTGTGATACCAACTCTAATGTATGGAAGTGAGACCTGGACCTTGTTGGAGGGACACAAGTCAAGAGTGAAAGCAGTGGAAATGAGTTATTTGAGAGGAACATAAGCAGTCACACGGACAGACAGACTGACAAATGAGGAAGTGAAGGAGCTTTGTGGTGTGGATGGATGTGACAGGAAGCGTTAGGAAAAACACTCTGAGGTGGTTTGGCCATGTGGAGAGGATGAAGAGCGAGACTCTGACGAGGAGAGTGTATGTGAGTGAGGTGGAGGAAGGGAGAGGGAGGCGGAGGCCAAGGAAGAGATGGAGGGATGGAGCGGAGATGTATATGAGAGAAGGAGGTGTGAACTGGGAGCAGGGCAGTGAAATGGCGGGGGACAGGGCGACATGGAGGCGATCTGTTTTTGGCCACTCCTTATGGGGGTAAGGCGTCTGGCAATAGATGGACAGAGAGAGATTTCCAGAAGATTTAATTTATCCTCAGAATATTTTCGTGGTGAATGGGGCAGCGAAAGTCCAAAACTAAGTCCTCTATTTCGGAAGTCTCTCCTATGTTGTACAAAATCAAGAGACAGCAAGAGTAAACTGAAAAATGCGTCACCGGATCCAAGGGGTTTAGGTACCATATGCAAAACACAGCTCTAGAGGAGAGGGACTACGAAATTGTAAAAGCCATCGAAGATACAGCCCATGGGAACAAACAGGAAGTACAAAAGTCGTGAAGCCGATTGATCCATTACGAGGTCATATGTCGATAAAAATATTTAATTACACTAAAGATCTAACCACATAATACGCAGACTTTCCTCCGCCCACCACACCCAGCGCCATAACCGCCGACGGAAAAAGAAAAATTCCATGATTGCTGGAATGAATAAACTTTTTTTTTTTTTTTTACTGAATGCACTATAGTCTCTAATCCACAAGTTTGGATAAAAAAGAGCTTATATTGTAGCAAAATTATCTCGTACTGAGATCATTTCAAACTCGTTTGCATACATACCTCCCTAGAAATACACACCACTCAATTAGCTAAGGAATATATATAGGAATATTTATTTAGCCGAATTTTGAATGTGTCTGTAGGTTTTGTATTAATGTCTGTTAGTGGCAGCTTATTCCATTATTCTGCTTTGCGAATACTGATGTAAAATTTCCGCGTATTGGGACTGCATCTCGTATGATTTTCACCCAGTTAATTCTAGTGGCAGTATGAATTTGTATTTATAATATGTTTCAATCACTGACGTCGTCGAAAGGATGAAGGGTTTTAAATACTTGTATGATATCTCGAAGTCGCATTGTTTTTTAAAAGAGAAGAATTAATTTCCGTAATTATTCTTTAGAGAGCAAATTTTGCAGCGCAAGGATCACCTTAGTGGCTCATAGTTTCACCTTCTCGAGCTTGTGTCCATCTTCAGTAAGGTTCGGGGACCAGTACTGAACACTTTATTTCAGGTGTGGTCTAAGCAGTGACGTGTAAAGTCTGTAAATCTTTTTAACATGTTCTTTGCGATGAAGCCTTGCATCTTGTCAGCCTTATTACTCACACTGCTTAAAAGTTTTCAGATCACTACTGTTACTGAATCCTGCACCCGTTTCGTTACGTATTTTTGTCAGCCTGTTGGCCAATATACGGTAATCGTTTATAATGTTATTTGTCACGAATTGCATTACTCCCTATTTATTTACCTTAAATTTCGTGAGTCATTATTGTAATCCTTTTTATTAGCTTATTCAGGTCACCTTGGCTGGATCTTAGTCCGCTTTAGTAACTACTGATTCTTGTTAGCAAATTTCGCTACCTCAGAAACCACTTCATTATGTAGATCAGTGGTTCCCAACCTTTTTTGGCTGCGACCCTAAGTTTCCCAACAATACGGCCTCGTGACCCTCAGACATATAATAATATAAGACAAATAAGCATTAGCTTATATTTGTAAATTAATATATTTCATTATTCTAAACCCAGTGAAAAATGCGCATGTAAAAAAATACAATTTTCTTTCAGTATTTATTTGCAGAACAAACGTACTATACAGCTATATAGTTTGAATGTTTAGTAAAAACTTGTTTATGAAGTTAAGATAAGTACTTTATTTTTCAAATTATCTGAGAGCCCCTTGCGACCCTCCTGAGGACCCCCTGCGACCCTGATTTGGGTCGCGACCAGAGGTTGGGAACCGCAGGGACTCCAGATAATTCTGATAAATAATGAAAAAACATGGTCCATAACTTGAACCTTTGGGAACTCCGCGACTTACGTTCAGCCATTTGGAAAATTTGTCACATATGATTTGCTGACTGGGTATGAATCGTATGCCTGACACTGATCCAAATTTTCTTCGAGAGGTTACGTGCCTTTTACTTACTTGTCCTGTAGAGGGAAACTTATCAAACGCTTTCTGAAAATATAGATCAATAACGTCAGCCTGTATTTTCGCGTCCAGTTATTGCATATGTAAAAAATAAATCTAGTAAATTTCTAAGCCACGACAGAGTGAAAGAGGCGTCAGAAAGGGAAGGAAGGAGAGAGGTGAGACTGAAGTGGGGAGGAAGGAGGAAAGAGAGGAGAGGGAGAGACCATGGAGTGAGGGGATAGGCAGAGGTGGAGGGACGCATGCCAGAGAGGAAGAGTGAAACAGTAAGCAGGGAGAAAGAAACAAGGTGACAGGGGCGGGTGCCAGGAATCGTAAATTAACCCTTACACCACGGGGGCGCCTTTTTTTTTTTTTTTTTTTTCTATTCCTGCCACCTCCACAAGATTTTATTTGGTTTAGAATCCTGAGATTATTTATTCTGGCATCATTATCCCTGTTATGACCGGAGAAAAAAAGAAACCCTGGTATTTAATTCCAACTAACGCTAGACGATTTTATTCAGCTGTGTGTGTCGTAGAAATGTGAGTGTTCATTTTCACTACGAGGATGCTTGCCTTCAATACTGTGTTGCTGCTTCTTCAACTGTAGTGTCTTAGGCTTAGGAGACTACCCTAGGAGTGAAGGGATTAAAGAACACTGTATATAACACCTTCAATTCGAACGATTTTGCCTAAACAAGTTAAAAAAAAACGTTTAGTCATATCGTTTATAAACTCTCCAACAAGCTTCCATGCGTCGGCTCTTGTCACCTAATGGCGGCTCTCCACGCTACTCGATCTCTGGCAGCCTCTCTCTTCAGTCATTTATCCCTGAGGTCACGCTCTATGACCTCGTCCCAGGTCTTTTTCGGTCTGCGTCTCGCAACCCTAAAAAATGTTTAAAATATGTCGTCAGATTCAAGGAGTTAAAGGGTACAGGAAAAGGAATGATTATTCAGGGAAAGAAAAGCAGAAGGAAATGGGTGTGTGTAAGAGACAGAGAGCAAAATGATGTATGATAAATGTTATGATAGCGAGAGAAAGAGAATTACAATGGTCAGAAACAAGAAAAATGGCAAGAGCATGGAAAGTATGACAGAAATAAGAAACGAACAAATATTAAGGAGAGAGAGAATGAAAACAGTTTGTGCTGGATAGAGACAGAAAAAAAATACCGTGGGAGAACAAGGCTTAGGACTGATGCTTATCGACAGGCAATCAACTTTTTACAGGCTGGATATGACACGCAACAATCGAATTTTTATCCTGATCCCTAACTGCACTATCGGATGAATATGGACATAAGTGAAACAAACTTTTTCCAAGAGTCTATCTGGCCTGGGAATCGAACCCAGGTTTTTCTAGCAGCGTGCTGAATATGCTGATCTCTACACCGCCGTCTTCCCTGGCGTGGAATGTGGAAAGGTCTGGTCATAGTGATGGGAAAACATAAACATGGAACTAATGACCATAATCTTAAAGTTAAGACGATGAAATTGTATGCGTGTCCCGAAATTCTTAGACATTTGTATTTGAGGTAGTTTGCCTGCAGCCACGATACCAAGTACATTTAAAAGCGAAGTAAAAAAGCCAAGCATAGTCCCTTAGTGCCATGGGATCTCACAAACTACTGTCACAAAGTGGAGGCTTGACTACAGACAGTGTCGCGATCGTTGACAACCTCCTCTCTACGGTGACGTGTTTTTATAGTCATTATTAGCACTTCCAGGCGATTATTCAGCTTAGGAGAGACTTTACTAGGTGGAGGATTTATATATGGCCTTAGCTGACTCCTTTAATACTAGATACCATTCCCTCGTTGAGTAAAGTCAATCTCTCAAGTCTTATAAGCAATGTGTCGCCGCAATTAAGAGGTTAAAAATAGCGATAGTAAATGTGCCAATGAAGAAATTTAGGGATGGAGTTAGAAAGGAAAAAGGAGAAAAGGAGGAGGAGGCGAGAACAAAGGGATGGCGGAGAAAAAAATACTTGAGCCACAGACGGACGAAAATTTGTGGCAGAGAGGAAGGCATGGAGGGAGAAGGGAGGCGAGGGAGGGGAAGAAAAGGGGATGGAAGAGGGAGATGGAAAAGGAGGAGAGAGGAGAATGAGAAAGGGGGAAGAAGGAAGGAGGAAAAGGAGTAAGGGGACGAGGAGCACGGAGTAAGAAGGAGGGGGAGAGAGGGTAGTTTGAACTAGGGGGTTATGAGGAGGAGGAGACAGGGAGAGCAGTGGGGTAGGAGGAGGAGGAGAGAGAGGGGAACTAGGAAGTTATGAGGAAGAGGAGAGACAGGGAGCAGGGGGTAGAGGAGAGGGAGGGTCCTAGGAGGAGGAGAGGGGAGAGAGAATAAGGGGGAAAAGGAGAGAGGAAAGAAGGCAAGAGCCAGTGGGAGAGAGGAGGGGAAACGGGGCAGGAGGAGGCAGGCGAGAACAGGAGGAGGGGAGATGGGGAGTGAGGAGGACAGGGAAGGAAGAGGGAGAGGGAGGGAAGAAGAGAAGGAAGGAGGGAGGGGTGCGGGGGACGGGAGCAGCGAGTGAGGAAATGATAGTATGTTTAAGGGGAGCGGAACAGGGAAAGAAGGAAGTTAGAAGGGCACGTCAGACAATAGCAACCAAACTTGTAAATTGTGAAGGACGGGGTGGATACACGAGGGGAAAAGGCGCGCGCGCACACACACACACACACACACACACACACACACATATATACATATATACTGTATATATATATATATATATATATATATATATATATATATATATATATATATAAATAATTTCCCGTGGCAACCCCACGGGATTGCATAGGGCCTCGATGAACTCTCTCCACCAGTATTTGTCTCTTTGCCATCTCCTTCAGGTCCCACCGACACTCCTCTCCTGTTTCTATTTTCATTGTCCTCAACCAGGCTCTCTCTCTCTCTCTCTGTATATATATATATATATATATATATATATATATATATATATATATATATCTATATATATATCATCTAATCTTATCAGCCATTTCTGTGTCCACTGCAGGACCGGCCTATCCCGACCGAAGTTGGGAAGATACAGCCAATGTATCTCTACCAAGTGGCTTACGCTGTCTAGCAGAGATTGTATGTAGGGTCAGAAGTGCTTGTAAGTGTAATTGTAGTGTTAGAGTGGCTTTGGATGTGTGTGAACCAATATATATATCGGCCCGCGCAAGCCGACTGGGTGCAAGCATACTTTATAGTATGCGACACTGGTTCAACCACAGCATCCCTTGTGTCCGCCAATGCAAAGTTTATTACCTTGGCGGGGCGCGAACCCTCGTTCTTCAGTGTACGAAAACGCACACTTTACCACTGTACCACAGAGGCTCATATATATATATATATATATATATATATATATATATATATATATATATATATATATATATATATATATATATATATATTTATTTATTTATATATTTATATTTATATATATATATATATATTATATATATATATATATATATATATATATATATATATATATATATATATATATATATATATATATATATATATATATATAATGTAAACATGAAAATACATTGTCTGTTGGGTCTGACAAACGTTGGATGGAAACAGAAGTGAAATACTGAACCAAATCAGACGTGGACTGATGAATCACATAGCATCAAAATACGAAAAAAATAAAGCGGTGTGTAGGACACAGTAAAAGCTAACGGGGTTTGACAACGCTGCATTTATTACTTTAGTCCATCACCAAAAAAATGGATGCACGCACTGCCGCCCGTTGTACACAATATTCTGTCCATACCCATTACCACTAGTGTTGTTTTACCCGTCTTGTCACATCCATCACACTGCTGGATAGATTTTATTTTACTCTGTGTGTGGCAGGTTGGCAGGGAAGGAATGAAATTGTTGACCTATTTTGTTTTCATTGTACTCAAGCCACCACTAGAAAATTTTACCACTCGATAATTTATTTCACTATGGGATGGTCCTGTTGTTGTATATGGGTTAAATTAAGGCTACATTTAACTAAACTCTTAGAAAACTCTTCTATGAACTGATTAAACTGCTCTGGGTATGGCAAAAAAAAAATGACACCATTGTTGTCAGGGAGTTAATACACTGGTACTTTTCATAATATTTAGCACTATTGTTATTTAATCTGTCACTCCACATTCATCGCTGATCTATTTCATTTTACCTTGTTTGGGAAATGGGCAGAAAGTTTATGAACTGCAAACTGTGTTCTTATTATTTTGTTCAAGCTACCACAGACTAATTTATTCAGCTTAGGAGGGACCACTTATAGTGTAGGGGCTAAAAGGTCGACATCTAACATGTGTAATAAGAACAGTGTCTCCTGAGCTGAATAAAATCATCTGGAAAGAAGACTGAAATATATGTCCTTGTTCTGAACAGGTTAATATAGTGTTCACATGCTTTATTTTCTTCAAGTATTGTTGAAAAAATTAACATAAGAAGGAAGGATAACTGCAGTAGGGCAGCAGCTCCTACATGCGTGTGACTAAACTTCCAGAATAAAAACAAGGATAGCAAGGAAGAAGGCTCTCCCTTGCCCACCAAACCTTCTAACTTAAACCGGTTGGAAAAACTGAGATGGAACACGCAATATATGACATGGAAATTTTATAGCAAAGTGCGAAAGGAGAAAAGATCCTGCCGTAATGAAACGTGGAAAGGAAGAAGAGCAATATAGTTCACTGCATCAGACACTGTGAGGGAGTACTGTAAACCAGGGTTGGGTCCAAGTACAGTACTTGTACTTGATACTTGAACTTAAGTACGGTTTTTCATGTACTTGTACTTGTACTTGGAGTTTAAAATTTTGGTTGTACTTGCACTTAGACACTAAGTACTTGAAAAAATACCAAGTACCTTCAAGTACAATCAAGTTCATTATATTTAACAAAAATTTATATATTCTATTGGACTTTACAAAGGTACTATTAAGTAGACTTAATATTCTGTCATAGAAGAAATGGTTTGATTAATAAAGTATACTTATATTCTAATACGCTACTTTCTACATTAATAACTTAACCTTTAGAATGTGACGATCATTTAATTTCCTTCTTCGAAATAGGAGCACTTTTGTATGTTATAAAATATTTGTACATGTACTTAAGTACAATGACATGTACTTGGACTTGGACTTGGACTTAAGTTAACTGGAAAAAGGCTGTACTTGTATTTGTACTTGTACTTGAAAAATTTCTAGGTACTTGGACTTGGACTTAAGTACAGTAGCCTGTACTTGGACCCAACCTTGCTGTAAACTGTAAGCCACATCACTCAGGCTACCAACAGGCAATTTTATGGACAAGACCACCATACTCTTTTCACCTTAACTTGGCCCATATTTTCGTCTTTTGCAGCTTATTTCACGTAACTCAGTGTCAGAAAGACATTACTATGACTCTCCATCCTTTCCATAGCACTGCCTTGTGACTATCATCATATTCTAGTGTTAATCAGTTGTTACACCTCAGCATGGAAGGTAGAGAGATGGCAGTTTTAGGCATACTAGTGTGGGCATAAGTAGGGCTATACCTAACCACTCAAATTCGAAACGTGTCCACTAAGCTGAATAAAATCGTTTGAAGATAGCAAGCATAAAGTTAAGCATCTCTCTATTTTTATGGGCTAAAAAAAGTGACGATACCCATTACCATTAAGTAGGCGTAAATTCTCGCATGCATCATACTGTTTGCGACGCAACTACAGTATTTTGTTCTGTGGCTGCTTGTGGGTTAGTGTCAGTATTCTCATGGTCAGCTTAGTTCTGATATTTACTGCAGCTAACGCCTCACAGTCTTATTCAGGTGGGATAGAGACACAGGAGCATCAGAGTTAAATATGTTACCAACTCGAATATTAAGCTCCAGCCAACGTAAGCCAATTTATTCAGCCGAGAGCAAATCTGAGGAGCATTAGAGCTGTATTTTCGTGTTCCTAGCCATTTATGTTATTAATTTTTTCGTGTCTTCTCATATTTACCACACTATTATGCTGCTTTTTAAGGCTGCAAGGGAGTGCTGTGGATCTTAGGCCGTATTCTCGTGGATATGCAGAAGCCCTAGCACTATGCATGTTCCATATTACACATTAACCCCTTCCATCCCGTGACGTCTTCTTGTATTTTATTTTTTCTACCACCCACCAGAGTGTTTTATCATGCTAGGGTGAACTACAACGTATTTACTCTCACCTAACAGATCCACAACTCATTTTAGCTCAGTTGATGGCCAAGTGTAGTCAGACTGGAGGGAAAAGCTTGACTACTGACCATGGAGACTTTTTCCTACACGTAACCACGACTTAGCATTTAATCTGTGAGAGCGGACCAGTTCCCTCGGATGAAAATAAACCGACTATAGTAGTGTAGGGTAATGAAAATATCTCCTGCTCGAAAAATACATCCCAAACAGATTAAAATTTTCTGGTGGTTGCAAATATAAAATACTAACATGAGGCGTCCCAGGGCTCAATAGTTTAATAATTGTAGTGCTCGTATCCTCGTGGGGTTAACAGATTCATTGGCACCTCCACCGTAGCGATTTATCTTGCCCAGTATACATTAAGCACTTCCTCCGCGTGTTTCTTTTATTCTTGCTGCTTCGGACAAAAAAAAACTTTAATTTGTCCTAACTGAAGCTTCAAACTGGAGTCATTAGATATAGCCTTCATTAACACGTTCATTATCAACGGTGTGTGTGTGTGTGTGTGTGTGTGTGTGTGTGTGTGTGTGTGTGTGTGTGTGTGTGTGTGTGTGTGTGTGAGAGAGAGAGAGAGAGAGAGAGTTTCGAACACCATGGTTTGATGGTATGGGCACAGAGAGAGAAAGCATAACCCCTTCACATCGATGACCTCTCACTGTCACCGGGCTACACCGGGCGATTTAACTTCAACGTCAGGGAGGATCAGTAGCCCTGGAGGTATTGATCAAATCTTATTCTACTCTACCCAGTTAAAAAATCGTCTGCTAAGCTAAATAATATCGTCTGGAGTAAAATGAAGCTTCAGTGTACAGTTGCCACACATAAACCTGGGACAGTGTGTGTGTGAGTGGAGGTCTAGCCACAATTTCCGACGTTCATAATGCATTTCTTGTCCTGCCACCGTGACAAAAAATGCATTACACTCTGCCTAAGCACTACCGACATAACAGCAGCAGTAAATCAGT